>NC_081563.1:105088080-105319490 GCF_022355385.1 Mustela nigripes
AAAAAAAAAAAAAAAAAAAAAAAAAAAAAAAAAACAGAAAAAAAAAAGGCAACGTCAGCAGAGCCATGTTACAAGCACTGGGACATTTAAATTCCTCTCTTCATCCTATGATTTACTTGTTATGAAAGTTCTGGAAGGCATTTCACTTCTCTGCTCTCTGATTTCCCAGGCTCTACAGTGGAGGAGGGGGGCGTGTTAGATTCCAACCCCAGGCAGACAGCAGGGAGAACAAACACATGGGTGTCTGGAGGAGGGGTGACAGGCTGGAACACAGAACAGTTACCGAGTCATCTCTTCCAGCAAAGAGTGCATCTGAGACGTAGATCGATAGCCATAAAACCAGCTCATGCTTCTACGTTGCCATGGTTACGTTCACTAACTTGATTAATTTTTCAAAAGTTATGGCACCACATTGAGTAAATTACAAGTTCAATGAAGGGGTTTTTAGAATAGCTTTTAAGACCCTTAAAGGAAAGCAGCAATGTGATGTGTTGGCTGTCAAGTTACAGAACCTAATTACACTTCCATCCCTCTTTTCATCTACATTTCTATGCACACCTGCCTGTGCCTCTGGGAATAAAGTCTTGATTGGAATAAAACTGATAAATCTATTTCCAGTCTAAGGGCAGACATAATCACTTAGAAGAATTTCACATTAAATTGTCCAGTGGAAATTATCATTACAAACTAAGATAGGTTCCTTATTGACCCTAACTGGGGAGACTGTCCATTTGGAAAACAAGAGCCCACTGTGTTTCTCTCTAAGGGGGCTAAAGAATAGAATCCAGTTTAGAGAATCTGCTACCAGTGCTGTGCCCTTCAAATAAATGATGAAGGCAAGATTTAAGTGTCTCTCCAGCATTGGATAGCTGGGGAGAAAAACGGTGTTGTGCCAGTGAACTTCTGCTGGGTAAGCATAGGTCTAGTAATGTCTTTAAGAAAATCTTTAAAAGGACAAAATAAAATAAAATAGAAAGGATGGCAAGTCTTTACATTCCAGAAGATTTTGTGTCTTTATGAAGACTTCTTTCCAGTTCCCTTTAAAGAATGTAATAAATTAGCCTGCAGATAAAATTAACTATTGACTAGGAGGACTGATAGAGAGAGAAGGAGCTCAACATCGTCAAAAGGAAGAACCATGTTAAGTACAGACCGAAATCCCAATGGAATAATTGCTAATAGCTTCCTGGAGTGCTGGGTGGAGATGGGATTGATGGAGCATCTGGAGTCAGGGAAAACATGCTGCACTCCACTAATGACCGCTAAAATACACAGAATATGGCATGGGGGTACATATTCAGGCCTTTGTCCTTTCTGGGGAATTTTTCTGACAACATTTCAGGAGCACCACCTACTGTAGGCCCAGGGATTAGGAGGTAATAAAAATAAAATAAAAAATGTAAATTGATCCACACGTGCTGTGTTTCTGAACCAGTGAATTCAAATTAAAATATAAAAACAAACAAGCTGGCTGCAGTCGGAATTTCTGTGAGCTGGGTTCTATCACAGGTTGACAGACTATTAGGCAAAGGTCATAGCTAAGAAAGGGGTGCTGAAGCTCTTTCAGAAAACAATTTTATAGCTACCAATATTGGTTGAATTTATCACTTCAACACAATTATGAGCCAAGCCCTTAATATAAAAACTATTGTGGTGCCATTTTGTCATTGGTATTCTCACTAGTCATCTTTAGAGGATACCGTGTTAGGTTTGTGGGTGTTTGGTACATGGAGACTTCATGGCTTTTCAATGGAATTCTGTGAGGACATCGCTCAGGAAATGCTTGAAAATAACCAATATCTTCATTCCATCCTGGTGTGACCAGCAGCATCTCACCGGTTGATGCAATGTACTGCCCATAGTTGACTGCTTCTTACCTCTCTAGGGTGGTTTCTGGCTGTTTTCTGTCTATTCTTGGAGACTCAGGAGGACAATAATATTTTGAGTTAGGAGAGGCATTCCAGTATGATGATGGCACTATATGTTGAGGCAAGAGATTGTACTTTCTTTTGCCGTGTTTGGATGACTAGTTATTTATGAGAGATCCACCAATGTGAGGATAGTGAGGGATCTAAGTTTAGACATTTTTTTTCCTACTAATCTTACTTAAGGAAGACAACATGAGGCCCTTAGAATCCCCAACCTGGCTAAAAAACAAACAGTAAAAGAGTAGCAAGACGTCAAAGTTATTGACCCAGTGTACAAGACTTCATGAGTATAGTCAGTTACCAGATGCCACCTATGTGATTGCCATTATCCTTAGCATTATTGAACATTTGGAAATTCATTATGTAAATTTAAATAGTCACATGTGGCTAGTGGCTATCACAGTGGACAGTGCAGCTTTCATCATTTGTAACAGATATTAGTGTGTAGACTTTAGCAAGAGGAATGTTTTCTCCAATGCTACCTTGCAGTGCCATGAACCTTTTAAGAAAGTCAGTAGGCACTCTGGAAGAGGCCTTACTTTGCCCTTCCTCTGTAGAGGTCAAAGCTTTCACTGTTTAGCTTGAAGTAGATCCCATGGGATTTTCCTAAGGGCTGCATCTTCAGCATTGAAACAAACACATAACCCAGTAAAGACCAAAAGGAACAAGAGATATGGAGATGAAAGATTAAATCATCCCACATTAGTGATAAGGTGGTTTCATGGTGATTTCACTTCGAAACAAATTTTCTGGAAGGGATAAAAGTCCCAGGACTCAGTACATTTCCAGGGCCATCTGTCATGCTCAGTGCTCCTTGGTGTCTCTTGATACCTGGGTATAAAACAAGAATCCCATAAAGAATTTCTGAATGCAACCATTTAGCTGGACAACCTGGAATGGTTCTTTGGAAGGATGTCTGTTTCTTGAAACTCCTGTGCAGCTGCAGGAGAGAAGCAATCAACATTTTTGGTGCTGAGGCATAGACAAAATTAGGAGAGCATAACTGGAGAGAAATTTTAAAGCATCTAAACACAGCATATGCAGAATGAAAATGCATTTATCATGACAATGAAGACAGTTGTTGACTTAGGCTCATCCATCATTTTAAAAGGTCCTAATCACCTTATAGTATAAATGGAACATGTACCACTTAAGACCAGGCAGAAGCCACTCACTTTGTGGGGTTTTCCAGTTGTGTGTTTTTTCTCAGTATCATTGGGATCACCATGAATCTGGTAAAACCAAGGCTAGCCTACAAAATACGTTTACTGAGGGATTCAGCATTTACCGTGGTGTGGCCACAAATGAAATGTTTTAGCTGAGAATATTAACTATCTTTTGGGGGAAATCTATTCTTTTGCTTCCTTTCTCAGAAAAATAATATATAGATGTTCCTGAGAATCACTTGTGCTTAAGAATATATTTTTGTATGGAGATTCTGGCAAATTTTATCTCGAGAATCTCTTCATCAAAGTGCAATGAAATTTGCAACTCAATTTAAGCATGTTATTCACTTTCTCTCTTTTTCATTCCACATTTGTATATATTATTTTCCAAGTCTTTATGTTAATGTTTTATGGTATTGGGAAGAAAGCATTACTTTGAATCTTTCTCAGAACTTTCCTGCAATTACCTTTCTCCCTTTTCTGTCCCCTTCACATGAAAATTAATAAGGTGGAATTCCTAATTATTTGAGTGTATATGTATCAGTTTAACTCTGGAAATGAGGTACTACTCTTCCACACGGGCACCTGTGTGTTAATTTTTAAAAGTTATTTGCTATGTCCACAGTTTCAAAATCTGGGACATTGTTACATGGATCAAACCAGCAACTATTACAACATAGCAAATTTATTTGGGGAGTTCTGAAGACTGCCACTGCTATTATAATTCCTTCAAAACACAACTATGTCACTAGGCTCAATTATTTGTGTCTAAATCGTTAACAATTTGTATTTTAAAAATTGTGGGTAAGTGTTGGGGTTGATGTTCAATTATTTAAAAAAACTTTTTTCTCTTGATTTTTTAATTGGTTGGCATATATTTATGGACAAAGCTCAATACAAATAAATAATACAGAAACAAAAGTCTATATATGACAGCCATGATGATGTGCCCCTCAGATCTCCCTTTAAGAGGGAATTTGTAGTTACCTCACATGTCCAGTTGCTACACCTAAGGGATCCACCAAAGTCTTTTCATGGAGACTATGCTGTCACTGGGATGTTTCTAGTCATGAGCTCAGCCATATGGCTCAGCCATAGCCATAAGCACAATGGCATCACTACATTCCTTCCTACGGTGGGGCTGCTCCATTGGGTTTTCTTAGCCCCTGGACTCCCCATCAGCAAGGCTGACATTTTCTCAGAGCAGGACTGGAGTCTGAGGCACTTCCTCCCAAATCCTCTCTGCTCTGTTCCTCTTAACAAGTTGTTAGACTTGCATCAGTCAACAGCTTTCCCCATCTACTCCTACTCCTCTTCCCTTAACCCATCACAGGCATCCACAAGAGATCTCATACACTTCTGACTCAGCATTTACTCCCAGAGGACCCCAAATGATACCTTTTCCCAGTTCCTCCCTGCCTTGCCCTAACTCATCAGAAGGTGGTAAAGATTTATCTCATTTAGTGTAATGGTTGAAGAATATTTCTTTTATGGCTAGTCCATAATTCATTTGGTTGGTCTCCCCACTGACAGATATTTAGGCTGTTTCCAGTTTTACACTCTTAAACACAATAGCTGTCAATATATTTCTGCAGCATATAATTCCAGGAGTAGAATGTCTTGGTTAAAGATGGGTGTATATCATAATTTGAAAATATTAACCAATCATTCTTCAAACATACATATCAGTCTAAAGAGCCTATCTGTACATTGAAGATCTCTGTTTTCCCAAAATACTCACAGTGTTTATCAATTTTAAAAATTTGTATCGGTCTGCTAAAGACATCATTGTCAGTTGAAACATGGTTTCATATGTCTGTTTATAAACTGATAATTTATATCTTACATCAATTTGCTTGTAGGTTGTTGCCCTTTTCTCTGATCACTTGCAAGGTCTCTCTGTATTTAGGAAAATGCCTTATGTCTGTTATCTGTATGGCAATTCCCATGCCCCCACCCCATTTGAGGTATCTTTATTTTTGAAGTTTGTTTGTGGTGTCCTATGTTGTGAATAAATTTTACATTTTTATCTTTGACATTAAAAATTTCTGATGACTTCTAAGAATTTTCTAAAGTTTTCAACGACATAAATAAAGAAAAAATTCTCAGCAATTTGCTTGTTATGATAAGAATTCAGAATAGAATCAGCTAGCTAACTTGTGGCTAGAATTAAATAAGCATCACCATACCACAAGATATATTGAGACAGAAAATGTTATCCTTCTAGATTCCACTTTAGAGTATAAAGATGCTTTTCATGGGTTTTCTGATTTTCGTTGCTTTTAGCAGTTCCATAATAATTACAAAACAATTTAAATATTTTAAATGGTTCAATTCCCCATTTTCCAATGATCTCCCTCAGCTTATATCCTGTTGAAGACCTAAAAGGACCTAGTTTGGTTATTTAAGGAATCCTCATGATGACTTAGAAATCAAAACTGTCAGATACTGAAATAGGATGGTCATAAGAAATGGAAGTGATATATTATTCTCTCATTCTATCTAGGAATTACTATAAGAAGACTAAGTTTATGGGGAAAATTAGGGGAAAGGAGGATCAGAGAATTCTCAAACTGTCCAAAATACTATCGTTAAAAGAAAAAAAAAATGACTTTTGCCGTAAAAATTATCTTACTCCAACATATTTAATAGGGAGAGTAGTGACATTCAATCAGTCATGAAGGCTTTAACATTCCCATACATCTACCAATCTTTTCAACAGAGAAAGGGAAAAAGCAAGATGGTGGAAACTCTAGTACCCTTATACTCATACTCATATATGCATATAAATATGTTCGAAGGACTACCTGTGTGTACACAAATAATTTTTTTAAATGCACTTTATTCAGATGAGGAATTGTTCTTACTGAAGAAATCTCAACTTACCTCCTTGTTCATCCAACATAACCAAAGTCCTGATACCAGCATCTTTACTCTACATTCCAATAATGGTAGCAATGAATAAAGAGTTAGAGAGAGAAAAGAGAGAAAGAGAAATCAGTAAGGGGACAATTAGCCCTAGAAATGGAAAATGAAGAAGGACCAAAGGAAAAAGAGGGAGGAAATAGGGCAAGGGTACTAAGGGTGCAGGAGGGACTCAGAGGAAGTGGTCATCTGTGGACTTGCCCTATCAGTGAATCTTAGGATAGATGAGGGGGATGTGGCTCAATTTCCATGGGGGTAGGGCTGGGGTTGGGGCTTGGCATGGAATTGGAACACACAACTTAATATTATAGTGTGGTTTTATATTTGCAAAACAATAATGCCCTGTAGTTTCTATAACACCAACTATAAAAAGCAACCCTTTCAAAATCTTCTAAACTAAATCTTTGCTGGCATGATGGATCAGGAAGTTTCCCTCAGTGAATTGGGACTGGATGCCCCATTGGTAAGTAAAAAACTTTGGGGGTGAGGTGACTGCCTCACAATGGTTGAGAAATAGAGCCCCAAACCGAACTCACCCTCCCATTTTCCCTCTACGCAGAAAAGTTCTGTGAGATTTAGAAAACCAATGGCCAGATGAGAAATAAAGGCTCTCTATTCTGAAATCTAAAATTCTGCACAATAATAGAGTATGAGAAAATAATTCACCCACAAGCAGAAGTCTGGAAAAGGCAATCCTCATCTCACTCCACATGATCTAAACAAACCAAACACCACCTGAAATATTTGGTGATCGGAGTAGGATGTGGTGGGTAGGGGAAAAGATATTTGAATGGCTCATTCTTAAAAATCATCATTGCTGGGAGCTCAAACTGGTGAAGTAAAGACTTTTCATTTTACAGGGTGATTGTTAATAAGTATGAATAGGTATTGCTAACAGTTTGGATTAATTTGTTTTTCAAGGAATACTCATGGTGGTCCCTAGAATAAACTTGAATGGAAGACATTTCTTATGGCCCCATATATTTTCCACTGACTTATTTTAAACTGAGAAAGAGAGAGAGAGATATTAGTGGAAGTCCCCGGAAAGATTTAGCTTTGTTTTGTTCTGTTTTGAAATAGTATTTTAACAACTCAATAGGGCTTCTAAAATACAGAGCATTGAAAATGTTTTCTGTGAGTTTTATACACTCACTATTTCAGAGAATGGTCCAGAAAGGAAAAACCAAGTTTCCTCTGAACACATTTTGATAGGCTTCAGTTAGTGAAATTAGGAAGTCATTTGGAGAGCTTAGGTTGGCTTCCAGAGTCACCAACAGCACAAATTCTGGAGCCAGACTCGGCCCTGGGATCCTGGTGATTTCATTTCCTAGCTGTGGAACCTCAGGTAAATGTCTTAATTATTCTGTGCCTCAGTTCCCTCATTTGTAAGACAGCAATAATAATAGTTAATACCTCATGAGTTGTCATGGGAATTAAATGAAATAGTATGTGGCACATGCTAGAATGGTGCCTGGCCTAGAGTTAGAATGACATAAGGGTTTATAAAATAAATATCTTCAGAAAATGCATCTATAGCAGGATATTTGGCAAATGAAAAATATCATCATTACCTACTATGGTCAGAAGCTTCCAGAACACTACCTCCCAAACCTTAATATGCAGGCAAATCCCCTGCACAGGAAACATCTTATTAAAATGTGGACCCTGATTCAGTAGGATTGAGACAGACCCCGAGATTTTGCTTTCTGAATAAGCTCTACCATCTAATGATATTGCTGGTGCCGGGATACCTCTGGAGCAGCAAGATTCCAGACCCCAGGACATGTTTCAAAATCTTTTCTTTACGTGTGCTGTAAATAGACATTTGTTTACACTGGCCTGTGTTTCAACCATTTCTGTGCCCAGACAGGAACAGAAACAGCTCCCTCACTTCCCGGAGTATGTATAGGGACAAAACGAACTACAGAATGTAAAGACTTCTAAAAGTTCAATTCCAGGGGAGGCTATGGTTCCAAAAAGCAATTAAGATAAAGTATTTAATTTGTATAAAATCTCCATCAGTTTGGAATGGGCTGCTGTGTTTGCTTCCTCAGAGCCTTCCGCTTTTTGCAGAATTCTCAAATAAAAAGGAAATATGGTAGGAGTTGCTGAGGTTAGGGAAGTGTTACGAATAAGTTCATACTCTGGGATCAGGAACACCTGGGTTTTAACTTCATCTCTGCCATCTGTAGCTGAGAGTCTCAAGCAAGTTCCTTAATCACTGTGTACTGCAATTTCCCCCTTGATAAGATGGAGATCAGAATAGTAGTAAAAGGTAGGGACCTACAAGAGTTAAGTTAGGTTATATATGTTTGACGAAGATAGCTCTGGGTATAGTACCCAGCATATAGTAGGCTCTTGATAAATATTAGAACTTACATTCGATTCCATTGTGTTGCTGACAGTTTTTATCAAAATAACTGGATTGTTCTTTGGGGAAACTAGAAATGTGAGGGAGGAGAAGGGCAGGGATGAGGACAGTATTTCAGGGAAGGCAGAATATTACTTTCTCTTATTCTTAAGTATTATGTTTTAATAGCTGGAAATGAGAGGAGGTGGTTCCATTTTTGTCTTAGCTGAATTGTTTGAGATGTTTAATTCTGTTTGAGATTGCTGGGAAAACTGTCACCTAAAAACCAGAGGATTTGTTTCATTTCTTTCTTTTTTCTTTTCATTTCTCTCTTTTTATTTTTCCTTGCTTGCAGATGAATCAAGACCATACCTAGAACATTTTTAAGTCTTTCTTTTGTCATTCTGAGATGCTTTCCCCCAAGTCCAACACATCTGAACTAAAACCAGGACTCTTCCGGCATTTCCTTAACTGAGAGAATTCCCAAAGGCCCCACATCTACCTATGTGAAAAAGAACTACCCTGCTTCAAGTTTCCAGTTTTAGTAGAAAGTCTGGCATAACAAAGGCATGGCTTTAGAATGCTTATTCTCTTCTCATCGCCAAGGTGCCTTGAAAGATAAGTTGGGATGAAAAAAAAAAAATATGCTTAAAACATCCATGCAATGTTGAAGAACCTCAGTAACTATTACTCCATGAAAGCTCTAGGTGGTGCTTCTGGTCTGGCCTGCCCTCAAGCAGTGAGGCTTTCTGGGGTGACTTTCCCTAGCCCAAGACATTCATGTGTAGACTTCATTCCCAGTATGTAGTGTCCACAAAGTCAACTTTTTTGCCTGGACCAAATATTCCCTTCTTGAGGGAACATTCATGACTCTGTTACCAGAATTAATTACATGCTCCAAAGATAGGACTTGACTTTGGAGAGCTATGTTCATTCCTGTTTTCCCACATGATACCAATTTATATCTTCCCTCCCGCTCCCAAAGGGAGGCCTTCCATACACGTTTGTTGAAGTGCAGCCATCAAAAGAGCCAACGGGAAACTCGAAACTGGGAACCAAGTACTATATGATTTCTAATCTTTTTGCCTATGTGTGGTATCCAGTTTTTCTGATCTTTCCCAACTAACTTCTGTAAAACCTTACATTATCCTTGAGATGCCAATAATGGCACCTATTAAAAAGCAAGTTTCTATACCTGCCACTCTGTTACACCCTAATGTCTGTGAGGACTGGCACAAAGTCCTATACTGAGCTGAAAGTGGTGTTGTCTGCCTTAGGGAGAGACTACAAATTTAGTATACTTTCCCGTCTTTGAGACTAAATTTCAGTAAGAATTCAACTCAATTCAAATTATATAGCACTGATATAGCACTTGGGATCCTGAGCAAGATCCTGGTATTTCAGTGCTCATATTTGCCAAATGATTTCTGCCCTTAATGAATATTTAATGCTGATTCCTTTAAAGAGAATTTCTTTTTTGATTGAAAAGCAGACTACCTTCTGAATAACCAATGCCCTAGACCTAAGGGATATTTGACCATCAATATAAAATAACCCAGGGGGAAGTAAAAGCAATCAACCTATGCTAATAATGCCTTGCTCATAAGTTCCGAAGGCTACAAAGTCTAATAGCGTCTTCTCATTTATGAGAGGTAGGAACTAGCTTCCATCTGTTTCACCCCTTGTTCTAAGAGGCAACCTCATGCTTGATCAAGAAATCCTTCAGGAGAAACAAAAATTATGATTCAAGTATACTACTTCAATAAACAGAGCTTTTGAGAGTTTCTCCTCCCCCAGAATAAATTAGAACAAACACCACTTACTCAAGACTGGTCGACACTGTCTGCCATTTAAGAAGAGGCAAAAAAGAAGTTCATTGGCCCACTGACTCTGATGGATGAGGAACCAGTTCAAAGTAATGCATCCTAATGCATTTGTTCCACCACTTTGCACATTCTAAGCAGGGTTTCAACACTGCACGGGTAGACCAAATGGTGATAGTTCTGATATTTTAGAAATTTACTTCACGTGGGCACACACATAAATGAAAATGAAAAATGAGCCTGGAGTCTATGGTTGAAGGTCATAAAGACATATAACGTGTCAGTTGACATGTGAGTTCCCTTCAGGTCAACGTGAGAACTCACTTGGGAATGTTAAGAAGATCTGCCCCTTTTGTTTGTTCTCATTATGGGCTGAGGGACAATAAGTCAACTCTGAAAGCCTCGCCAGCACTCAGATTTTGAATACCTGCCTTCTCTTTGGGGGTCCTCAAGTATTTCTGCATGAGTGTTCCCAGAATAGAGCAACAACAACATTTCTCTTCATTTAGAGAAGGAAAGCTGCTTTCTGTGCTGCCAAGGGCTGCTGTGTTGGCCTGCCTTCCTGTGGGAGCCAATTTGTGCTACATGGCAGGCTCAAGTACTCATTTTTTGTGATAACAGGTTTCAGTAAGTGTACCTCCCACCCTTCCCTTGTGTCCTGGGGAGCTTACGGTGCCCCCTTCTCCCCACTCCTCTTGTGGCAAGTCACATTTAGCCAATATTTCATTTCTGGATATGAAGCTGAAGCTGCAGAAATAAAGGAAGATGTTGACTTCCCTAGCTTGAGGGACAGCTGAACTTCCTGTTAGCCTTATAACATTGATCTTTCTTTCCTTTCATGTCATTGCATAAGCAATTTACAGTAGCATGAGGCAAGTAGGCTCATTTAATCATTCTGCTCGAGAACACGCAAGATCTCTAAAAATGATAACCACACATGAATTGATAAGCAGTTTTAAAGCATAGCTAAAATAGCATTTCACTGAATAAAAACTATTAGACTTGTTTTATTCAGTTAAGATAAATATAGCCCATCCCATTCTTTTTCCACTTCATCTCTCCCAATGGGCAAGTTCAATTAATCCACTTATTCCTCCTGGTTGACTACTGCTCTCCCCAACTGGAATGAGCAAGCTTTATTGTAAATGCCCTTTTGATTCCATTATTGCTATCTGCCCTATTTTACCCATTTAAGAGTAGTTTGGGATTCATTAACGATGCCTTGCAAATGGATGTTCAATCCAGAGTCGGGAATATAAAAGAGTTTCTATATTTGTGTTATGGCCTTGAAATTCCTTTTATCAAAGAATTTTCCTATTACTTCATGAATTTTAGTGCCTGACTCTCAATATTACAGTTTCTGAAAACATTGTGTCTACAGGGATATATATTTTTAAAAGTCATATGTGTGGCTAAGTCAAAACAGAATGTCAAGATTAGATGTGACTTAGAGGCATCAAAAGCATTACAAATGAAGTTTTTATGTAAGTAATGACTTTATATTTGCTTAAAGTGATTCAATGTTCTATGATTTCTTAGGAGCATTTACTTGAAAATACCATCCTTCTCTACTTCCCCGACTATAAAGGTAGCCGGGGCTGGGAGGGAGAGAGGATCCTTTGATGGCTTTCTGACATCTCCTTCATTAATGTCAATTCCAGGTAGGCTATAATGGAATCAATGGAATCAATAGGATCATGGCCTAGGAAAAGGCAGTAGGGTCTAGAAAAAGAATATGCCAGCAAAAGGAATTAGTTTATTTTGAAACATGGCCACTCCTTACCTCTTCAACCAGTTGCAGCATACGACGGGTGCTTTCCAGTGACTGAGATTTAAAAAAAAAAAAAATTATGAATGCAGGAATCAGAGGTCTTGGAAAATCTAAACTATTCTCTTCACTTGAGAGACACAAAGGGTTATTATCACATATTCTTTTAAGTTTGTAACTGAACACATTTTCAATCTATTTCCTATCAGTCTTTCTACATAATAAGATTCCCTAAAGCAATTACATTAAAGCTGATCTTCTAAAATCAAAACCATATGATGAAGCTGATCTTGATATCAAAGACAAAGTAATCTGGAAAAGATAATTTTGCATATGCAGGATGCATGAAAAATTATCTCAAATACTCAGAGGATTAATTTGGCCTCCTTGGACCAGGAATATTGAATTTTAAATACAAACATAATTTCTCATGAATTGAGATGAATCTAACATCAAGTTTCTTATAAAGCTCCTAGAAACACAATTGGAAGTTCTTATCAATACAAATTAAGCTGTCGCCTTAGGGTGAAAAAAAAAAATCAAGCATGTTTGAAATAACCAGCCTATAGGAGACAGCTACAATAATTATCTTCAGCCTTAGATAAGACAAAGTGAGATGGAAAGTCTGAAGTCAGCACTGGTCCCTCAGGCACATCATTGTCACTTTTTTCTCAGTTCCTTTGAAACTAACTACTAGACTCCAGAACGAGTGTGATTTCTCAAGGCTTTGTTTTTAAGTGACAAACTTATTTTGGACAAGATTCTGCAGGAGCAGGAAGAATGTTAAGTTTCCAGGAAGAGCTGTCAGGAGGCTGCTTGTTGAAATAAAATGGCTATAAGCCGTGGTATGCTGGTAAATGCTAAAATAAATGAATATGAATATGTGAATATAAAACAGATATGAATATACATATATGTATAGTTGTTATTTAAACTTATTATTTTCCTGATAGAAGGGATCGAGATCATAAAATTTATAGATAATACAATACACAAAGCCCTTTATTATAAATTTCAAGTAGCAAATTGATTCTCACAGAAAGCTTTTGTCAAGTTTTGCTGAACTCTTGTGTCCACTGCTAAGCAGGCAAAGAACAAGTGTAGTTCTGACATGAATGTCATTTGCATTAATGAGTAAGAGGAAAGTGAGACAATAAAGAAATGTTGGGACTTTGCTACTTTGTCAATGATGCAAGTGACTTCTTTGCTGAAGAGAAAAAATTTTTCAAATACTAGATTTTCTCCATTTTTTTGTGTGTTAATTAAAGAATAATGGCTAGAGACATGCACACTTTGAAGTTCAATCTATGTTATTAATATTTTCTCCACTTAAGTTTAGACAGTCAACAAAACAGTAAATCAAATCCTGGTTGGGAGCATTTGCAGATTCCTGTGCTATAAACATCCTTAACCTGTCTGATTTTTGAACACAGCATGGCATCCCTGAAGGTGAATTTGGGAAGATGTACAGTAACACGCTGTTATATGGTATTCCTGCACTATAGTTGTAACACAAATCAAAAACTTTGAGAACATAGGTAATAGGGAAATATTTAAAAACTGATTGAGTTTTGAGTGTTTATTGCCCTTGGTTTTTAATATAATCTATTTAATTATCAATTTGTATAAGTCAATTTTAATACCAGCTTGAAAGATTCTGGAAAATGTAACAATCAGCTCTCAGAATCAGGCCAGCTCCAGACAGCCAAAGACAGCTTTTCTTAGGGGATCTTGACTTCTCTAGATTTCTAGGAATTGGGAGTTTCGGCTAAGACATTAGTTATATGTAGGTTTATCCACCCATTCCTATCTGTAGAGGTGTTAGGTGTATAGAAAATCAAAGTCCTACTCCTCCGTTTTTAAAATTGAGATGTTAGTAGACCTTTTCCACCTGAACCTGAATAAGACAAACTACTCAGCTCCCCATGTTTTGCTCCTTTCTCACGTCCCATTCCTCACCTCATCAGCCAGCTGGTCAGCCCGTCGCTGCATCTCCTCCAGCTCATTGCGCATGTCCGCGTCTTCGGCCATGGTAGTGGTGGGGGGGTGGCTGGGTCCTTGGCCTGGGGGTCAGTGATGGCTTTGGACACAAAACCTAGAAAAAGCAGATTTGAACATGTGAGAGTTTATGTAAGTGCGTGTCGAATGTGCAAATAGGAGAGCTAAATAGCCTACACTCTGTCTCCATGACTCAGTCATCTTCTGAAAGACAGAAGCCATACTCAGGGTTCAGTAGAATCTTGCTATTTCTCTAAAAGGTGCATTATACATACATACTTGCCAGCTTTACAATGGAGACAGATACCTGTCTACATATGAAGCATTTTTAAGGCACACCACCCAAGAGTTTGGAATGCTGGTGTCGAGGGATGTGGTTCTGGGTTAGTATACTTTTAAAAAAAATATTTTATTTATTATTTGACAGAGAGAGACACAGTGAAAGAGGGAACACAAGCAGGAGGAGTGGGAGAGGAAGAAGCAGGCCCCCCACCCTGCAGGGAGCCTGATGTGAGGCTCGATCCCAGGACCCTGGGATCATAACCCGAGCCAAAGGCAGATGCCTAATGACTGAGCCACCCAGGTGCCCCTGCGTTAGTATACTTTTAACCTCACATTTATTTTCTATTTTTATTTTATTTTTAAGACCTTTATTGAGGTATGATTGACATATAATAAATCCCACATATTTGAAGTGTATAGTTTGAAAAATTTTGACATATGTACACACACAGGAAACCATGACCACAATTAGGAAAACATATTCATCACACCCAAAATTTTTACAGACTCTTTGTAATCCTACACACCCACTCATCGCATCTCATCTTACCCCTGTGTTGAGACTACTGCTTATCTGCTTTCTGTTACTATAAATTAGTTTGCATTTCCTACAATTTTATATAGCTGGATGATACAGTCTCTACTATTTTTTGTCTCTTTTTTTTACTTAGCATAATGATTTTGAGATTTATTGTGTTGTAGCATGTATTAATAGTTAGTTCCTTTTTGATGTTGAGTCGTACTTCACCGCATTTAGAAGCATTTAGACTGTAGAGGCTAAGGGCAGGCCCTAAGTGCCTACAAGAATTTAGATAGAGAGAAACTCCTCCAGGAAAGGAGCAAGCACCATAGATAATACAGTATAACAAGAATTTGGGATGGTAGACACAGAAGGATTTAGCAAAGTCTGATTATTACAATTCCTCCCTATATTGCATTGTTTCTCTATAGCCCAGCAAACATTTGTTTACCAACCAGTTACTCTTTTTTAATCTTTCTGTGAATTTTTTTCCTTTCCTTTGAAGTTCCAGACTCCTACCCTCTTCTCCTTAGTCCAGGATGACATATATACCTCATTTTGCCTGACTGCCTTTGGCACTCATATCTATGTGGATTCCCCATTTACATATAATTAAATTGGATTTTTCTCCTGTTAATCTGTCTCATGTCAGTTTAAGTCTAAGACCAGCTAAAAGAATCTTAAAGGATAGAGGTAAATTTTTACCTCCCCAGCAAGGGAGCTAAAGGTAGAAAATTTTTAGTCTCCTTCTGTTGTTATCAGAGGCTGCCGAGAAGGCTTATGTGAGTATGCATAGCTATTTTTCCAGAAAGGGATGGATTCTTGTTTCTGAAATGTGACCAGCCCTTTCTTGGTTATACACCTGAAATTCCATATGATGCAAATTACAGGTAGCTCCCTCTGGAGCCAACCAGCCCCGTTCCCCTCTTCCTTTTTCCTTTCTTTCTTTCTCCTGTCTTCCCTTCTTTCTCAAATATTTATTGAGTATTTTTAAGATGCCAGGGCAGTGTTAGGCACTAAGGATACAGTGATGAATGAGACAGGTAAATTCACAGTTGTCATGGAGCAACAGCTTAATTAGGAATTTGGGAGTCAAATAAGGAAATTCAATTATTCAGGATGAAGCTAATTTTTTGGGTCACACCATACCTGCCTATGGGTCACAGCAGGCCTCCCTGAGGAAGTCATGTCCCCAGGAAAGGCCATCAGAGATAACAAGATAAAGAGCCCAAGGAAGGGTTTGAGATGATAAATATTTGATACACTAAAACCTTCTCTGTGAGTAGCAGAAGTGTAGAAGGCCTGGGCTCTTGCTTTGTGGCTGAGATGGTTAAGTGGGCTGGAATTCTCCCTCCCTCTTCCATGGTAGTGCATGGTCATAGGGAAATGGCTGCCCAGTTGGGAATTACATTTCCAGTTCTCCCTGCATGGAGGTGGTATAGTTGGTAGAGATGGCGCGTGAGTTACAGTGGAAATGCTGTGCATCCCTGCCACGCGAAGGCCGTTCAGAAGCAGGCATTCTTTCTGTGTCCTCTCTTTCCCTCTCTACCAAAAAAGGCAGAGCCCTAGAGGATGGCCAGGCCATGAGACAGCAAGAACTTGGGCCTTGGAATTCCTGCAAGGAGGCAAGTTGAGAGTTAACCACAAAGACCTGAACCTTCATATGAAAGGACAGTGCACTTCTACTGTACTGCACTACTGTAAAGGTGAGCACTTTATTTTGTTACAGCAGTGGGTGTTACAATAACAAAGGCAGGCCAGAAGAAGCGTAGATCGGAATAAAAATACTGCGCAGGAGCATGAATTCCCAACTGAAAAACATATCTGTGTATGTTCTTCTATTTAAAATTGAAGATGGGAAAGGAACTTAGATTGAGGGCCTTGGAGCAATACCATGTTTAATTATTATTCATTTTTTAAAGACTTTATTTATTTATTTGAGAGAAAGAGAGAGCACGAGAGAGAGCATGGGCAGGGGAGAGGAGCAGAGGGAGAAGGAGAAACAGACTCCCCATGGAAGCAGGGAGCCCCTGATGTGGGGCTCGATCCCAGGATCCCCAGATCATGACCTGACCCGAAGGCAGATGCTTAACTGACTGAGCCCCCCAGGTGCCCCCATATTTAGTTATTATTCTAATAATTATTGTTACTATTACTTGTAGGAGAAGGTTTTTTTTTTTTTTTCCCCCAAAAATAAAATGAAAAGTCTTCATCAAAAATAATCAGGTTTTGAGTCAGGCCCTCAATGAATTCATCTCCTAGGTCCGCTGCTATACTGCTTTCTCAACAGTTAAGGTTAAAGTCCTCTGGGATTTTAATTTGGCACATATTATTAGACTCTTCCACATGTATTACTCTTATGAAGTAACTCAGACTATTCAGGGTTCCTCAATAGGAGGAGTCCTAGAGTGAACCTTCTTTGGAGATAATAGATTTCACAGTTCTTTTATACCCAGTGGTTCTTGGGCAAAGTGACAAATGTGGAATCACAGTAAAAAAAAAAAAAAAAAAAAAAGAAAAAAAAAAGAAGGAAAAAGCTTCAGAACTACCTTCTACTTACCAGCATTTTTAAAAAAAAGGTAGTAAGCTTATATTAGGTTAGTTCTGTGTGTAGCCATTTAAAATGTCATCAGAGCATCATACCATGAGCCTGCTGATTTTTATTTTTATTTTTATTTTTTAAAATATTTTTATTTATTTATTTGACAGAGAGAGAGAGATGGAATACAAGCAAGGGGAGCTAGAGAGGGAGAAGCAGGCTTCCCGCTGAGTAGGGAGTCCCATGTGGGGCTCCATCCCAGAACCTTGGGATCATGACCTGAGTTGAAGGCAGACACTTAATGACTGAGCCACCCAGGTGCCCCAAGCCTGCTGATTTAAAAAAAAAAAATTACTTATTTGAGAGAAAGAGAAAGAAAACATGAGTGGGGGAAGGAGGAGACAGAGGGAGAGAATCTCAAGCAGACTTCCCTCTGAGTATGGAGCCCAAAATGGAGCTCAATCCCATGACCCTGAGATCATGACCTGAGCTGAAATCAAGAGTGCCATGCTTAACCAACTGAGCCACCCAGGTGCCCTGAGCCAGGTAATTTTTGAACACCAGATCTGGCCACCATAATATGTACTCATGATATAGAGCTCTATATGCTTTGTGTTTTATTTAAATACATGTCTGCACTTTGGAAATTAGGGATCTAGAAAGCAGAAACTGGAAGGAATTTACATTAAGCCATTTCTGAACCTTGAACTAGGCAGAAACAAAATTCCTGTGTTCTTCTGGGTGGCTGGGATCTACACTTCAGAATAAATGGTGCATCCATGGAAATGTGGAGTAGATTGTGAGCCCTAGCTTAGTGGAGTGGACAAGAGCTTGCATAGATGGTTGACTCTGGCACTAGGTTGCAGGCTCACTCTGGGCAAGTTTATCACCATCTCTGAGCCTCAGTTTTTTTGAACAGGGCACATAATCCTAGTGTCATAGGCTTTCTGAGAGGAATTTAGTATATATTTTTTACTTTTATTTAAAAAAAGTTTTTTCCCTTAGGGAGAGACTTTTATTTTTTAATTTTTATTTTTTAATAACATATAATGTATTATTTGCTTCAGGGGTACAGATCTGTGAATTGTCAGACTTACACAATTCACAAAACTTACCATAGCACATTCCTTCCCCGATGTCCATAACCCAGCCACCCTACCCTCCCATCCCATTTACCTCCAGCAACCCTTGGTTTGTTTCCTGAGATTAAGAGTCTCTTATGGTTTGCCTCCCTCCCTGGTCCCATCTTGTTCCATTTTTTCCCTTCCTTCCCCCCATAACCCCCTGCCCTGCCTCTCAAATCCTTCATATCAGAGAGATCATATGATAATTGTCTTTGATTGACTTATTTTGCTTAGCATAATACCCTTTAGTTCCATCCATGTCATTGTAAATGGCAAGATTTGGGGGTTTTTGATGGCTGCATAGTATTCCATTGCATATATATACACCACATCTTATTATCCATTTATCTAGGAAGGAACCTAGATCCTTTCCATAGTTTGACTATTGTGGACATTGTCGCCAAAAACATTTGGGTGCACGTGACCCTTCAGATCACTACACTTGTATCTTTAGGGTAAATACCCAGCAGTGTGATTGCTGGGTTGTAGGGTAGCTCCATTTTCAGCTTTTGGAGGAACCTCCACACTGTTTTCCAGAGTGGCTGCACCAGATTGCATTCCTATCAACAGTGTAGGAGAGATGAGGGGAATATATCATAGAAAGTTCTGATCAACCTTGTTCGTAACGACCTGGGGGCTTCATATTCGGAAAGCCTTGTTTGTTTGGGATAAGCCTGTACCCTTTGCAAAGAGTGGAGGAAATCTAGTATTTGTTAACTAGGTTTCCTTTCTAACGGCTGGCCAGGAGGCACGTTGCTGAGGTGCTGAGCCCTACAGCAGCCTGAAACCAGGGAAACCAGCAGAGTGCCCGAGCCTGCAGTCCTGAAGCAACACCTCTCACAGGATTGCCATGTGGAGAAAAATAAAAGCATCTTCTCTCCCTGTTCTCTATCTTTGTATTTTGCTGCTGGGTTCCTTGGGGGATCATCTTCATTCACTCTAAGCAAGCAACTGACCTTTCCTCCTAATAAGTTAGTTTATTAGAAGGCGGGTCCTGTTTTTTCCAAACTAGAGTATAATTGTTAGTTCTCTCTTCCAGGTCTATTTCCCGATGGTGCTCGCTCTTGCTCTCCCTTTGTCTCTCTTTGTTTCTGTCTCTTTATCTTTCTCTGTCTTTCTTTCTTTCTCTGTCTCTCTCTCTGTCTCTCTCTCTGTCTCTCTCTCTCTCACACACACACACACACACACACACACACACTCAGGTCTCATGGGTTTCCTTGGCAATTTCCTCCAAAAGTTGCTATTCTCAACCCCTGAAAAACAGCTGTAGGGCCCTCCCCACCCCCCACCCTGCCCCAGCTTCAATTTGACAGCAGCTGACAAGGATCTGGCTGATGGGCTGTTGGTGTGATGGCAGAGAAGCCATCCGGTGGATATCTTTGTTTTCAGCCCTTCCACGGTCTCCCCAGGAGCTCCCGCACCTTAGCCCTGCTCTAAGAGGTGAGGGATGTCTGATCTGGGAGGAGGTCCAAGGCACATAACGATCTCAAGTGCACAGCATTTTCAAGCTGAAAAAGCAGCGTCCACACCCCTGAAAAGACTAGAGGGAGAGTAGGCATGGGGTATGTCTCCAGATATTCTGTTGGGATACGTCATGCTAGTGTTGGATACATTTGCCCCACAAGCCCCAAACCCAGGCATACTAACCTTCTAAGAGATAGCACCTGCAGAGGCCTACTGATGTTGATGAACCCCAAACAGATCAGCTGAAAGGATGGTCCTAGTGAAATGGTTTTCAGTGTCCAGGTGGGATAGCACAGTCACTCATATTATTAGCACATTGAACCTTCAACATGCATGTCGCTTGGGCTAATGCTGCAAGTTAAATGAATTAGGAACAGAGCCACTCCAAACTATTCCCTGGGCCTCTGCTATAAGATAATCTCCCATTCTATTAAGGGTCCAACAGTATCCTATTATCTCAAACCACCGGTGTTTAGTAAAGGATCTGGCCCCTAGTAGGTGTTTAATTCATGTTAATTGATTCGTTGAGTGAATGAACACACTGTTCTGATGCACACCCCCCCCCCCCCCACACACACAGGGGGCATTTAATGTTCCCAAGTCACCAGTTTTCCAGGTATGGTCTAGAGCAGTGCTTCTAAAACTTCAGCGGGCTTCAGAGTCTCTCAAAACCTGGTTAAAACGGACTGCTAGGTCCCACGCTCAGAAATTTTGAATCAGTTGTTCCGAGATGCGTTCCCAGATTCTGCATTCCCAACAAGTCCCAGGCGCTGCTGCTGTCACTGGCCCACAGACAGCACTTTTGCACAGCTCTGATACCTAGGACCCTATCTCCTGGAGTGTTAGCGAGTGTCACTGGGTGAGCGGGGGAGCGGGTGGGTTCTGCAGGTACCCAGACTCTGGGGGAGACCAGAGGCTCAACCAGGGGCTTTAGGGAATTATGGCCAAATCCAGTTCATTGCCTATTTTTGTACTGGCTGTATGCAAGGACAATTTTATATTTTAAATGGTTAAAAAGACTCAAAGAAGCATAACTTACACATGTAAAAAGAGTATGAAATTCAAGTTTTAGGGCACCTGAGTGGCTCAAATGGTTAAGCGTCTGCCTTTGGCTCAGGTCATGATCCCGGGGTCCTGGGATCAAGTCTCGCATCGGTTGCCTGCTCGGTGTGGAGCTTGCTTCTCCCTCTGCCTCTCTCTCTGTGTCTCTCTCTTCAATAAATAAATAAAATCTTGTAATTTTTAAAAAATATTTTATTTATTTATTTGAAAGAGAGAAACAGTGAGAGAAGGAACACAAGCAGAGGAAGCAAGAGAGGGAGAAGCAGGCTTCCAGCCGAGGAGGGAGCCCAATTTGGGGATCAATCACAGGACTCTAGGATCATGACCTGAGCCGAAGGCAGACACTTAACCACTGGCTACCCAGGTTCCCCATTAAATAAATAAAATCTTTTTTTAAAAAATTCAAGTTTTAGGGTCTATAAATACAGTTTTATGGACACACCCATGCCCATTGGGTTCCCTCATGTCAATGGTCCTTTCAGGGTACAAAGGCAGAGCTGAATGGTGGCAAGAGACCATGTGTCTCTCACTGTTGAAAATATTTATTCTCTGGTGCTATACAGAAAACATGGGCTGATCCCTGGGTTAAATCAAGTTAAACAAAAAAATCCTTAAAGCATTCCCTCTCAGTCTTTATACCCACAGAGTACTGTACATTTCTTGTAGAAAGACACATTGTCTATATTTGTCTGAAGAAGCCCCTTCTTGTGCAATGGGTTTGTATTTCCTGGACCATTTATTTTTTTATTTTTTAAAGATTTATTTATTTGAGAGACACAGAGAGAGACAAAGAGAGCACATAGGGGCAGAGAGAGAGAGAGTTCCAAACAGACTGCACCAAGCACAGAGCCCAATGTGGGGCTCAATTCCAGGACCCCGAGATCATGACCTGAGCCAAAGCCAAAAGTCAGACGCTCAACCGACTGGCGCCCCTGGACCATTTTTTAATTTAACATGTAACATGAATTTGCTTTTGGCTGATGATTTCTACAGGGTTTTAGGACTACAAATTAGAGTTAATCCATGTAATTCACACAAGGTCCTGGGATGCCTGTGCAGACCTCACAGAGATTCCTAACTCCCATGACCACCTGCAGGCCAAGGTTCCCGGCCCCAGCAACAGCACTGGACTGCATTAGAGACAGAAACACCTGAGAAGCTGTTGCTGTCACTGTACATGGTACAAAGTAAGCAGGGTGCTGCTATTCCTTAATGTCAAGTATAATTTGGAAAGTTCTGTTTTCTCATGTGGCACATAAGTCTATAAGACTAGCATTAGACATGGGGCAAGTAAAAGGCAGAGACAACCCTTTCTTGCCTGTCAAGAGGGTTACTTATTTTCATGCACTAGGCTAAAGCTGTTCTCTCCATGCAGAGTCTGGGACTCAAATATGGGATTAGGACCCAGGAAAAGAGATGAGCGTGGAAATAAGGGATGTGTGTTTTTAGCACATTTGGCTATTAGAGATATGGATAGCTATTATTCTGGGGACACTGGCCATTAACCTAAGCATGATAGGGCAGGAACATATTGGAAAAAAATGTAATGAGAGTATGCCATGAGCTGACATCTATTTCTCTTCATGCTTTATCTTTTAATTAATACAACAAATCAACAAACCCCCACACATCAACACCTACTGGCTGAAATCATCCCCAAGCTGAAACCTACAACTTGGTGTCTTCTCACACTGCTGATAATTGGAATGAAGCCTCTTCGGGGTCATCTCTTTCTTCTCCTGCAGAACCTGCCTGCTTTCTAATGGAGATACACTTTAAAATTCAACAAAAGTTTACCGAAGACTCACTGTGTTCAACCAAGCCCAGAGAAGAACAAAGGGACTTTATAAATTAAATTGGACAACTCTCCTTAGTTATTGATAAAATTGCACTAACCGGTACTGAGGGCTCTTCGCTGGACCCTGTTTCAAGTGCTTTTCATATAATAATTTACATGATCCTTCAATGCCATATGGTGCGCATACTATTACTATCCCCACTTTGCAGATTAGAAAACACGTTTAGAGGTAATTCTCTATTAACCACACAGCTAAATTTCTATCAGAAACCTAGGTCATTTTCTTTTTTTTAAAGATTTTATTTATTTATTTGACAGACAGAGATCACAAGTAGGCAGAGAGGCAGGCAGAGAGAGAGGAGGAAGCGGGCTCCCTGCCGAGCAGAGAGCCCAATGCGGGACTCGATCCCAGGACCCTGAGATCATGACCTGAGCTGAAGGCAGAGGCTCAACCCACTGAGCCACCCAGGCACCCCTGGGTCATTTTCAAAAGTATCATTTCAAAGCATATTTATTCTGAAAGCACATTGTGTGGTTATTTTTGTCTTCTAATCAAAAACTAAAAACTTTTTTTTTTTAGTTTCATTTATATGCTGAAAAATAACATAGACTGGTTTGACAGGTATATGTCAGGATACCCCAGCTTTCGAAATCATTTATCATCTCTACCTATGCTTTTACTCTCCAGTTCTTCCCCTCCCCATTTTTAGCTTATTTTAATTCTCTTTTCCTCCTAGAATATGACTGTGTTCTCTTTATATCTTCTTGAATTGACAAGAGATTCATTTATTTCACATTTTTTGGTACAGCATACTTATTGCTGTAAAATTGTTCTCTATGTGTTATTGTGGCTTTATCCTAAAAATTTGGGAATATAGTACAGCCTTTGTTATTTATTTCTAAATAGCTTTAAATTTGAATGTTAATTTCCTCTATTCTCATTTCTTCTGTTTCAAGTTTAATTTGAAATAACTCAAGAGTTATTTGAAAGTATGGTTTTAAAATTTAAATAATAGAAAAAAAATAATAGACGTTTTTTGCTTGTCATTTCTAATTTTATTTTCATCATGGTCATTGACAGTGGCCCATATGATTTGGTTTTTGAAATCAGGTGAGATTTCCTTTGTACCCCAGTGCATGGTCAATTTCTGGTAATGTTTGATTTGTGTTTAAAAAGAAATTCTAGGGATGTCTGGGAGGCTCAGTCTGCTAAACGTCTGTCTTGGTCTCAGGTCATGATCCAGGGGTCCTGGGATTGAGCGCCATGTTGGACTCCCTGCTCAGTGGGGAGCCTGCTTCTTCCTCACTCTCTAATCTCTGCTGCTCCCCCTGCTTGTGTTCAATCTCTCTCTGTCAGGTAAATGGATAAAACTTTAAAAATAAATAAAGAAATAAATAAGTAAAAAGAAAGTCTGTTCTATCTCTGACTCTCTCTTGCTATCTCTACATCAAATCAAGCTGAAAAGGCAGGTTTGTTATCAGATGCCCTGAAATCTTTAGTCAACTTGATCTACTGATTTCCATGTAGTTAAGTCCCTGGCATTACTGTAGCTTTATCAATTTCTTCTTCCATTTCAGCTCATTTCTTGCTTTTTGTATTTTGCAGCTGCATTGTTACATAACAGTCCCATGATCACTACTGTTTCATAATAAATGGTAGTTTTTATGAATATTAAGTAATAGAATTGCACCCATCTACCCCATTTCACCACATTATTGATTGATTGACTGAAGTACAGTTGACACATATGCTACATGAGTTTCAGGTGTATGGCATAGTAACTTGGCAAGTCTGTACGTTATACAGTGCTGACCACAAGTATAACTACCCTCTGTGACCACACGGCACTACAATCACATCCCTGACTATCCATACCGTACCTTTCATCCCCATGACTTATTCATTCCATGACAGGAAGCCCATGTCTCCTATTCCCCTTCACTATGTTATTTATGCTGCACAACCTTGGTCAAACTCAAGGGTCAGGAATAAACGAACTGGCCCTATTCCTTCTGTCGTCTAAAACAAACCCAAACAGCCGCAATAACAAAGCGGCATCACCCCTGTAAGATGGGGGATCTCTCATATGGCTCATGACTCAGAATCAAACAGTAGAGTCACCTGTTTTCTTTGGCTTCTTGTCCTCACTCGAGAAGGACCTCATACTTGGATATGTTTGGAGGCAAGATCTCTTTCCCCAACTACAACGATAGGAGAATGCAATCAAGGATGAGCCTACTGCCATTATTTTTACTGGATGGAATTTCTTTTGAAGATAATGGAACCACAAGACCCAAAGTGCCCATTCTAAGGGAACAGTGAAGTGCAGTTATGGCTGCTGGGACAAGTCCCCAAGATTCCTCAAGTGTATCAGGAGCATCATTTACTCTGAACAATCAGAATTTGACCCAGGTTCGAACCAGCCTTTCTCAAATAAGAAAAATCAGCTGCATTTATTCCAACATTCTATGTCATTATAACTATTGTTGTCTAAATATTATGCATAATAATCATCATTTACTGAGAACTTGCTATGTGCTAAGAAATCTATATAAAGCTGGGGATGTTTCATATAGGAATCCCCAAACCTTTGCTACTCCAATGGCAGTCCCCAGACAAGCCACATCAGCTTCATGTGGGAGTTTGTTAGAAACGCAGAATCACAGTAGTGCCTGGGTGGTTCAGTCTGTTAGTGTCTGCCTTTGGCTGAGGTCATGATCCCTGGGTCCTGCGATGGAGCCCCGCATTGGCTCCCTGTTCAGCAGGGAGTCGGCTTCTCCCTCTGTCCCTCTTCCCCTCCCCCCACCTGCTTATGCACTCTGTCAAATAAGTAAATAAAATCTTAAAAAGAAAAAAAAAAAAAAAAGAAATGCAGGATCATAGTCTCCACCCCAGACCTCCTGAATGAGATCACCTTCTGAACAAGGTCATCAAGTATCAGAAGTTTGAGAAGTGCTGCCCCAAACCATGTTATCTCCATATTAAACAAGAAAAGATGAAGTACAAGTTGGCTCAATAACCAGCTAATATCAGAAGGTTAGTGGGAGAGCCTGAGAAGTCCCCAGTTCGGGAGCCAGACTTTGGGGGAGCCAGACTCTGGGCCTGTCTATGCTTCCACTGCTGCACCAAATCCCATGATTCCACTTTGCTCCCATTCTACATGACCTGCAGACTTTCAGCAGCATTTGCTTCCCAGCAGATGGAAAGCTCCATGGGCCATGGGTTCCAAATGTCCCCCAACAGTGTCTTGTACTCAAAGGATGGCCAAACTGGCTAATTTCCATGAGACAGTCTTTCCTTCAGATAACAAAGTGTAGATGCTTATCAGAAAAAGCACATGGAGACTTTCCTTCAAATAAGAGTCCATGGGGGTGCCTGGGTGGCTCAGTGGGTTGGGCCTCTGCCTTCGGCCCGGGTCATGATCTCAGGGTCCTGGGATCAAGCCCCACATTGGGCCCTCTCCTCAGCAGGGAACCTGCTTCCCCCTGCTCTGCCTGCCTCTTTACCTACTTGTGATCTGTCTTCCAAATAAATAAATAAAATCTTAAAAAAAAAAAAAAGAAAGAAAGAGTCCATGAAGGCTAAGACTCATTTAAGATGATTAGAGCTGGACAGTCCTGATAAATGCTTCCTCTAAAATTGATAATAATTAAATTATGTGTCTTAATGCCAAACTAAGGATCAGAGGAAATCATAATTTTTAGCAAGGTCCTATTCATATTTCTGTAATTAAAAATGGTCAGTTCTTAAATCTATGTTCATGGTTATATAAGTTCTTCAAAGTGTGGACTGGACTCAGTTCCCTGTTCTTCTATGTTGGATATTCTTGTACAGGAAATTCAATTTCCCTCTCTCTTCATAGTGGGCACTACTGATTTTCACAAATTGCTTAGTTGAATAAAAAAAAAATTTTTTCATATATGAAGAACAAGGGGCTCATAAATAAATGGATTTACCACCTTCCTTCCATTTTATGACCATGATCTGGCTCACTGATAAGTCACAGTGCTCACAATAGCACTTTTCTGTAGCATGGTCTAAGGACTCCTCACATCTAAACCTTTTTGGTTGCTTGTAAAAATGCTGACTGCCATTCATACCGCCTATGGAAGGAGACAGATGAAGATGGGGCTATAATTTGCATCTTCTACCACAATAGGTCCTTCTTATGTCCGATAGAATGGGAGGAGTCATGTATAGCTTTGTGTAGCACTAAAGGGCTTTGCAAGTGTCCAGTGGGAAACTCTGGTAATTCTATAATAAAACCATCTAGAAAGGCAAATACGTGGCTATTGTGATCTGAGAAAAGGTGGCCTCCTTTTCTTCCCACCAAGTTCTTCTCAATAACTGATGACACAGAACGGGCTAGGTTAAACACTATGAATGCATTCCTCCCAGGAAAATTTGCCATAAGAACCATCTCATGTGAACAGCTCACAGTTATGTCGCTGTTTCCCAAGTCTCTCCAGGGGAAGCCAATGACCACCATTACCACTCAGTGCCTTTCAAACTCAGCTTCCTTATTTTCCAAACCACTGCACCCCGCCCCATTTCTACATGGGATTCCGTGTCTGTACATCTTGGTATATAAAGAAATACAGTCCTGAACTGGTTTCTTTGCAAAAGAAAAGTCTGACTTCCCGGTGAGACCCCTCCCTGAGCTATTCTGGGCATAAGGACAGCATGGTGGGTAGGCGGCATCAGCTTGGTTTTTGTTTTTTAGGGTCTTGGTCTAGGACCCTAAAGCAGCCAGCTCCCATGCAGCCAGCTTTTGGCATCTCTTAATTGCAACAGGGCTGCCAGCCACAAACAACATTGACTATGCCTAAATCTGTCTTTTTCAAAAGTGCCAATGTTTCCTTTGTTTTGCAAACGCAGCCAAATGGGTATTTAGCAGCGGAGGTTTGTATTATGCTACAGTTATGGATTGTTTACTTGGGAGCCAAGCACTGAGGACTCACTGACAGGGAGAGAGGGAAGGGCAGAATGGTATTTCATCACTTACTCTGATCCTACTCAAAGCAAACCACAGTAATCGGTTCAGCCATTTAACCAATGTTTATTAAGTGCGACCCCAGCACCCCATATTCAATTCAGTGTGCAGCTGGAGTAGAATGGCCACCTGGAAGGGTTGACTCTAGGACCCTTGTTAGCGGCCTTTTGCTTCCAGGTCTCTTCCTCCATCTTGCCTAGGAGGAAACTGAAGATGTTTGTATTCCAAGGGACCTGGCTGGTTCCTGGGAGAACAGTGATATCCATGCAGGACTAAGCAGATCCAAAAGCACAAAGACCTTAATTCTAATCAAAACAAACTATTTCTGTGCCCACAGGACCAAATCAACAGTTGTTGGCTGCTATTATGTTTCTGTTCACTGATAGTCTTGCCTTCAGTAAGGGATGTTGGTGCTCTGTTTGGCCCCCTGAGATCCCCCTCACTTGTTCCATACGGGCATCCCTTAATTTTGGTATATTTCACTCCTGATGCCCCGCTAGGACCCTTTTTCTAAGAAGCCCGCTAAGGCTGCTTCATCTGATCTGCTGAGAACTATCAGTGCCTGAGTCTTGCCAGGGCAGACCTATAGCTGGTGACTCAAGGGCACAGCAGAACAGAAGCCCAACTGCTTTGACCTTAAGGTGAGGCATGAGGTATAATGGACCATCCAAAGTTTCTCTTGGAGGTTATGCCACATCTAAGACCTCTCCTGAAACTGTTCCACAGCCTGCTTCCTCTCCATCTCGCTGTCCTGCTTCCTCCTCTCCTTTCTTTTTTTCTCCTGGTGCCACTTCCTTAATAAATCTTGCACATACATCCTTGTCTAAGGGTCTGCTTCTGGGGACTCCAGCCTAAGACAGCTTCCATCGGCTTGAGAGTTATATTTCATGAAGTATGGATGACTGTAGACCAGGTACAGAAAAGAATGAACACATCATTGCATCAGGAAAGGAGCAAAGGCAGGAGCAGAACAGAAACTGCCTCTATTCCCAGCCATGCCAAAGAATACGGTAAGTTCCAGCTGGACTTACTTGGATTTGAAGACACCACAACCAAAACACCACAGAGTGGCTAGAACTTGAAGGTTACTAGACCATCATCACAGGAGGAAGGAAAGCTCAGAGAGGTAGAGTAGTTTTTTGGTGGTCATATCATCATCTGGGACCCACATCTTTTAACTCCCCTTCTAGGCCTCATCTTAAGGTACTACTGAAACCGCACATATCAGGAAACCTGGAGGGAAGGGACTAGACTGATGTGGGCTCATTGAAGGTCTTCAGAATGTATAAAAATACCACAACTAATGCCCATGTGGCCTGTGCTTTTTTCTGCCTGTTAAGTTGAGGCAATTGCTCTATCTGCCATCATATCATCTCTCTACTAACAAAACCAAAACTGTAGTTTCTGCTAGCTTAGATCTCTTCTGGTGGTACTGATCTTGGTATAGAATGTTTTCTCTACCGAATTTAAAAGGAGGCATATGAGCTCCACGGGTTTTCTCTAAGAATCAGTAGTATTTGTGTTGTTAAACTAACTGAATTTTGGCATTTTCCTTTTGGAGACATAAACAGCTTGACAGATGAATGACGCTGATTACCACCATCTGCTTTCCTAGGAAAGGTACTCATGGTGAAGACTCCCAAAGCCGGGTCCTCCACATCCTAGACCTGTTATCCATGTGAATAGTTTGTTCAACTCTTATGTTTTCTGCACAATTAAAGCATAAATGCACACCAGCTTGTTAATTTCATCCTTTTTAAAAATTGGCTCTAATGGACTCATGTTTCAAACTTGACCTCATTCTAAGTAATAATACCTATACAACCAGATGTTTGATGTGTTAAGTATGTTTTCCTACTATATACTGAAATAGACACATCACTACTCAAATTGTTTAAAAGAAACTTTATCAGACTCTTTCAGAAGCCATTTTGTGTGTGTGTGTGTGTGTGTGTGACAGAGAGAGAGAGAGAGAGAGAGAGATACCTGGGAGTTCATTGCTTTACAAATGTAAAGGGAAGGGCCACCCACCCATATTCTTGCCTACATTTGCACATGTTTGACCCACGTAGAGAGGACAAAGATAGGCAAAGGAGTTTGGCAAATAGTGGCTCTGAGTTTGAGCAAAATCTAGGGTGTGGTGGCCAGGGCACAGTAGTGGAACATTAGTGTATGCGTGTGTGTGAATGTGTGTGTGTGTGGGTGTGGGTGTGTGCGCACGCACGCGTGCGCACAGTTGGTCTGGATCTATGCTCTTGGCTTAAAGTTTAAAATTGGTCCTTTATTCTATTTTAATTAAGCAATTCTCTTGCTCACCGGCTCTCCTACCTGAAGAACTTGTTAAAGCTGAGATCACTCATGTAGTAAGTGGTTCTGTAACGGTGTCTGATAATTTGCACTTCTAAGAAATTCTCAGGTGATGCCACTGTGGATGGTACAGGGAACACACTTTAAGAACCATTTCTCCTTAAGTCAATCAGAGAAAGACAATTATCATATGATCTCCCTGATATGAGGAATTTGAGAGGCAACGTGGGGGGTTTGGAGGGCAGGGAAGGAAAAAATGAAACAAGATGGGATCAGGAGGGAAACAAACCATAAGAGATTCTTAATCTCACAAAACAAACTGAGGGTTGCTGGGGGGTGGGGTTATGGACATTGGGGAAGGTATGTGCTATGGTGAGTGCTGTGAAGTGTATAAACCTGGTGATTCACAGACCTGTACCCCTGGGGCTAATAATACATTATATGTTAATAAAAAATAAAATACCCACCCCCCCGCAAAAGGAACTATTTCTCTTAACTGATCTGACTACAAGGTCACCTGAGCCCTGTTACTAGAATATCCTTGCATCACCCTGGATAAGCCTTTTAGGCAAAGTGCTAATTGGAGTGCCCATAAAGAAAGCTGGGGTACCATGCAGGTAGAATAGGTTGTTCAATTAGGATTGTGTCTTCCTTCCCAATAAATACGTGCATGAAGTGAAGAATTCATCCTGAGGCTTGTTTTCCTTGAACATAATACCTACTCTCAAAGTCACGGGAAAGGAGACTACAAACTTCACCTACTCTAACTACTAAAGGCTTCAGATATCTATTAAATAACTACAGACAAATACCAAATTGGCAGAGATCAATTTACTACAGACACTGAGGAAATAAATAATAATAATTTAAAAAATAAAAAATAAAAATAAATAGAAACATCAGCACTGGGAAGTAGTTATAGGTGAATAAAGTTTGTCTCAATAAAGAATACTGAAGAAATTTGTCCAAAGTTGAGGTTGCAAGCCTTCAATGAAGGGAATTCCTGCTTCTTGGAAATATATGAGGAAAGGCTAGTGGCCGGTGGTGGTCAAGATTCAGTTAAGAGGGCGCCTGGGTGGCTCAGTGGGTTAAGCTGCCTTCGGCTCAGGCCATGGCCTCAGGGTCCTGGGATTGAGCCCCGCATAGGACTCTGCTCAACAGGGAACCTGCTTCCCTCTGTCTCTCTGCCTGCTGCTCTGCCTACTTGTGATCTCTCTCTCTCTCTGTCAAATAAATAAAGAAAATCTTTTAAAAAATTTTAAAAGTTAAAAACAAAAGATTCAGTTAAGAGAGAGACACTGGGTTTCGTTGCAAACCTGAGGTTGCTGGATCCATGAAAGAAGTTAAGGTGTAGTTATGATATTGATGCCACAAGCATGGATCCCCACAAAAGAGTAGGTTCTTTATAGCCAGGGGAATTGGGGTTCGTTGATTAGTCAGAGCAAAATCCTTTAACATGCCTCTCAGTATCTACTTCTTCCATAGGCAGTCTTGAAGAGGCAGACTTAGATGGACCTAATTCTATCCTCTTGTCCTTTTGGGGAAAGGGTTGCCATGCAGGAGCGGACACCATCCACTTCTGGGTATTAAAGGATCCACTGTGGTTGTAAACAAGGAAGATGTTCCCTAAGTAGACAAATTCCAGGGAGGAGCTGGCTCACTTGCAAAGTGGCTTCACGGAGATGAGAGGACCAAAAAATGGTGATTTTTTTAGTGATTATTTCCCAGATGAATCTGACAATATCATATCCAAGAATATAGGCATTCACCCTGGACTTTATCATTTTGACCTTTGATGGAAATTATTATTATTATTATTATTATTATTATTATTATTATTGCCTTAAATAACAGTTCTGCTATGTCTCCCCTTGAAGCAGCCAGGAGCTACAAGCACACTCCCACTCTAAAAAAAACTCATCATGTACCAACTTACTAACGGATTAAGCTAAGAGACTCATGGAAAATTATTTGGTCTAAAAACAAATTCACAGGGATGACTGGGTGGCTCAGTTAGGCAACTGCCTTCAGCTCGGGTCATGATCCTGGGCTCCTTGCTTGGCGGGGAGCCTGCTTCCCCCTCTGCTTCTGCCTGCCACTCTGCCTGCTTGTGCTCTCTCTCTGAAAAATAAATAAATTTGTTAAAAAATCTTTAAAAATGAATTCACAGCAAGATTTCTTTAAAATAGCAAAGCTCTAGGCTTGCATTCTAGTATGTTTCATACTGTTAAGTACTTGACAGAAAGAATAGGACCAAAAAAATAAAAAAGTCCTACCAAAGTGTGAGGAGCCCCAGCTGACCTCAGAAGAGCTCCAAATGATGATAAAGTGTTTCTGAGGTGATTGTGTTAAGTCACTGGGAACAGAAGACTGATTTATAAAATTAAATCTACCCAAATCTCCAGTTGCTTAAGATAGGTAACTAATGTGACTATAATTACCTCAGTCTATAAATTTGACTTCTTCAGTTACTCTATCTGGCACTCACTATCATTAATATGGAGTGGATTTAAGAAACACTTTAGATGAGACCTTGTGGGCAGAGGGCCTGGGTACTTTTTTTTTTTTTTTTTTTTTTTAATGAACCAAGAATATCCAAGGGAAGGAATCTTTCTGTGGTTAAATGATAAGATTTTCATGCTGGATAAATCTCTACTCTATGAGTATCCCATGTTCACTTCCATCATTCAATGTGTGTTTGATTATTGCTAGTTTCAAGATACAATTTCAACAAGTTAAAAACACAATTCTTATAAAAAAATATAGAATGAATATGTGTCAATGATTTACTTAACTCATTAATGAGGGAACCAACTGATGATAATTGGATTCAAGGATAACTCATATACAATAATGCTGGAATGAGATTTTTGAAAATCTCATTTTTGAGAAAAACTTTTATCTTTTCTACCAGACAGAAACATTTACATTTTTAGCACATAAAAAAATCTTCAAGTTAGGGAACATGTAAATTCACAGAGTAGGGAACCTGATCAAAAGTCAATATAGGTTAAACCAAGAGAGTTACATAATCTGTGAGTGGGTCCCATAGACCACCATCCTTTGCCTTATTCCCTAGTTTAGGATAACTTTTTTTAATAATAGAAAGGGTGAGTTTTTCCTTGGGCACAATGCCATTATATGTGGTGGCAGTCACCAGATGAACTTCCTGCTTTGGAAGGCTCAGTGGTTAGTCATGCTTTCTCCCAGTGCATTTGGTGAAGAATCTTAAACATCTTATGCCCACGGTTCTCAAATCTGGTGGGGGAGGAGTGGGGCACATCAAAATCTCTTGAGGAGCTTAAAAAACTCCACATGCCAAGCCAACATCCCAGACCAATTCAGTGCGAATCTCTTTAGAATGGGTCACAAGCAGCAGTATATTTTAAAGCTCTTCTGGTGCTTCCTTTTTTTTTTTTGCTCTTCTTAAAAAAATTGATTGATTGATTGATTTTTTAATTAACAGATAGTATATTATTTATTTCAGGGGTACAGGTCTATAATTCAGTCTTATATAACACCCACTGCTCATCACATCACATGCCCTCCCCAATGTCCATCACCCAGTTACTTCATCCCCCCAACCCCCTCCAGCAACCCTCAGTTTGTTTCCTAAGATTAAGAGTCTCTTAGGGTCTTCCAGTGATTCTAATATACACCAAGACTGAGAACCACTGTATTAGAATCAATATGTGTGTGTACATGTGTATACATAAATTATTTTAAAATTAGGATCATACTAACATTTATTTATACTGTTTTTAAACTAGTAATTATATCCTCAGAATTTTCATGAAAAACATTGCTCAAATACCATTTGATTATTTTTATTTATTTTTTCAAATGCCATTTTAAAAGACTGTATTGTGTTTCATCGTATAAATGTATTATGATTTATTTGGCTATCTCTTATTCCTGGATGTTTAAAGCAATTTTTTCTTTTCTGTCTCTCTCTTTTCTTTTTTTGCCATTATAAATTAGACTGCCATGAACATATTTATATAAAAATTTTATCTACATCTTGGATTATTTCCTTACAATGGATTCTGGGAGTGGATTTACAGGCCAAAGAAAATAAATGTTTAAAGACATCTGAGACATGTCACCAAAATGCTTTCTACAAAGGCTTATTAATGAATACTTTTAAAATGGTAATTTCCTCCATAATTTATTTAGAAAATGCTTGCATATTCCAAGAAGAGTTAAAAATTCTTTTTTTTAAAAAAGATTTTATTTATTTATTTATTTGACACAAGTAGGCAAAGATCACAAGTAGGGAAAGCGGCATGTAGAGAGAGAAAGGGAAGCAGGCTCCCTGCTGAGCAGAGAGCCCAATGTGGGGCTGGATCCCAGGACCCTGGGATCATGACCTGAGCCGAAGGCAGAGGCTTTAACCCACTGAGACACCGAGGCACCCCAAAAATTCATTTTTAAAAGTATTTCTTTTTTTTTTTTTTAATATTTTTTTAAAGATTTTATTTATTTATTTGACAGAGAGAAATCACAAGTAGGCAGAGAGCCAGGCAGAGAGAGAGAGAGAGGAGGAAGCAGGCTCCCTGCCGAGCAGAGAGCCCGATGCGGGACTCGATCCCAGGACCCTGAGATCATGACCTGAGCCGAAGGCAGCGGCTTAACCACTGAGCCACCCAGGCGCCCTTAAAAGTATTTCTTAATGGACATTTTAAATTTAAGTTTAATTTAATTCAGCTAAAATTTATTTTAGTGTGTATATGGAAAGAGTTAAAACCCCAGTTTGATATTTTCTCCAAACAGCTCCTTTTCCCAATGCTATTTGTGGAATAATTCATTCGTTCTCCATTAGTTTATGTAACATAACATACGTAGGTTAGTACTCTTAACCAGAGAACAAACTGACAGCTACCAGAGGGGAAGTGGGTAGGGGGATGGGGGCAATCGGAGTTGGGGATTAAAGACTGTACTTATCATGATGAGCACCGAGTAACGTACAGAACTGTCATATCACTACATTGTATACCTGAAACTAACACTCTATGTTAACTATACCGGAATTAAAATTTTAAAAAAATATGTAGGTTGGTGAACTGTACTTTGTAATGGTGGATAGACTCACAGATGCACATGAAAGAGACTGACACTTATAACAAACTATTTTGAGTACATTCTTTTCTAAATTTTAACCGTTAGTATATTTTAGAGTGATCTAGTTGTGGTTTTAACTCTCACTCCCTTACAGAAGTCTTAGGTGTTAAAAAACAACTCGAAAGCTCATCCTCTCTAAGATGGCTTTAATCTGTCTACAAGCAGTTTGTCGCTTTGCCAATAACAGACCTGCCTAAATCCATCTGTTCTACTTCAGATATTCTCCCTCTGCAATATTGGTTATATCCCTGCATCGCCTGTGAAGAAAAGGTTTTTTCCATGGAATGTCCCAGATCAACATATTATCAATTCTGAATTGAGTGGAATCCATTTTTACGTATTTTTGTTTGTATTTATTTATTTTTAAATATTATTTCTATAATCATCAGAGTCTCATTATCCTATCCTTAGTAGCCCCATTGAAAATCAATAAAGGAAGCCTAAAGTCATCAAAGACAAATCACACAACAGAAAAGGAAGCCAGAATTACACTCAAGAAAGCAGGAATACTTTCAGTGAATTCAGGACACAAATCTTCTCCTTCCTTACCCACAAGATTCCTCTGTTAGATCATAAGAAGTAGACTTGTCTACTAAGTTTTTTAATGAGTGTACCTCATCAGCTATTGTTCTTTTTTAGCTTTGTGGTGTCTAAATTCAAAGAAAATAAATTTATTTTATTGCATCTCTCCTACAGACAGGCAATATACAGACCACTAGTGATTGCCTATGACAAAGCAGAACAACGGACTTCAGTACATTTCTACCCACAAACCTCTGAAGACAGAGGAAGGCATAACATCACCCCTCTCTTCCAAAGAGAGGAGGGGGGGGTCTGTGTGTTGCTGTTCCAGAAGCTGGGAAGAGCTTATGGGGACCAATTCACCTTCACCCACCCAAACTCTGTCGTCATCAAGAAATTATTTGCACTTTGGAAGGGTACACTCCCAGATGGTGGACAAGAATTAAGGGTGTCATCTGTGGTCCTTTAAGTGATCAAACTTTAAAGTGCTTTCCAGCGCCGGGGTCCTTGTCAGACCATCTCGACTTTTGGAACTCTAGCATGTTGGCAGCTATGGTCATTACATTCACGCAAGGGCCCACTGGGACTCCATAACCTGACCAACTCAAAAAGGCAAACTTTCAGGTTTTTCTTTTACCAAAGGCCTGGCTATGGGCTGCCCTGACACCTTCTAGGGAAGGGATCCCTCCATGTCACTTCAAGTACTTCCGGCTAGCAGGGGCTGTGCTACAGAGTTCCAAGGTGCTTCAGCAACCTTTTCACTTCAAGTGAGGAAACAGAAGCCTCAGACCCCCTGATGTGGCTGAGCTGAAGGAGGAAAGCTGAGGGAAGTTTCCTGAGGTCAGTGAAGCACAGATCAGGCTGATCTTTTTCAGAAGTTTCTGAGGTTCTGGGGCTGCCCAGAGCATGGGAACATCTTTCAGTAGGGCAGGCCTGACTAACCCTTGGGAACATGAGTTTTCTCTTTGGAGGATTCTGAATGGCTGCTTTCCCCCACCCACTCAAAGTTCCATGCCTTCCTTTCCTGCTTTCCCTCCAGCCCTCAGAGTGCTTATAGAGCAAGCAGCTTAGGATGAGGCCAACGGCTCAAAGCAAGCCCTAGCTTTGTAAAAACTTCCTCAAGTTCTTGCAAAGATACTTCCCTACTGGAAGTGAGGGTAAGGGGAGGAGGTGGTCCTGGGCTGGCTTCTTCCAGGAGTCAACCTGAGCCAAGAATCTGTGTCTAAGAAGTTTACTAGGTAAGCCCCCCACTGCTGTCCTGGGAGACCAGGGAGGGAGTGGAGGAAGTAAACCTAGAAAGGGATAGAAGCCAAGCAAGACAAGATCATCCTGTGGGAGCTCTGAAACATACCTTCAAGTATGTCCCACCTCAGGGCCAAGGTGCTGGGCTTTTGGAGTTGTTGGTGAAAGTCACTGAATGCGGCAGGGAGACAAAAATTCCCAGGCATTTCTGGAACTCTATAAGGATGAGGCAATCCTCTATGGGGTTATACACAGGCAATCCTTTGCATGGGGAAAGTCATAGGTTGCCTTTAGCAGCAAAACCTGCAGCAGAAGCTCTCAAGTGGGGTGATAAGAAGGATCCAAGGTGAACTTATGTGGCGGGGGGCTACAATGTCCACTGTCAGAACCCTCTGGAGATAGATCTTGCAGCTCTGGGCTGAGCAGTACCCCAGAACTAGAGAGAAGCATCTTGCCAAAAGCAGGTGGTAAGCCATCTGTGGGCTCTGTGGGAACATGAGGGTACATCCTGCTTAGGGAACCTTGCCAGTCAGCAGGGTGGAAGGCCTGGCCAGGTCGCCCTGAAACCTCCTGGCCAGCCTCTTTGTGGGTGTCAACACCTTTTTGCTAGTCCCACGGTGTGAGTGATATGTAGATCACAGAAGGTTTTTGTGTCATTCAACTGCATTTGCTTCTGCCAGACAACCCCAAATATTGAAGTTACTCTTGAATGATCCCCCCCAAAGGGAGAATTGCCCTGCATATGAAAATTACATTTCAACCCTCACCACTCTGAGAAATTCAACAACACTCCTTGGTCTTGCTTAGCATCCAGGACCCATAGCTACTCAGCCACTCATCCAAAGGCCCTAATAAAAGGGACGATCACTGAGTTCTTAGTGTCTGTCAAGCCCTGTTTAGAGCCTTGGATGTGAAAACTCAGTGTAAAAGTTCCAGTAACTCTGTATGAGATGGGGGCCTTTACTTGTTTCCATTTTATACATAAGAAACCAAGGCACAGAGGGGTTAAGCCGATGGCATGGGGTTCCACAGCTAGTGAATGGCAAAGATAGGATTTGAGCTAGAGGGCCTGAGTCCAGAGTCTTTGCCACTGACCACTGAGTTACAGTATGGTGAACATACAGCCCTAACCTAAGTGCTTATGAATAGTTTCTGGATGTGAAGAAGTCAGAATTCCATCAGGATTCAGTTCAAGGCCTGGTGAGTGAATTCCAATTCAAAAGTTAGATCCCACTCTGACCCTTGTTTACGCTTCTTATAGTTCAACTGGTGTGAAATGAGAGGTAAGAGAAAGGGAAAGGACTTGGTCAAGATCATGCAGTTCGTAGTATCCAAAGAGCCTTATTCTTGGTCTACGGTCTTTCTATCCAACATATTGTCTTATTCAGACTCTTCATTGAGATATTTCATTCCTTTGAAACAATGACTAAGAACAGTTAACATTTACTAAGTCCTTAATGTAATATATACCAGGTGCTTTGCTAAGTACTCCACATGTGTCATTTTATTTAGTTCTAGTTACATGCCTATGACATAGGCATGTATTAATATATTCATTTTTTTTCAGATGGAAAATCTGAGCCTTACGTGGGTTTAAATATTTTGCCCAAGGTTATACAATTAGCAAGTAACCAAACCCTAAATCACTTTTATTATAGAATCAATTGCTTTAATTAGTGTCAAGAGAAATTATCCAAAACTTGGAAATAAAGCAAAAGGATCATAGCATCTTTTTAAATCATACTGAGACCCTGTCTAACAGACTCACCCAAAGGATCATCTATTTTCCTAAGGGAATGTGCCTTTGTTTTGCTTACTACTTTTTTTCTCTCTCTCTTTTAACTGCTTTATTAGGATATAATTGATGTATAATAAATGCACATATTTAAAGCCTCTAATGTGATATATTTTGTCATATCTACATTGCCATGAAACCATCACCACGATCAAAGTAATAAATAAATCCATTGCTCCCCAAATTTTTTACTATTGGTCTCAGTGGGAAACCAGACTATCAAGTTCCATGTTCCTTTCCTGAAGACTGGGCAAATGACTTTCATCCAGTAAAGATGCAAATGATTTCTCTTTGGTAGAAAAGATAATCCCAAGTGTTACAGTTTTACTGCCCTATAGGACATTAATCAGTCCTCTACTTAGCTAAGAAATTTATTTTAACACACCTTTCCTGACTATCTATATAAATCTTTGCTCCTCAAATGCTCTGTGAATGGACTTGCAGCCTCCTGTTACGTTAATGATGCGAAGGAACCTTTGGCATATATCCATTGTACGTTGGTAGGGGAAAGTCATGTTTTAACTCTGGAAATTGTATTTTGCCACTCTTGAGTTTGCGGTGTGCATCTCAAAAGCAGTTGTTGTATTCTTGTTTCCACAGGCCCTTCCAGAGAGCAAATCCGGGCACATGTAACGATGGTAGAGCTCTACATGGTTTTAGAAGACCATGTCTGCCATGTTAGAGAGCAAGTTTGCAGTTCTCACTCATTCTTATTTGGTATATACTGGTGGAGTGACTTGGCCAACACGGTGTCCACAGAATTCGTGCCTTGAGTCTGTCTGAGTTCCCATTCCTTCCATTCCACGAGATTTGAGACTTCTTTTTTCTGTAGCTACACAAATATCTAAAATCTCCATAAATTTGCTTTCCAGGAGGCAGGTATCACAGGCAGACAGGCTTTCTGGAGCCTGCAATCCCCAGAGCTAGACCCTCAGGGGGATGTGAAGAAAATAGAAGATTTCATGAATAACAAAATGTTAAGACGAAAGCCACCAGAAAAGGTTAGTCTGCTTTAATCACAAGTGCAAACACGGCTTCCTTCAAATAGATTTATGTGTTGCTTTTTGGAGGTAGCAGCAGGCTTGTTTAACATTTTCTAAGGAATCAGATCTCATGCTTATTAATCATTTGCTCCCTCAGGAGCAGAACTGATGAAAATGCTTACCGTTTTCACTTTGACTGTGATTCTCCAAACCCCTGTCATTTTGCTTGCCATAACCTCACCCCTCAACCTTGCCCTGCCTCTTTTAGCTGTCTGGCTTCCATCCCACTTCCAAAATTCAGCACAAAGGGCATCTCCTGGAGGAGTCTGGTAGCCGTAAGGCCCCTCTGGCCTGCCAGGCACTCTTAGGAGTCCTGTCCTGGTATGGTTGACCTTGTGCCACAGTCCTCTCCATCTCCCACTACCCTAGGACAGGTTCTCAAAGGATACCCTCTTAGTGCCAGTGGCTAGCAGACAGAAATCATTGAGTAAGTATTTTTGAGGACAACAATCATAGCTCACACTTCTTTTTAACATTTTTGACACGATGCTGCATCTCAAACTTGAGCAGGCACTCACATATATATTGCTTAATTCTTTCCTGCAGCTTTCCGGCACCAATCTCTTTGACCATTTAAGGCAAGATGTTCTCAATTATTTTGAACATGTTAGTATTTATGAGATAGTCCAATAAGCAACTTAAGAAATTACACACACACACACACCCACACACACTCATTCGCCAGCTTCAGTATCATAGAAGGGGAAGTACTGAGGGCTTAGCAGAGATTCAGGTGTTAGAGAAACACATTCAGGTTTCTTTCCCAGAGAATTTCGAGACCATTCTTGGCCATTTGGATGTTATTTTTGTGGGCCCTGATTAATGCACCCAGAAAAATGTAGCCCCATGCAATATTTATCAGTGGCTCTGGGTCTAAGCAGATCGAGGTTTATCAAAGTCTCCCACACATGGAGTCATGAAGCTCTGTCTTGCCCTCTTCAACTTACTTAGACTCGACCGGCTCCTTCAGAAATGCCTGGGACACCAGACTCGGCACTATTTCAAACACAGTTTGTGGGCTTTGGTTGAAAAATAAATTTTAGACGTAAACAGTTTTCTGAAGAAAATGAATTCCCTAATTAAGAAAATAGCATTTTTACTTTATTTTTGTTAGTATTTTATTTAAAGTTTTTATTTATTAATTTGACAGCGAGAGAGAGAGAGAGAGTGCACAAGCAGAGGGAGAGGGAGAAGCAGACTCTCTGCTGAGCAGAGAGCCTGATGTGAGGCTCGATCCCAGGACCCTGGGATCATATTCTGAGCTGAAGACAGATACGTAACCAACTGAACCCACCAAGATACCCCAAGAAAATATCATTTTTTAAAATGTAAGTATAGACTCAGAGATCTTAAAAAGGTCTTAAAAGTTAAAGTCAGGTTATTGTTTTTTTTTTCTTATGAAGTATATTGGCTGAAGGACTGCTAAATTGGCATATGGTTAAATTAAAAAAAAAAAGAAAGCTATACTCCATCTAGCTAGAACATCATGAAGGCTTGGTGATCACAGTTTCCTATTTTGTTTTTGTTTTGTTGTTGTTGCTGTTGTCATTGTTGTTGTTTTCTCCCCCTTGTAAGAAACCTGGCAAAATATTACCAGGCTCTTAGATATTTAAAAATAGCACAGAAGCTTTTGGAGCAGGTTCCTTTCTGTAGTTTCAAAAGGCAACATCTTTGTGCGTTTTTTTCTCCCTTTCAGATCTTTTTTGATCCGAACAGTTCCATTAGATGTCCGTACATGGAGGATGCTGGGGGCAGAGCTCATAGCACTACCCATCCCAGGACTTCCCAGCGGGACCCCCTCACCAAGGAAATGAATAATAAAGAAGGAATGAGTATAATCTCTGCATCTCACAGGACAGCCTGGCTGTCACAGAGGCTGCATCTAAGTTCTGAATCATCTCCTTGAGTGCTAGAGTCACAACAGAAGAAAAGCATGAGCCATAAAATTCAGTGAAAATTGCCCATTCATTGTTTTCCATGAGAGTAAACTGGACGTAGGAAATAACATAGAGTTAACCAGCTGTGTGTCTATGGGTTGTTTACTGAACCTCTCTGAACTTCTACCTTTCCATCTATGAAGCAGAATTAATAGGACATACCTAACTGCTGCTGTGAACAAAACTATACAGTGTGGTTCGTGGACCACAGCATCACCAGGGAGTCTGTTAGAAATGCAGGATCTGGACACCTGGGTGGCTCAGTGCGTTAAGCACCTGCCTTCAGCTCAGGTCATGAGCTTGGGGTCCTAGGATTGAGTCCAGCATCAGGCCCCTTGCTCAGTGAGGAGGCTACTTTTCCCTCCATCTGTCGCTCCCCCTGCTTGTGCTCTCCCTCTCTCTCTGACAAATAAAATCTTGAAAAGAAAAGAAAAGAAATGCAGCATCTCAGGCCCCACCCCAGACCACCTGAGTCATAACATCTGGGGGTGGGGCTTCGTAATCTGTTTTAACAAGCCCTCTAGGAGATTCTGATGCACACTGCAGTTTGAGTAACAGTGAATATGACTGACAGTAGATTCTAATGGTTAAGAATGGTTTAAGGCATAAACAATGAATCTTGGAACACTGAAAAAAATACAATACAATACAATACAATAATGGTTTAAGGAGTGAGGTTGCAGTGTTTCAAATGTTGACTCTACTACTTACTTTCTGTGTGAGCTCAGACAAGATGTTTGGGCTCTCTGAGCCTTATTTTCCTCATGACAGAAATGATGGCTATTGTAAGAATTAAATGAGATAATACAGGTAAAATAGCAGAAAGCCTGAAACTCAGGGCTCAACAGATGGTATCATAGATACTTAAATACAGAAAAGAACAAAGCCAGTGTTATACCACTGAACCAGGAGATCATGAGTGAATATTTTTTTTCTTTATTTCTAAACTTCTCTTACATGTTTATTTTCTGCAATTGCCATGAATTGCTTTCATAAGCAGAAGAAGAACCATAAAATGATTTGTGTTGAAGGAAGACAAACATTAACAACTGAAGTAGATGAGGTATTGGGTTTGGCTAAGGAATATTTCATGGGTTGTTATGTACACATACCCAGACCCTTATCTGTACAGCCAAGCATAACTTTTACTGGCTTCTGAACATACATGTGTGAGTTTGATCATTCCCATGCAATCAGTTAGGAAGAACATTTTAGACCTCATTACCCATAGGCATGGGCTCAAGATAGACTACAATGAGCTGTCCTCCATCCCTCTTTGTATGCATGCAACCATTAGGTAAACAAACCAGACAAGCCCAGCAGATCACAACATAGACCATCATGCGATAAGCCAACTTAGCTAAGGCCACTCTAGACCAAGAAGTTCCCAGTTGACTCACCCGCTGAGCACAGAGTGAGCTCAACCAAGACTAAAAAAAGGAGCCCCACTGAACTCAGCCCAAACTGCTGTCTTGTAGAATCAAGAGTTAAATAAATGAATGATGTCTGAAGCTACTATATTTGGGGATTATTTGTTACCCAGGGAAAGCTAACCAAAATACCGGGTATATCTCAAGAGTTTGCTACAGTGTCATCATCCATACCCAGCAGTCAAAGTTCTTTCCACTCTTTTATGTTAGGAGTTTTACAGGCAGTTGAACGAGCAGTATGAGTAAGTAGCAGGTGGCAAGTAGAGCAGAAATAAAGCATGCTTGGAAGGCAAGTCAGTAATGGAAGGTGCTGTCTTCACATCCTTTAATGAAAGAAAATAGGCCAAGAGGAAAGAAAAAGAAGACTGACTTAATATAAATTTTTCATATGGCATATCAGGAACAACCGGTAATTCTATTCTTAGCTTTTTCCTCTATTGAAGCTGAAATTTATTATCAGGGTAATGTCTATCTTGGTCTGAAAAAGAATACTGAAGTCGTGGCCAGGACAGGAAGAATGTAGTTGGCAAAATAAAATGTTGTCATCCCCTTTCATCGCAGGAAGCTAAAATAAAAAAGTCAATGCAGGGCTGGACCCAAATGTCACCACCAATCTGCCCAAGTGATTCTTGGTGACACATCTTTACTGATCTGCTGATGGCTGACAATTAATGAATCCTCAGGAGCAGCAATCTGGGCAGAAGTAGGGTGTTCTCTGAAGCTTTAGGGAGAAAGAAAATCCTTGCCTTAGCTGTTGAAATACTGCCTAGTGTTTTCTAGCTTTTGGGTCACAGATTTTAATTAGACGAATTAATCCATCTTGAGTACCTAGAAGCACCACAGTTGACACACAGTTGACTCACTGTGTGCCAGGCAGCGTCTAACCTCTCTGTGTGTGCTAATCCTTACAACAACCCTATTATCCTCACTCCTATTTTACACATAAAGAAACAGGAACAGAGAGATTAATTAGCTTCCCCTTTCATCCAAGGCCAGAGTGCCCACCATTAACCAGATCGCGACCAGATAGCAGCACAGTGCAGGAAAGCTGCAGAGGTTTGATAAACACTGTGTTTGACTTAGCACAGAAGCCCTAATAGGGATGCTGTGCCTGGGGGCGGGTGAACCTCATAGCACATCCATTCTTTCTGGATTTCAAAGGGACACTGAAACTCTTTACAGTTTAAAAGGTGGCAATTTAGTAGATTTGTCTGGAAAGTGACTTATCCCCCACAAGCAAGCAGTTTTCATTTGGGTTCTGAGTGTAGATGATGACAGAAGTACCCCCTATACACACCCATCACGGTTAAGGTAGCTTGCCTCTATTCTTTCTTCTCTGTAAAGTGTTTTAACCAAACATCAACATTTCCTGGGCTCGGCATCTTTCAGTCTTTATTGATAAGGAGTATCTCGCAAGTGCAGTTTTCTCTCCTTCTCAATAAATGGGTCAGCCCCCTTTAACTCCTCCCGTCTTCGACTCCCAGCCCACATACCCTTACAGACATGCACAGAACATGCATGCCTATCATTCTTTCTTTTGCTCTAAACCAGGAAAATTCAATGTGAGACTGTTCTTTAAAGTATAATGGCCAAGAATCCATTCAGAATCCAGCAAAACCACCAGAATTCTGAGTTTTCCCTGCAGGCTTCAGACAGAAATGGAACCAACATATTCAAGCATAAAATGAATTCCAAATTGCTCCACTAAATAACACCAGAGCAGGAGAGTGCTCTTTACCTGGGCTGAAGGACATGCTGCTTTGAAGTCTTAGATGTCAGTAAAGATACGTTTAAAATTTCAACCATGATGTGAATGAACGTACTTTTATTCCTTGCCAATTTTGGAAGCAGGAAGTCAATTTTATATGGGGATAAGATGGAACAAAAGAAGAGACATAGCTTGTGATTTACATGTACTCCTGAGATTTCAAATATAGATACAGCTTCAAATATGGAAAATATAAGCAAGCCATAGTACCTTCTCATAAATTTAATTATAAATCCATTTAAAAGAACATATTGAGGGGCACCTGGGTGGCTCAGTGGGTTAAAGCCTCTGCCCTCAGCTCAGGTCATGATCCCAGGTTCCTGGGTTTGAGCCCTGAATCAGGCTCTCTACTTAGCAGGGATCCTGCTTCCCTTCCTCTCTCTCTGCCTGCCCCTCTGCCCATTTGTGATCTCTATCAAATAAATAAATAAAATCTTTTTTAAAAATAAAAAGTAAATAAAAGCACATATTGAGGGACACTTGGGTGGCTTTATTGGTTAAGTGTCTCAGGCTCTTGAGGTCAAGCCCCATGTGGGGCTCTGTGCTCAGCAGGGAGTCTGCTTGAGATTCTCTCTCTCTCCACCTCTCTGCTCCCTCTGCCCCCTCCCACCCCACGCTCAGGATGCACACTTTTTCTCTTAAAAAAAAAAAAAAGACCAAAACATTAATGTGTGGAATTTTTTTGTGTGTATATATGTAAAAGATAAGATGGCATTCTTGTCACCATTTCGGGTGCAAGAATATGGGTCTGGGACATACCCAGGGTGAGGACTTAAATGCAATACTTCGAAATCCAGAGAAACAGCCTTTTTTTTTAGACTCAAAGATTCAAATGAATATTCGTCTTCCCGGAACACATTTTGATAGCTCATCTAAGTTCCCCCAATCAGGAATTTCCTTTGCATTACTAAACTCTCGACATAAAAATGAAGTAGGGTGGGTTGATTTCCTTAAGTGTAGAAGACAAAGCATAGGGGGATGTGGTCTGAACGGTCCAGATTCTTTGATGCCAACCATCAGTTCCAGTTACTGAAAGAGATGTCCTGCGCACTCTGATCTCCCTAAAATCAAAGACATGCCAGATTTCCCCATTAAAGAAGAAATCAAGAGAGGTAAGAGAGGAGACTTCTTAGGGAAAGGATGTCTAACATCAGCTGGTTTTGGGGGAGAATCAATGTTCCTTAATCTTTCCAAACACCTCCACTCTCCTTCCCTTACCCCACCCCCACTTGCCTGGTATGTCCCGACTGAAGATTTCACAGATATTTTCCCTGACTGGGCTCCCTTCCCTAATGCAGCCAAACCCCCCCACCCACCCTTTTAAGCAGCATCACTACACTCACTCATACACTACACTCAACATACTTATTGTAGCATCTGGTTGTGGTTACCAACATGGACCTGAGAGTCAGACTGTCTCAATTCAAATCCTGGCTCTGCTACTCACTCTCCATGTGTCTCAGTTAGCCAAGCTCCTTCACCTCACTGAGCCTCATTTTATCAGTAAAATGAGTACATAAAAATACTCATTTTATCAGTAAAATGGGGATAATAATAGTTGTTACCTCATAGGATTTTTATGAAGACGAAGTGAGGCAATATTTATGAAAATGATCAGTACGATGCCTCGTGTATGGTAAGTATTAAAGAAGTGTTCATTTAAGAGGTAAACATCCCAGAATGAGTTGTGTAATATCTCCCTCTCACATGTAAGTTTCAACATAGTGTTTCACGGCACTGAGGTGCACTAGATATCTCATTCACAAGGCTGGAGTGGGGAAGGTATTACTAGTATTATTACTACTGTCAATAGTTAACACTTATCAAATGCTTGCTCTATGTCCAGCACTACAGTCAGAACTATATGGGTTATCTAATTCATCTTTGCAATAACTCTTAGAAATAGATACTCCATTGACACCTGTTTGTCAGATGAGAAAACTGAGGCTCAGTAGGGACTAATCACCTGCCCAAGGTAATAAGGCCAGGAAGTACTGGCTCATTCATAGGGAGTTGGAGGAGTATGCCAAGTTCTGGATCATTTGAGAAAGTTCGCACAGTAATGATTGGGAACCAAGCCAAGAGATCAGGACAGTATGGTGGCCATGAAAATGTGCCCTTTAGATTTTTGCCTGGAGGTAGGGCTTGATTACCACCTCCTCCCACCCCACACACATAAACACATAAACCTTGATGTTGGACTAGACTCAGTGACAGGTTTCCAAAGATTAGAATAAGAGAAGGGAAAAAAGACTAACTTGAGAGTACAGTCACCTGGCAAACGCTATCCTGGGTGAATAATGAATTTTAACATCACCCTTGACATCATATGGATTTGCTAAATGTGAGATGATGGGTGGGGCACTTTACTTCTGCCATATTCTTCCCCAAAACCCACAACCCCAGTCTAATAATGAGAAGAAGAAACAAACCCAGATTGGATGACATTCTGTGGGTACCTGGCCAATTCTTCTCAAGACTATCAAGGTCATGAAGAACAAAGAAAGATGGAGAAACTATCACAGGAAGGAAACGGGGAGACACAACTAAATGCAGTGTGGTACCTGGACTGGACTCCAGAATAGGAAGAGAACATTAATAGAAAACCTGGTGGAATCCATCTAAAATCTGGAGTTCGCTTAATGTCAATTTTCTAGTTGTGACAAAAGGTACCATGACAACGGCAGGTGTTAACAGTGGGAGAAACTGGATGAAGAGTATTCCTTCGTCAGGGGAGAGGTATGCCATCTTCACAACTTTCCTGCAAATCTAAAACTATTCCAAAACAAAAAGTTTATTTAAAACTTCCCCCAGAAGTTGTGATTTGATCGGTTTAGGATATGGCCTGGCTTTGGAACTTTTATAAGATCTTAAGCAATTCTGATGTGCAGATAAGTTTTGGAAACTCCTGGTCTACATTCTTAAGAGCTACACAGTTGAGCACTGAAAGCAGTTTTTAAGTAATGCCATGTCAAGGTGGTCCCACTCCCGAGCTACTGGCACTTTCCTGTGATCATAGTGCAGGGGTTCCTCCTAGACCTATACTCCTTGTGAACAGGCCACATCTACTCTCAGAAGCAGATTTAGATCTCTCTGGTGGGAGACTCTGGGGGTACTGGGTAGGTGGGCCTACTCCTAATCTTCTTCTACATTAGCTAAATGGATATTTAGGTGTAACCTTTGTAGAACCAAACTAAAATGGAGTTACTTATGTCAAGGACAAAATGGAGCTGGTTAACACAGATGAGTTAAGGAAACTTAACCTGACCTTACAGGAATTAACAGTTCTTCTCAGAAATCAGCAGAGGATCTAGCCAATCCCCCAAATTCCGAGTCTGTTCATGCCATCTCCGGACTCATTGTTCCCCTGACTCAGCTCCCCAGGTAAACTAGACCACGAGGCAACCAATCAGCTGAAAAAGCCAAACAGCTTCTGTATTTATCCCATAAAAATCCCTCAGTGTGTGGGGAACTTGGAACTCGCTGTTCCCACAGCCTTGGGTTTCCTGGCTTGCAGGTCACAAGCCTTTGAGATTCGCTCATCTCTCTGCTTTGTTTTATTCTGTATGCAGCTTGGTTTTTGACACTTTCCAGCATGGGCTGAATTTATTCCTGAGAAGCTGGGTGAATGGAACACCAGTAAATCAATTCGTATTTTAAATGCATAGTGGGAGCTGACTGTTTAAAGGTTTTTTGAAGAGAACCTGTGGGTAACGAGAGCTTCCTTCTGTAACAGGTCTCCCATGTTAGCTCAACTCATTTATTTTGGAAAATTTGGGCTCTAAAGTTTTCTTGCAGCGAATGCTTCATGGCCTGGTTATCCCCCCCTCCCCTCCCCACAGTCCACTGGGGGAAGTCATGGCTGCAGGAGACACCTGCCCAGATCCTTGTTACCCCTACCAGCAGGGGCACCAGACCCCCAGATGTGCAAATACCTGCCTGGCTCCTGCCTCAGGACTTTGCATCAACCTTTGGAAATACTCTCCCCACCATCATGGATCCCTCCTCCTCTGCAGCTTAGCTGCCATCTCCTCGGAGGGGCCTTCCCACCTTACCCGATTTTAACCTCCTGCCTCGCATGTGACAAACACGTGGTGGATGACAGAGGAAAGAAGGGAGGTCGGATGGCTGCTAATGAGAAGCCATCTGGTTCAACCCACCACAGGCCCATTGGGGCTCTGGAGGCATTGCCAGGTCGCCTGTAGGTCACTGAACAGAGAGACCACCCCTGGCCCTGACTGTAGGCCCCTCCCCCCGCCAGCCTGCCCCTGGAGACCCGTCCCAGGCCCTGACTTTCTGGACAAGGCCTCCACCACTCTTTCTGGCTCAAAGCAGCCCAGCTTTTGCAGGGTTCAGAATGCCGAGGACCCCACAGGCACGCTGACCTCCCGTGAATGGGGTGGGCAGGCCCAGACCTCTTGTTTGGCCCTATGGAAGCTCAGCAAGGCTGCGGGACATCCCTAGAACCCCCAGCGGCTGCTTCGCACAGGCGTTTCCATAGCTCACGCCGGGGACACCCCCCGCCGCAAGCCTGCCGTGATTGCTGGCTCCACAGAGCGATTGGAGCCATTGGCATCACTCTCCAGGACGCTGACAGTGAACACTGAAAGTCAAATCCTCTAGAGCCCCCTGCCTGCTTTTCCAGGGCTCTGCGAGCCTCGCCTCTTCTGGAGCGATGATTGTGGATGGAGGCAATCAAGGTCAGGAAAGTGCACGCAGGCCCTAACTCAGGCCAGCAGGCAGGTCTGCAAACATCAAAATTACCCGGTTCAAAAAAACGAGGCCCGGCCGCTGAGAAACGGTCGTTTGGGAGGCCCCTGACTGTGCATCCAGGTGCCATCTGGAGTAGGAGCATGTGGCTGACTGATGGAAGAAGAACAGGGCTTCCCCCTGGCGTGGAGGGCGGAATTCTAAGATGGCTTTCGCAATTCCTACTCGCGCCACACAGACTCTGCGTGGAAACTCCTCCCATTGATGTGGGTGGCTTCTGTGAATAGGACGGGATGTCACTCTGTAACCAGGTTAGGTAATATGGAGAAGGTAAAGGAATTCTGCATGTGTGATCAAGGTTCCCAAACAGTTGACTTTGAGATCACTGGTGGGCCTGGCCTGATCAGGTGAAAGCCCTCCCAAGAGGGCTTGGCGGGCCTTCTAACGAAATCCTTCTAAGGATATCCTGCGGCTGACCTGGAAAAGGTAAATTGCAATGTGGTGAGAGATCCTGCGGGGGGACCAGGTGGTGAGGACCTGAGAAGGATTCCAGCCTGACAGCCAGCCAGGAAACCAGGCCCTGGGTCCTACCAGGCAAGGAACTGAATTCCACCAACAACCTGAATGAGCTTGGAAGCGGACCTCAGGCTCCTGATGAGAACGCAGCTCTGGCAGCTTGTGAGAATCTGAGCAGAGAGCCCAACCATGTCGTGCCCACAATCATGACCAGTGGAAACTGTGAGATAATAAATGCTGCTTGAAGCCTCTGGGTTTGCTGTCATATGACACAGCAGGAAATAAGAAATGCTTCTGGGGGCGCCTGGGTGGCTCAGCGGGTTAAGGCGCTGCCTTCCGCTCAGGTCATGATCTCAGGGTCCTGGGATTGAGTCCCGCATCGGCTCTCTGCTCAGCGGGAAGCCTGCTTCCTCCTCTCTCTCTCTGCCTACTTGTAATCTCTCTCTGTCAAATAAATAAATAAAATCTTTAAAAAAAGAAATGCTTCTTGGGTTCCAGAAAGGCCTCTGTGCATTCCTGGTATAGTCTCCTGATATCAGAGGGCTTCTACCCCCTCCTATCTCCCTCTCTTGCTCCACTTAGGGAAGCCTTGTGGGTGTTGTGGTATAGGGTGGGGGTCTAGTTAACAGGTGTTAATTTAACAAAGCCACTAGAGTATCTTTACTTGTTAGTGAGGGTTTTGGGGTTGAAGGCTTCCCAATATTTCTTCCAGGTTGACCGTCCCTGATTCTGCGACGTAACCCCCACACGGGGGCACAGAGTTGGCACAGCACACCATGCATTCCAAAGGGCCTAGTGAGTTGCGGCCCAAGATGGGGTTCAAAACTACCCTAAATGCCAAAGGCCCCTATTTTTCCTTCTCTGCTAAAACACTTTGGATTTTTAAATGGTCATTTAAAAATGATCTATTTGGGGGCAACTTGGTAACTCAGTCCATTATATGTCTGCCTCCCGATTTCGGCTCAGGTCCTGATCTCAGGGTGGTGAGATCGAGCCTCACATCAGGCTCTGTGCTGAGCATGGAGCCTGCATGGGATTCTCTCTCCTTCTCCCTCTGTCCCCCCCACCCACCTGCTCATGCTCTTCTCTCAAAAAATAAAAAAAAATTAAAATTAAAAATTAAAATGGTCTATTTGGATCCATGGTATACAATTTGCACTCACAGGTCTACAACAAGCCATTTTCCATCACAGACCTCAGCCCCATTCTTTCACTTCTTGTAGTTTCAACTTTATCTTCTGGTTGGTTCTAGGAGAGGTGGGCAGAATGGGCTGCTCCCCGGTACTGGCCCCTGAGCACCAGAGATAGTACTGGCGCTGATGCTCTAGGATATTGTTTTTCGAAAAGATCGTATGTGTTTCATGAAGTCAGACATACTCTCTCCGAAATGGTGCCGTGCAGCATTGTTTTGCACCCCACCTGCCCCCTTTATGTTCCTTTGCCACCTGGAGGCTGAAGCTCTGTGTTTACTGCAGAGTGTCCTCCCCAAGACAGCAAAAGCTGCCGCCTTCCTCCCACTCCCCTGCTGGCAGGCTGGAATTAATTATTCCCTCTCTTGGTCACACCTCATGCCATTCTATTTTTAAAATATTAACAACAGTAAATTGGGACTTGCATTTTGGTCCGATGCTCAAAAACAAGCCATTTGCTGCCTGTTTGCATGGAGTCCCCGGGGTGAAAACTGAAATCAGCCCTCAAGTCACGAGATGTCAAAAAGAGATGGTTCCCTGATTCCTTCAGCAGGATATCGGAAACAGCAGGACCTGCCAAAGTGCCGACACGTGCTGGTTGAAGGAGAACAGATCACGGGTGGATGTAAGTTGGGGGTTGTTTAAAGACCTAGAGAGTCAAAGACGTAATGAGGTTGGAGAAAGCGGTCACCATGGCCAGGGTCAGGGGGTCTGGAGGATGGGAATGACAGCCCCCTGCCCTGAGAGAGGGTTTGCAACACCAAAGAGGTTGGAGGTAATTCCCTGGAACCAGCTTGAGAACTAGAGATGAAAGAACAGGACAGACAAAGAAGAGAGAGGGGAGAGATTCTGGAAGATGGTGGCACAGCAGCTGGGTGGGGTTGAGGCTTCTCTCAAATGAGGAGAATCATACCCTGACCTAATTGGGTGGTGGTTTACCATGGAATGGAGTTGAGACTTGAAGGTGGACCAGGATGGGGATCTTGGCTCTGCCATTTTCAGGCTGAGGGACTAGAGGTAATTTATTAACCTCACTGAACCTCACTTTCCTCATCTGTAGAATGAAACCAATAATCCCTCCTTGCAGTTTGTTGTGACAAGCAAATGAGATGATGTTCCCCCAAACCTTAGCTTACTGCCTAGCCTATGGGTGTGAGTGAATGGTACCCAGTAGGAGCCCAATGAATATGTGTTAAATAAACACAGGACTAAATCATCAATGCACCAAAGCTCAAGACAGGTGTTGTGATGCTTGAGGTATCTGGAGGTGACAGTTGACACAGTGGTACCAGCCATTCTTAATGCCCCACCTGTATCTCCTTGGCCCCCACCTTTCCTGTACATTCCGAGGGTTACTCAAGCTATGACTCCCTACGATGGGGATTTCTCCAGTCTCAGGTTAGGCTGGGCTTCCCACAGGGCTGGAGGCAAGTTAACAGCCCTTAGCCAATGAAGGATGGGAGTGCTTCACAAATACTCGATTCCTGGCCTTTCAGATGAAGCATTCTGGGACTGAGGCCCAGCAGGTGGTAACCTGCCCATACCCACCTCTGCGCTGACTGCCTCCTCATTCTCTTACTTCCCTGCTCACCTACCAGCCTCCCCTAGGATCGCCTCTCGAATACGATATGCGTACTAACACTCTTCAGAGTCTGCTTCTGGGAGGACCCAACGTGAGATAGCACTCTGACTCAAGAATTTAGAAACCTTTAAGTTGTGCGTGTGTGGTAGGAGAGCTCAGTAAAGATGTGGGTGCAGGATCTAAAAGAGAGAACAATTCTTCTGCTCGGGGTCTGAGCTTCAGGAGTCTGCCGTCTGATATGTGAAGTGAGCTGAGAAAATGTACAGCAGGACTCAGAATGCTCTTTGAAGTGTGGGACTAGACAGCTGGGTGAGTCAGACATCCCCTGCTCATCTACGGAATAACTAAGACGAGGGCTCCGGTGGGACCTGCTGGGAGGCCCAGCGCAGGTGCCTGGCTGGTTTTCCATGATGCAGCAGCACAGTTGAAAAGCCTTCAGGGTTTTTTCCACTGCCTCCTCCCTTGGGTTCCCATTTTCAAAGTGCTCATTGGGCAGAGGACGGGCTGAGAATTGTTTCTACCGTTATGGGGAGCTCTTGCAATTAGAGCAGAAAGAAGAGTTTGCTTAAACAGGGGAGGGCTTCTGGAAGGAAAGGAAAAAACAAAAACAAAAAAACAAAACAAAAACCTTTCAAATACAACTGCCCTCACCAAGGCCAGCCCAGGCAAAATTTCAGATAAAGAAATGTTGGGCACCTGGGTGGTTCAGTTGTTAAACGTCTGCCTTTGGCTCAGGTCATGATCCCAGAGTTCTGGGATTGAGCCCTGCATCGGGCTCCCTGCTCTGCAGGGAGTCTGCTTCTACCTCTCCTACTCGCCCTGCTTGTGTTTCCTCCCTCACTGTGTCTCTCTCTGTCAAATAAATAAATAAAATCTTTAAAAAAGAAAGAAAGAAACGTCATCACCAAACAATAAGAAGGTGATATTTTTTTTCCAGTCTGAATCCAGAAAGGCTTACTCATCCTCAATGTTCAGAGGAGAAAATTTTCCTTTTGCCTACCTCGTGAATTTACCGGACATCTGGGGCTGTGGTTGTTTGCTCAACTTGGAGAGATGTAGCAAGATGTTCCAGGTGCCTTCTTGACCCAAGGATATCTAAAACTTACGCCCAGGGGCTCTAAGTTTGGCAGGTTAATAATAAACCATGCCTAAATTCCCTGATTTTAGTGGCATTTGGTGGGAGTTGTCGAGCCCCAGGATGGACAGGCAGAGCCTGGTGCCTATCCTGTGGTAGATGGAGGGCTTTCCTCTGTCTAATGCTCCCAAGTTTGCCGGGAGCTGTGGTAGATAATTTTGCAAAAATGGTTGTTAGAACTCCCCTCTCGGTGTCTGTAGTTTCTCCCATACTGACTCTGTGCTTGGCCATGAGACTTTCTTTGGCCAATGGGACAATAGCAAATGTGACCTAAACAGACTTGAAAAGTGCTTCCATATTGGTGCTCACCCTTTCTGTTTTCAGATGATGAGAGATATGTGGTCTAGTTACCTGCCACTCAAGCCCACACCCAGTACCAACCTCCAGGAACCTCCAGGCAGTACCAATTCATGGAATTGAGGATGTTACAGACCGACAAGACCCCAGAAATCTACCAGCTGACTGAAGAAGCACCTGGCTAACCCAGAGGCCCAAGAACAATAAGAAATTGCTGTTTTAGGTTTGGAGATAATTTGTTACACAGCAAAAAATAACTGCTTTGGGGAACCCTAGGTATCGCCTGTGCCCACATGACATGTAGATCAACCCTTCTTTCCTCTCCATTGGCTTACTCCCACCCCCACACTGGGAGTATTGGAGGGGGTCCTGAACCCTGATGTGGTTCTCGAACCCAGTAGAAATCTCAGATGTCTTCTAGGATTATGCCATGGTTGTTACAGATATCTCAAAATATATATTCTCATCACCACTTGAAATTGTGGTTGTTGTTAGACTCTCCACCAAATATTGCTATTTTATATTGTACTTTTTAAAAGATCATGTATTACTATATCACAAATTATAAAAAAAATTTTAGTAATTGTATTTCAATACAACTTGTTTCTTAGGAGATCTTACATATTCTATTTTATACATTAAAACAATGTCATTCTGCAAAGGGATTCATAGCTGTCCCCAGATTGCCAGCAGGGTCAGTGGGAAAAGCAAAAAGCTAACTGTATTCAGATTTTTAAAAAGTAAAAAAATTGGTTGGTCTATTTAGTGCAATTTATTTGCCCCATCTTAGCTCTCAAAATATTGATTTAACTTATGAAGACATCTTGAGGGAAGAACTGTGGCAAAAGAATTTTGCCACAATTTGCCAAGAAACTTCTTGTATTTGGTTCTGGCAGGTCACAGAACCACCAAAAATGCCATAACTTTGGCAGGCCGCAGAAGAAACTCAAATGTCTCTAGGATAGAGGAAGATAACAGAACCAAGTGGACAACAAGGTATAAAAAGTTTTATAGTGTTAGGCTCTATGGCAAATTGGAGGGCACATATGCTGCCTTAAGGCATTCATTTTTTAAGATATCTGCAAATCCAGCACTGGGCAAGTAAAGTAAGTTTTGGGGTCACATTAAGCCTAAGGCCACTAGTTCACCATCCATGAATTAGGAACAGAACTGGACATCTGGCTAATCTTCATCCTTGAGCTGGCCCTGCCTTTGACTAATTTGACTGCCTTCTTCAGGGCAGTCAGATTCTTCTTCTTCTTCTTTTTTTTTTTTTTTTTTAAGATTTTATTTATTTATTTTACGGAGATCATAAGTAGTCAGAGAGGCAGGCGCAGAGAGAGAGGGGGGTGGGAAACAAGCTCCCTGCTGAGCAGAGAGCCCATGTGGGGCTCTATCCCAGGATCCTGAGATCATAACCTGAGCCAAAGGCAGAGGCTTTACCACTGAGCCACCCAGGTGCCCCCAGGGCAGTCAGATTCTTAGGCCCCAGTCTTCAGATCTGAAAAATGGTTATTTTTTTGTTTTCTTTTACCATCTTTCCTGCCAGAGATGCCATGAAGTTTTAAAAATTAGGTCATAGCAGGAGAAACAATTTGGAAAAAAGAAGCAAGTGTCACTAAACACTTACAGGGTGAATTAAGACAGGTGTTTGGTAAGTGACCTGATAAAAATTATGTCTGTGTATATAGGACATATAATATGACTTACTATGTCTGCCAAGAAACTGGTTCTTCCCCCAATCAAATCATGTGGTTCCAGCCTCCAAGTCCTATTTTCCTTAACGCTTCACATTCACAGCTGAGGGGTGTAGGTGAGCACTTGCCCCGAGCTGGATCAACCAGGGTCTTTCCCCAAGATTTCTGAACATGGGGTACAGGAAACAAATGGCAGTGCCTTTTCCATAGTGGATGTGTAGGAAGAACAAATTGGGAGCCACGTTTCTGGTACGTGGAAGGAGGAACTGGGTTTTTCAAAGAGAAAGCAGAATCAGTACTCAGAAGGAATCCAGGACAGGAGGGAAAAGCGTGAACCTCCATAGTAAACCTCTGCTTTTCCCATGGTTTGGCTCTTCAACATTTACTTGCATTCTCTGAGCCAGTCAATCCCCATTTTTGCCCAAACCACTTATATTTGGGTTTTTGTTATATGCAAAACCAAAAAGACATAAGCCATACAGCCATCCTTTTCAGGAAGCTCTGCCTGGCAGCTGAGGATCATAAGAATGTTCCTTCCTTGCTTTTATAGACGTTGGGTCACCATCCGAGGCTGAAGGCCTCAGAGGGTAACAACAGACTGAGAGATTTCCAGCCTGGAGTGTGGCCCCGTGCTGGAGAGAAAACGTGAAAAGAGGTGAAGGCAGAAGTGGCAAGGCAGGCCAGGGCAGCGGAAGCAGCACTCAACCGTGAGCCGACAGCCCTGGCTGCAAACACTTAAGCTGCGACTCTGGTAAGTCATTTATCTCTGGGCCTGGTCATGTGTCATTTTTAAAAATGCCATTTGTGAAGTCTGCCCCAGCAACCCCAATGTGTGATTCTACACAGAAAAGAAGGGCAATGAGAGCCAGCAGGATCCTTTCCTTCCTCAAGGGCAGTTGGAGCTGGGGTCCAGAGCAGAAAATAAGAAACTGCAGGGATGTATGAAAAGCGGTCATGTCGCCTCCTTGTACCTGTGACAGTTTATGGAGGAGACCAAAAGAGGAATGGGAATTCCTCCATGGGAATGGCTGTATCGTTTGCACAGTGGGTACATTTTCCTCTCTGGTATCCTTCAGGCTGGAGCAGCAGAAAGAAGAAAGGGGCTCTCTAGTCATCTGGTGCAATTTTACATTTTGAGAGGTTTTGGGGGGCAGATTCTAGGAGCAAGAGATTGAGCCATTGTTGTAGGGGGAGAAAAGCAGAAAAAAGAGCCCTGCATCTCCCACCTAAGACTCTTGTCCTCAGTAAGTAGAGACTTCTAGCCAGTGGCCCAGGATAGCTCCTCTCTAAGTTCCTGGTCACAGCTTTTGTGAGGCAGAGACAGTGAAAATACCTCATCCTCATCGGACCCTGTTTAAGATGAATGTGAACCCTTGAGGAGCTCCTAGATCGCTAGCACGTTAGTTCTCAAACTTGAGCCTGCCTCAGAATCACCTGGAGGGGATGAAAACACAGACTCCAGCCCTCCCCACTGCACTGGAGTTTCCGATTGTGTAGGTGTGGAGTGGGGCCTCAGAACAGCATTTCTAACAGCCTCTCCGGTGACGATGATGATGATGATGCTGGTCCAAAGACTCTCGCCTAAGAACCAGTGTCCTAATGTAATGGGTCACTGATTGTGGAGGGTCAGTAATACTGCACTTAGGATCTTAAGTTCAAAGTTTTCTCTCGTATTAGCCAGGTGGAAGAAAGAGGAACTTTTCTGATGTTCAAAGACTCATCAATTCCTACTTTGTCCCTTAAAATGGGAACCTCCTCTCTTTGGGAAGACCAGTACAGGGAAGAGACCTTCTACCACCCCCTCCAATCCTTTTCTTATTTGCCCCAGCTCAAGTACTCTGTGAGATAGGAAATGGGCAGTGAGAAATCAGAGCTCAGGATGGCTCCCAACTTTCTCTCTCCCAACTTGGTTTTTTCTCTCAGATTTGTCTGCTCCAAGCTACAAACTTCCTGAGAAAGATTCTGTGCTTTGGGAAGGATGGATGGAGAAGGAAGGTAGGACCTTAGGTTTCTAGATGTTCTGATTACACATATCTCTGCAGCCCTTTCTCCCTTAGTGGGTCCCAGTGTAGACTTGGAGCAGAACTCATCTGATTCCAGCTACTGGTCCTAACCATTTTTTTCCCTAGTCAGGCTAAAACAGAAAGCCTGATATTTGGATCACTAACCCCAGTTAATGTATCCACTGGTTCATGGAGAGGGGACGGGCAGCACTTAGCACCTTGAAAGGACCTTTATCAAACAGTATCCTCTCTAAGTATAGAAAATAACACCCACCACGTAGAAGATTGCTGTACAAATTAAGTATAATACTAGCTACATTAGGGAGTGCCTGGGTGGCTCATTTGGTTAACTGTCAGACCCTTGATTGTGGCTCAGGTCGTGATTTCAGGGTCCCAGGATCTAGCCTCTTGTGAGGCTCTGTGTTCAGCGCTGAGTGTGCTTGAGATTCTCTCTCTCCGCCCCTCCCCCTACTTGCACATATGCTCTCTCTCTCTCTCTCTAAAATAAACACATAAAATATTAAAAAAAAAAACTAGCTACTAGTATACTAGACCATCCTATACTTGTAGTATACTAGTAGTATACCAGTATAATAGACTAAAATATAGTAACTAGTACATAGTAGATGCTCAAAAGACAATGTGAGTTTCAAAAATTTTCCCCAAAATCTCTCCTATCCTCAAGGTCTAGATGCACAGGACTGCTCCCAAAAGCAGAATCTGAGGTCATGGCCATAGGCAGGGTTGCTTTGGGGGATCTGGAACTCGGAAGAAAAATCATTCTGTGAATGCGACATAGCAGCATCCATTTTGCAGATCATGTAACACACCTATGCAGGTTTTATATTTATTGGCTTATGAATAAAACTAAAGCTTTTGACAATGAGGTGAGATAGGCCGGAATCTTGTGCCCAAGGCCGCCTCCAAGAAAACATCTGTGTTTGCACCTCTCTGCTTGCGTATTGTATACACATACAAAACACACACGCACGCACACAATATTTAGTAAGGAATCCAACCCTCCCTGACAAAAAAACCTCACACAAAGCTGAATACAAGATGAAGCCAACAGATGTAGCTTCGGTAACGATTCACAAAATAGCTTACAGCAAATTTCTTTTTCTCAAGCTAAAGAAGAGCAGGAAATTTTGCATACCATCTCTTTTTAACTCATTAAGAGCCTTAAGTCCCCAGGCACCAAGCAAAAGGGGACCAGTGTTTAAACCATAACTGAGCCTCTTGTATCTCCAAACGCTATCCAGAGACTCACAAGTCCACTCCATAAGCAGAAATGCTCTTCAAAGGCATTTTTAAAAATCCTCCCCCAAGTAGAAAAACCAGACTGTTGACACATTTTCCCATTTTATCATGCATGCTGTGCAAACTAAGATATAATGATACCAAGACCTATGTCTTTAAGCAAACTCAACATTATAAAGAGGAAAAGATGCATACGGTCTTCACATCATCTGCAGTAAAGAACACTGAAAATCTGGCATGGCAAATGATGGCTACTAGAGCATGGTAATAACAGCTTCCTCCTCGATTGCAGAGTGATGGAAGGAATAGATCTTGACAAGCATTAGCTCCTTTAAGTCTCATGACAACCACGTGACATACGTAAGGCAGCTATTGCTTGCTTTTTATAGACGTGAAAATTGAGGCTCAATTCAGGTTACATAAATTGGTCCGGGTCCTATAATTGCAGTGGCAGAAATGGGCCAAGTATGCAGCCATTTCTCTCAATGCAGTGCTCAAGGAGCTTGCTGGATACTTTGTTTCTCCTGGTTCCCCATACTACCATATCTCACCTGACTTTCTAGCCCAGAGGACTGAGTTTTTTTGGATTTTGCTGACTCATGTTCTACATGTCCAGAGCATGCTTTCTGGTAGATCTCAACGGATTGTATGCAACTGATGGGGAAAATTCATAGTTGGGAAAAAACACAGGCTTTGCAGTCAGAGATGAGAATTTTAAGCCCTTTTAAGGTTGCCATAGAGATTCAATGAGAAAATGTATGCGAATGGTCTAGTGTACCATACCACAGTCATTCCATAAGTTAGTTAGCTTTTTCTTATGTTCGTCAAGTGGTAGACTTGTTTGCAGCTGGAGAAAGTAGGGTGCAGGGTAACTGACCCATGGTTTTAGACTTGTTTCATGAGAAGGGCTGGGGAAAAAGAAATGCAAAATCCAGTCCTTAGCTGGTAACAGCTTTTTTTTTTTTTTTTTTTTTTAAAGATAAATGGGAGTGATTTACCACATCATGCCTCAGTTTATTTTTCTCTCCTAGGCAAGAGAACACTGGATGTTTGAAAGGAAAAGTTAGCATTTGCTGGGAAGCCAACTCAACCATGCCGCCATTCTAACAGAGAAGCAGCAAATACGTAAACCAGAAAATTAAAGTTGGCTGAAGAACCACTCTCTCAGTGACTATGATATGTGTGGACAGCAGAATCAAAAACATCTTTTTCATCTTAGTAAAAAGTAAAGAATTTTAGCTATGTATTTTATATATGTCAAATAGCTTGGCTCTGTATGTAATTTGACTTAAATCACTCATAGGCAATGGCTTTTCATCCCTGAATACAAACCTGCTTTTGGCCTCACTTTCCTTGAGAATCACCTGAGTCTTCATTAGCATTTTAACCCCTGACTTATAGGTGATAAAAGAGCAGGTCAGAAAAAAGAAATCATTGGCAAAAGTTTGGCAGCTAGTTGAGGTGAACACAAGAACTTCGTTGGCACCAAACTTCATTCCAACAGTTAGGGTGAATATGCATTCCTGAGTTGTTCTGATCATAACATTTGGTTAATAAAAGGAGGAATTACTTACAGTAGTAGAATTCTTTTTTCTGCAAAGGGGTGGTTGGTAATCCCATTCACTCATTCATGTCCTGTATACCTGGTGTGTGACAGGCACTGTTACCAAGGATTCAAAAATGGTTAAACATATTGCCCTTGCTCTCAAAGATTTTATAGTCTGTTAAGGAAGAAAAATGCATATGCAATTACAAAGCTATGTGAGAAATCATATAAGGGAGATGGGAGCATTGCTCATTGGGAAGAAAAGGTACATTTCTAAAGGCAAGAGTTGGGAGCCTAATACATACTTCTACTTGATCCTGAATCTTTGAAACCTTGTTTCATGACAGGAAGTTCCCAGAGGAGGTAAGTGGATTGGCTTGGGAATTACTGTCATCAAAAAATGCTGCTCTTTCTCTCAGTCACCCTATTCTTACATTGTTCCATGACCTTTACAGTCAGGGCTAGATTTTCTGACTGAGGAGGTACCATGTTCTTCAAAGCTTGACCTGTTTCCCCCATGACTGGTGGGAAGGATCTATAAAGATAGGTGCCAAAAGACTGGGATATATGCACTTAAAGGAAATGTTAGTGATATCTTAGTTGATTGCCATGTCCATAGAGACAAATTTATGTAAGGGTATATCTTAGACATTTACTGAATTCCTTGATGACTGAGGGTGTTAATACATATTCTGTTTATGATGTAGCAATCCCTCTATGGATACTGACCACTCAGTAGAAACCTTCAATCAATTGCGCATGTTGAATAGAGAACCAAGTTCTTTTCTAAGTTGGGTTAATAATCTTAGATTTAAAAAGGGATCCTATGTGAAACACGTCTTCTAAAATAATAACATGTCAAAAGGGCATGCCCAGAAAAATGCAATGAAGGCAGAAACGTGCATGCTTTATTTACTGCTCTATCTTCGGTAATCAGTACAGTGTTTTCTGGCACATGACAGATGCTCAATAAATATTTGTTGAATTAATTAATTAATGAAAAGTGCCATGATGACGGCTGATTTAAGTTTGAGGAATACTAGGGAGAGTCATCTTAGAATTGGAAAAATTGGGTATGTTCAGCAATTTCCCTGGCCTAAATCAGGAATGCTATCTTGATTTCTAGTGTTACAGTGAGTTTACAAGGATTTTCCAATAAAATAAAAAATTCACTTGACAGGACTATTGCATAGTCTTCCTAGCAGACACATGAGCATGTATGTCCCTCTAATTTCTGTTTATCAATGGATAAGTCACGGTCTGATTTACTTGGAGCTGTCAGACGGATCTGGGACTAACTGCAGAGAAATTCAAGAAATGCATGGCTTAGCAACTTTTCAGTCATTACTTTTTTGAAATTGTACAAAAGATGAATATAAAGAAAGGAAATCAGCAATTTGGTCTGAGAGTCCCCATCGCAAAGGAATTCTGTCCAACTTGCAGAATTCTCAGAACTACACAAATGGATTTGTCTGAAATAGGAGCAGGGCCAGAGTGCAGTGCAAATCTGGCCTCAGGGGGGCACCTCTGAGGCTTTCATTTTCAGAAGTGCTGACGACCAAAGAACAGAAGCCACTGGCTCAAGCCTGCAGGCATGAAGAGTCATCTCCCAAGTTCAAAACCTGTGACTGGTGGGATTTGGTTATAGGAAGCGATGGAGAAGTGATGAGACCAGGTGGTCATTTTGTAGAACCTACCATTTTAGTGGGAATAGAATCTTGTTCTTCAAGTATAAAATGGACTGTTTTGGAGGATGGAGGAGGGGAGGGAGCCGAAAGCACAAACACGAGACACGAGAGCATTAACCATCTCTGGGTACTAGGAACCAAATCAGGTCAACAACAACAAAAACCCCAAAGCAGGAGAAAAGATTAGTGAGTCGTTTGAGTTCCCACTTCACAGGAAACACAATTTGGCTTCCTTTACTAGCTAAGAGGATCATGTGTATTTTTCCACGACCACGGAAAGCCCATCCATAAAGCCAGTGCTGCTGTCATACAGCGTCAATCTGGTAATGACACTGTCATTTACTTTCAATTTCTCTAGAGTGATCACTGAGCATTTAAAAGGAAACACGAACCCTTCCACAGGATTGTCCCCCATCTCTTTTAGGGGATACAGATCTGTTCTTATCATCAGTTAAATTGCTGCCGAGGCTAACCTCTGAGAGACAGCAGTGAAGAAATCAGTTAAGATTTCCTCTTGTCATGCCATGCTTTACTCTGGTAAAACATTGCAGGAGGAATGGGATTTTAGCAACAGGGGGAAAACACAGCTTTTCGGGAGCATGGGACTTCAATTCACACGTGACTGAGTTTAATTAATAAACATTGTACTGCCAGCTGCTAGCCTCTGAACTATAAATCTCAGAGGCTTTAAGGCTTCACCTTTTCTTTGTCCCTTGACCTTTAAGGTTTTTTTTTTTTTTAAAGATTTTATGTATTTATTTGACAGACAGTGATGACAAGTAGGCAGAGAGGCAGGCAGAGAGAGAGGAGGAGGCAGGCTCCCTGCCCAGCAGAGAGCCCCATGCAGGGCTTGATCCCAGGACCCTGAGATCATGACCCTGAGATCATGACCGGAGCCAAAGGCAGAGGCTTTAACCCACGGAGCCACCCAGGCGCCCTCTTAAAGCTTTTTTAAATGTTATTTTCCCTCTCCACCCTTAACCCATCCATCAAACTTGATTAGTTTTTGAACTAGCTACTAATATTACGTGATTCAAATCACATGGAATTGTTATGGTTTAAGTACTTAAGAGCTCACAGATTCTAGGAAAGTGTTTTCCTTTTTTCCAAGTGGCAGAGGAAGAAAGAGGAGAAATGAAGCAATAGTAGCTAATAAACTGCTTTAGGTCTAGAAAGGGATAAAAAGAAAAACAGCAACCGCCAGTTAATTAGGCTGGGAAAAGAATTATAAAAAGTTTAGGCAGGTTGTAGGAAACAGTCTGTGCCAGAGAACAATAAATCTGATTGAGAAGGGTGAAAGGTCCCCAAAACACTGATGGCTCAGATCAGGGCCTTGAGGAAAAAGCCAGGATTTCTGAAGTCTGACCATAAGACTTCAGAAAGATGATGCGAAAGAAATTCCTGGGAGGGGGGAAAAGAGAAAGAGAGAGGGGGAATGAGAAATTGAAGAGGAGGGAGACTGGATGTAAATTAATCTCATAATGGGGGTGGGAGTCAGGTCAGGTACTGAAGCAATGTTAAGGCAGGGCCTGCTGAGATCAACAGGTCACTGGAACCAGACCTACTATCCAGAGTTTGCAGCACCAATTTCATTAACTTCTGAATAGTACAGATATTGGAAAATATTAGTCCAGATCTGCCATTCTATAGATAAACAAACTGAGTTCAATGGTGGTTGAGTGACTTATGTAAAGATAGGGGGACTCCCAAACAGGAAATTACAAGCAGATGCTTCAGGGCTAGAACTGGGTCTCCTGGCTCCTGATCAGCATCTTTGCCATCATGCCCTGCAGCACAATCTAGGGGAAAAGATATTGGAAAAGAAATCATGTACATTCTCTGGGCCTGATTTGGCCGATACGAAAAATGTGGATGATGCAAGAGGTCGCATAATAGACAGTTAATGGCTTAGTCTCTGGACTCTGCTCTGTGATCTTAAGCAAGTTTCTCAGCCTTCCGTTGCCTCAGTTTGCTCATCTGTAAAATGGAAATAGTAACGATACCCTGAATACAGGGTTGTTATGCAGATTTACTGAACTGGTACAGGTAAAAGCTTTTAGAATTAGTGGCTCACTCTTCTCCCCCATAAACCTATTCTGATTAATCATGGCTTTGGGTATCTGTTCTACATGATAGCTATGGCTTACTAAATGTTATCTAATATCATATATAAACTCATCCTATAACTGTGGTTTGCAGTATTCATTTAGAAATCAGAAACTGGTGGTACATTTATATTGGGTGAAATGCTTTGAAATCCTTGTGAAGAAAATTATGTAGCAGTGAGTAGCTATTATCATTAGAGCAGTGATAGTAATTCTGACACTGCAGCTAAAGTTCTCTGGAAATTTCCCTGAAATCTCTTCCTCCTTTTACAACTAATTATACTTTAAAACCCTTTCTGCACTCATCATGTTCTGCTTCCTCAATGCTATACAGTGTCTTCTCCCTCCCTCTTGATACTTGGAAGGCCCTCTGCATTCACTTTAATAACCACCAGTTTGACCTCCTCTGAAACATCACTATTTCCAAATTCCCCCCCAGGGAATCGTCTTGGAAATCAACATGTTATCCTAAGGATGTCTCACCTGCCAGTGTTTCGGTGAAGAACAGATGAGCATAGTCCCTCGACACTTCCGCATGAGAATTGAAAGAGCAACAAGATCTACGTCTGCAACTGCCACTTATTCGTCCGCATGGAGTCTCTGACTATTTCAGTTCAGCAGTTCTGACAGCATTTGTAATTCTGAAGCTCTGCTGTGAGAGTGGTAACCACAAGATTAAAAATGAAATAGGTATAGTTCAGACTTTGAGCTAGTCCTGGAGTAAGGAGACTCAGCAGAGTCCGCTAGGATGGTAAGGAAAGAAATAGGCTATCTGTCCACCTCACCTCAGTTTTCCAAAATTTTACTATAGATTTTTTTTTCTTCAGATTTTAGCTACCTGGGACTGGTTGTATATGTCAGGCAGCCTGAAACATGCACAGAAAAACTGGCCTCTATTTTCATTCAGCCAGCCAGTGTTATGTTACAAGGCAGAATGCTCCAAGGATGCAAGAGAGTGCTCTACAAGTCTATTGTGCATGTGTACCTTCTGGGTGCCTCTCATTCCTGGTTTCTTGACCTGGTTTGCAATCTTTCTGGTAGGTGCTCATCTTGAATAATTTGTCCTAGTCAATAATGAAAATTTGAACCTTATCATTAACTTCTAGGCAGACTCATAAGTCCACGTATATCCTGAGAAGGATCTTAAAGGATGCCTAACTGAGGATTTTTTTTCCTTCTAATTAATCATCCTTTATACCAATTTACTCCCCTCTATTTCTGGAGGAAGGCAAATGTAATCCATTCTGGAAATAGCAGTTCCCAGATGTTAAGAAGGATCTGGTTACTTTATTATATCAGCTTCTCCTCTGAAATTAACTTTAGAAAATAAAGCACTAAATCATCAACTTGGTATTCAAAGCCTTCCATAGAAGGCTTCAAGTCTCTGTTCCAGCATATTCCCAAACATAAGAGACTCACTACCCAAATGGATGGAAATTTGCTGTCCATAACTTGGGTCTGCCTTATTTGTAGTTCTGCCTGTGCTGTAACTTTTACTCAGCAGATCTCCCCCACTTCTCCAACCTCCAAAAATCAGCTGATGTACTGCCTTCTTGCTCAGATCATTCTAGTTCAATGCAATATTGTCCTCCTTAGAATTTACCTTCTTTATTTCTGGTCACACTCAGTGGGCAAATCATTATATATTCCCTTCATGATTTTTCTTCCACTATTTTATTGTATTTCATTCTGGTATTATTTATTAATTTTTGTTGTTTATTATTTTTACTAAGATTATTACATGCTAAACTTATTGAGGTCAAAGACCATATAAGCATGAGACTTTATATCCTCCATGGGGTTCATTTATGTATCTGGTGCTCATTGATTGGTCAGTATCTTCCTATCACGTCGGTCCTTGCTGACAAGGGATGACACTGCAGAAATGTATCTACGCTGAGGCTGACAACACCAATTTTCTTACCTTTATAGATTTGAGAAGCAGCTTCGTAATGTGAGAGAAATGGTTTTTTCATAGTACATCATATAAAAGAGCAGATTTATCTATTTTTATCCTTCATGTCTCCACTCTCAATCTCTTTCTCAAGTTATCTTTTATTTCTACTAATCATCAAAACCTACACGTTCTGCTGAAGGCTGGCTGCTATGGGAAGAGGTGCCACTGGCAGAAATATCAGTCTTCTGGTTGATAAACACCACTCTGGGGCTAACACTTAGAGTTTAGGAATTCCATTAGACAAGCTAATTAAGGGGCAGTTTATTGTGTTTGTGCATGTGTGGTTGTGCATGTTTAACAAAGTAGGAATAAAACTGTAAATTCTTGGGAGATTTTTACCATGGAGAGGTTAAGAAGATTATAAACTGTTTCGCATTCTGAATGCCAAGGTGATAATGCAGAAAATGCCAATGAACAAACAAGCAGCTACCATCGGAGGGTCTGCATGAATGTTTCCTGGCACATCCTGATGTCCATCTGCTCCAGCCTCTTCTTGCCGTATTGCCCTGGATGTTTAAAATTTAAAATAGAAAATCTCTTCATTTTTTTTTCTGAAGCTTATCAATAATATAAATGTTCAATTCATGCTTTAATTATGTTTTTCTTTAATTTCTCAGTACGCTGTTCTAGAATTAGCTCCATAATTGTGCACATCGCCACTTCTTTCCAGATCTTTGCCCTTTGCCAGCTCCACTGCGGTCTTCTACCTCCACCCCCCCCAATCCCCCCAGTCTTCCACTAGCAAACAAACCCAGCAGTAATTACTAATGTCCAAGCACGTAATTCTGGCAGCGTTAGGCTTTTTCATTTGACGCAACTACGCAGAGCTGTCTGGACATGCAGCATGAAGTCAAAGCATTTTTAAAGACTCCTACTCATCTTTTCTCCCCTCCTCCCATCACTAAAACACAGTTGTTTATTTCGCTTGCAGATTGCAGAGTTATAAAATTTTTTCATGCACTTACGTGTCCCTGAATATTAATTTTACAACTATACACAGTAATAGATCAGTATATACTCATATGGAAACACATGGTTATCCATGAAATAGAAAAACATTAGGAAATAAATAGCCGGCAGTGAAAGTACCTCCTCTATATTGACAGGGCATTTTAGGAGCTCTAGTATAGAAATGATTGGAGTTATGACTTACAAAAACAATCCAAGATCTTATTGTGAGGCTTTTCAAAGATTCATGACAGTGTTTCTTTTAATGCGCTGCATAGATTCCTACCTATGACGCTGTTACTCTTATTTAACAACTATTCAAATAGTACAGTTTTGCTCCTGGTGATTTTATGCCAATTTTAGTTATATCAAACAGCAGGAAATATCCCAGTGGTAATTATTTTCACTCAGAGGCCCCAATCCTCAGAATAGAAAATGGTTAAAGTACTTATCACTGTCTCAGCAAAATCCCGCAGTGCCGTAATAGAAATTGCAGTAGATCTTTAGGTCAGAGTCTGGTTTCAATCTAACACCTGCATTACCCTGAAGGACACAGTTGGATTTTCCTGAGGAAAACCAGTCTTAATGATGTTCAAATCAGAAACTATCGGTTGAGATAACTAAGGTCCATAGGAAACACTTCCACTCACTCTGAAACCATGGCCAAAGAGATTAAATCTATACCCTGGAGGACCTGTAATATTTCTCAGAGATGTATTTTTGTGAGTATGTGCTTATGTTCATGCCTAATTACAAGGATGGGGGAGAAGGAAGGGGAAGAAGGATTTGTTCTTAAAGTTGATTCTGCTTAGTTCAACTACCCCCTCTTTTTTTAATCAAATAAAAATTTATATGGAAATATCATGTTGATGATATCTATATATATACCTCATTCATGCCCACTGAAGGTCTGCAGACAAACTCTGTGTTAAAAACAAAACCCTTGATATCCAACTGGAGGATGAGTGCATATTTTTTTTTTTTTAATTTAAGAAATGTGTTTATTTTTGACCTAAAGGGGGGGAAGGGGTAACATGAAAATTTCCATAAGTAGACTTATTTTTCTGAAGCTATGAAGGAGCTGAGGATGGAAGAGGTAATTAATTACCTGCAAAGGAGTCCTGTGGGCAGGATTTATTTTTTTCTTTTTTAAAATTGTTAACCTACTATGCCTTCTCTATTAGGGAGTCTCTGTGAGACCGGGATCTCAGAGAGGCAGTTTGGTCTCCAGCCCTAAACACCCAGCTCTGGCCGGGCATCTCTGCTGCGGGTAGATGCGGCGCTGCTGCTGCCGGACCGCTGTCCGCGGTGCTGAAAGGTCGCGGGCGCCCTCGAGGGCCCTCGGTATTGCTGTCCAGGGTGCTGACTGCGGCCCGCCGCAGTCCCCAAGGCGAGCCCACCCCCGCCAGCCCTCCGCAGAGCCCTCCCACACAGCACGACCCGCCCGCCTTCCGCCAGCCTGCAGTTGACGTGAAGCAGGCGGCATAAATCAAGTCCGCGGGGCATGGAGGCTGCAGCTCAGCTTGCCCGGGGCGGGAACTCCCCCTTCTGCTTTCGCCTCCCCAGCGCCCACAACCTGCCTGTTCCCTAATTCTTCCCTGGATAATAGCGCCTTAACGACAACAGTCAAAATAACAGGGTCAGAACGACAGGGTTAGTTTGTTTTGGTCTATAGAAAACAAAATAAAAAACCTAGCAGCCTAAACATCTCTGAAAACTGCATCGCAAAATGGAAGAGAGAGAGAGTCCCACTACTGTTTCGAAAGAGTAAGTTATTATTCGGTACGTATCCTTGCGCTTCCTTCCCATCGCTCCATCTGCAATGTCCCCATTCCTCCTTTCCCCAAGCAGCTCACCTAGAAAATACTTTATAAAGCCCCAGACCGGAGCTATCCCAACGCGCACACACGGAATACCGCACCCTAGGTGCACAAATACTTGTATTTGCCCAAGCTCACTTGGTCTCCCTGGCTGTGGTCCCCTCTGGGTATGCAGCCATCCAAAACCAGAACCACGTCCCGAGGTGGAGGCTCCTTACCTTGGCTTCTTCAGAGGGTGGTGTTCGCCCGGCCCCTTGCAGGTTGCAAGTGTGGAGGAGCCGCCAAGCAGGGAGGGAAGGAGAGACAGCGCCTGACCTCCCCGAGGTTTCGTCTTCAATGCAACGTGAGCTCTGCCCTCATCAAAGATGGCCGTCCCTTTTGACGTCAGCAGCTTTTAATAGCCCTCTCTGGGAGGGGCGGGGAGGAAGTGTGTTGAGGGGAGGGCGGAGGGAGGATGGAGGCCGGCGGTGGGAGGGGAGGAGCCGAGTTGTGCCGAGCGCTTGACTCAGCTCCCGGTGCGCTATACTGCAAACCTTCGTATTTCAGGGTTTATTATAAACACCTGAACGGGCCGATTCTTATTCACACCCGGTGTCAGGCAAATACATTTATCTCGCGACTGGTTTTCTGATATTCTTTGTGTGTCTATGTATATGTATATATGTATCTCTCTGTTATATTGTGTTATATATGCGACATATATGCGATTATATATAATCCCTCCACCCCCCGCTGAATTGTCTTTGGTTGAGTCATAGAAGGGGAGGGGAAGGCAGAGGAGTAGAAAGAGGGGGAGAAGGGAGCCGAGGGGACTTCAGCTGCAATGTGTTTTTTTCTAAAGAAGCGGCTCTGAAGGGGCATCCCTGTCAACCCTCACCAGCTCCATATATGGCAAGGCTACGTGGGCTGCTATTTTTATGAGTGATTTCTTCATTTTATCAAAGCAGCATCGAGCGCTTGGAGTTTGCATTAATGTGGTCAGTTGGGGAGACAGACTCGTACACGTTATTTTAAAGTACGTCAGAGCAATTATCTCTGAGAGATACAAAATGAATTGGGCGAAGGGGGAGGGAAGGGTAGTTAACCCGACCAGCGTGGGTTTCCTGGAGTTCACGGCTTGGAGTTGAGAGTTGTTTGCTGAGGGCAAAATAGATGACGCTGTTTTCGGTTGAATATGCAACCGGAGCCTGGGGTTTTATGTTGGGTTTCTTAGGAATAGTTCGCGGAAGCGCGTACACACCTTTTAGAACCGTCCGGACTTTCAAGGGGAATGTGGAGGGCTGAGGATTCAAGGATCTCTGGGACGCTACAAAAATTCTGGTGGTTCATTCAGTGCGCAAACCTAGGTACCAGTCGAGGCCGGGGGTGGGCGGGGAGGGGGGGATTGCTGACGCTCGAAACAGCGTGAGCGGGAAAGGCTATTTGGCGCTGGTCATATGAGAGATTAAAAATAATAATCGTAAAGAAATAATCCTAACTGTCCTCCTTTGTTGTGCTTTAGGCACCGAGGGAGAGCTGGTGGTGGGGTATGCAAATGGTTTCGCGGTGGCAGCCTCTCGGATGATTCACAGGTGTTGGGGAGGCTGTCGCGGGGTTCTCCGCGGGGAGGGCGAGCTGGAGAGTGCGTGGGAGGTGGGGGACCTCGGCTGAGGAACTGTTTGTACTTTTCCGGGAAGGGTGCGATTAGAAGTCGTGCCTTGCAATGTTAAAACTTGATGGCCTCTTTCAGGCGATGGAAAATCCTTCTCTCGGATCCGGAAAAAACAACACACAATCCCCAACCCTGCCACCACATCCACACACCCACCTCGCGCTCTGGCCTCAGGGCCACGCTCAAGTTTTTAATGGCAAGCTATTGGAGAGAGAATCCCAGGAAAAGAAGGAAAGGAGGAAAGCAGAGTTGTAAAGGGGACGTTCATAACTAGCAGAGCTGTAAGAATTTAATAAAGGTTGCTTTTAGTTGAAATAAGTACAAGTACAAGTCATTGTTTCTTAACGATTCCCTGACCCAAAGGGTATTTTGAAATATTAGTGTTATTAATAAAAGTTAACAAATAGTGCTTTGGTTTTTATTAAAGCAGGATTCCCAAAACAAGGCATGTTGCTGAAATTTGTCTACTTAAATATTCATTAAACAATAAAGATTCTTATACAATAAAGAAGAAGAAGATCTGCATGGTCCTTAGACCCTTAGTTGCCAATAAAACTGCTAGTTATGGTTCTCACTTTCATGATAAAGCAAGTTGGAATGGACTGGGAGAAAGTGGTGACAAAGGCAAAGTCACTTCAAAATCCTTTATAGTCAGGATTACCCCCTGCCCCCCCAAAATGTGACACTAATTTAGCATGTGGAAGTTTCTTGGAGAAAAGCCTACAGTGGAGAGAAAGGAAATATATATATGGCCCTCATACTGAAAGTCATTCATGCAGAAAGTTTTGTGAAAGAATGGAGGAGGTGGGGGATTTTCCAGATTTAATAAATAAATAGAGGAAGTTTGGCAACATGTAGACTCATAGGCAGACAAAAGTTATGTGGCAGTCACAGGGGAGGACTGGCTTTGTATTCTGAATTTTCAACTGCTAATACCCACATTGACATCTTTAAATATTCCACCTATGAGGAGAGAGTCAGACTGATTCAGAGCTTCACAGAAAATTCCACAGGCCCACAGGATTAACTTGTGGTGGTAGCATTTTCCTCTCTCCTGTGCTTATGAATGATACTGTTTAGGATTTTCTTCATCTTGCTCTGGGAAAGGTAACAGAGTCTAATTTAAGAAACAAACACTGGATAAATTTAAGTCTATTAAGAATGACCAGATAGCCCTAAATGTATTTTTAATATAATAATGAGATTTTCCCCCTAGGATTTAGTCATTGCTTGATTAAAAAAAAAAAAAAAATCCGTTGTCCTCCTTGCCAGTAGGGAACCAGCAGATTCAAATTATTATTCAGGGTCTATAAAGGCCTAAACCACACAGAGAAGGAAGGTGATGGAAAATTTGCTTTGAAATGATTCAGCTGCCTGTGAGTTATTTCCACAAAGAACCAATAGGTAGAGTAACTAAAGCTTAGGAACTCATTTGATGAGTAATGAGAAAATTACCTGCTCTGCTGGATGGATATTTACACACTATGCTAATTCAGTCTCTGAAAGCTTTTTCTGGTACATCATGCCCCAAAAGTTTTCTAGTTTGTAATAGCTCTACATCCAGGTAGCTAGCTTATATTTGTCAGGTAAGGAGCAAGATGCATGATTGACTGAAAAAATGACTTCAAAAAGTATCATAATCAAAGTTTCTTTTTAAAGACTTATTTTTATTTATTTGAAGTGGGGAGGGGCAGAGGGAGAGGGAAAGAGAAACCCAGGCAGATCCTAAGCTCCATGAGGAGCCCCACATAAGGGCTCCGTTTCACAACCCTGAAATCATGGCTTGAGCCAAAACCAAGAGTCAGATGCTTAACCGACTGTGCCACCCAGATGCCCTAATAATAAAAGTTTTCATAAAACTTCCTATCATATGATCTTTCCAAAGTCAATTCACAAGTAGGTTAGCTACTTGCTCAGCTCAGAAACCCCCTCTCCAAGGTCTACCTTTGGGATATGTCTATCACCCCATGATAATATTTGAAAAGACCGCAAGGGCACAAGGCTTGGGCACAGGAATATACAATTTAACAGATCAACTGTTTTGATTCCTTGATTTGTTTTCCACATGGCTTATTTACCGCTTTTTCTTCATATGTCCTTCTAGCCCTTACCCCAGCCCCCACACCATTTACAGGTAGTGAATGAATAGTACCTAGTGAAATTTCTCAGTCTAAACTCCCCATGATTTCTTGTTCCCTAAAGCCACTGAGGTAGGGACAGACCCAGGAATAGTGGTTTCTGTTTCTGGCTTGCCATGTAGAGAAGGAATAAAATCGTATACCCAGAGTTTTAAATCACATTTTGGTTTTTTACTAAGAACAACATTGTAGGAAAGAATGAGAGTGCTCATTAGCCAAAGGCTAGGCGCTTCCACACTTCTATCCCTTAATGTATCAAAATTATAGGCTCTATTTTGTAAATGAAGGTATCCTAGAACCCTCTCTAATGCCAACACATGCCTGTGGTCAAGTAGGAAGGAAGAACCTTGTGTCAGTTTGGGACAGAAGAAAGCAGAACAGAGTCAAAGTAATGAAACCTTAAAAAGGCTCTTTGAGAGGGATCACAGTATTCCTTCTGTCAATCTTTTAAGAATATTGTTCCGTCAGCTCTCTGTACCTCAGTTATCTCATAGGTAAAATGGGGACAATAATCATAGCCAACTCACAAGGAAATTGTGAAGCACTTAGACTCATTACATAGGACACCATGGAGCATTGGTTAAATAAAATAAATTGATCAATTGATGAGACTCTTAAGTAATGACACATACCTCAGCTGCTTTAATATGGAGCGTTTTGTTTTTTTTTTTTTTCCATTAGCTGCTAATTAGATATGTATAATCCTCTGGGCCTTGGTTTCTTCATCTGTATTCATTCATTTATTTACTCAACATCTAAAACCATCCACATGATTGGCACTGGAACATACTCAGGTTTAGGTAAAACAGAGGAAGGAATCAAGGATTAGAGAGGTTGAATAACCTGACTAAGGGCACAGTTAATGAATGGTACAGCTGGAATTTGAACCTCATGGCCCGAGTTCATAATCATCATGTTTATTACAAACTCTTCCAGCTCCATCAGATTCATTCCCTCTGTATTAGGGTTCTCTGGAGAAAGAGAAACAGAACCAATAGAATGTATACACACATGCTTACACAGAGGTATTCTCTCTCCCCTGCCCCTCTCTGTATATATGAAGAAAAAGACTTACTATACGCTCATATGATTATGGAGGCTGGTAAGCCTCAAGATTTGCAGGATGAGTCACAGGCTGGAGATCCAATAGGGCCAATGGTGTGGTACCTGTCCAAAGGCTAGCAAGTTTGAGACTCAGCAAGAGCTGTTGTTTCAGTTTGAAACTGAAGGCAAGAAAAAGCCAATGTCCCAGTTTAAGGGCATTCAGGCCGAATAAACTCTGTTACTCAGGGGCAATTCAGACTTTTTATTCAATTTAGGCTTTTAGCTGATTGGATGAGGACCACCACATTAGGGAGGGTAATTTGCTTTAGTCAGTCTACTGATATAAATGTTAATCTCATCCAAAGATACTCTCACAGAAACACCCAGAATAATGTTTGACCAAATATCTAGGCATCCTGTGACTCAGCTGACCCATAAAATTAACTATCACATTCTCCCTTTATAGCTAACCTCTCTGCCTCAACATACTGTGGCTTGTGTATGACATTTTTCATTAGCAGCCTCAGGGGTCCATTTGCGGATGGAATGAGTCTATGGATTACCCGCCACAAGGCTTGGTTGGGGTGAATTCCAAGAAAGGGATCTAAGCTGGCAAGATGATTACTTGGAGTAAACAGAGACAATATAGTCAAAGGAAGAGTGCCAAGTACAATCAAGGAAGAAATTCAGAGATCAATACCAAATAAGGAGCATAAATAAGAATTGGGTCAAGATGATGCATTCAAAATATAATTGAAAGAGTCAGCGAGGGAGATCAGAACAGAACAGCCCGGTTTGATCACTGGTTTTCAGGGAATGATAAAAGATCTTAAATAGGAAATTATTCTAGGAGCCAGGAACTCCGGTAGTAAAAATCAGGTTGAGATGGGTATAGGTGAATAATTCAGGATATGTTTTGGAAGGGACGAATGATATCTGGAACTATTCTGTCAGTCTTGGCATGAAAGGCAGTGACATTCTGCCAGCTAACACACACCAGAGCGTTTTTTCACTTTAATATCTCAGCAGGTAGCATCAGTGATCTCCTGGTCAAATCCAATGGACTTCCCATGTTTCTTAACCTCTGCCTTCACCTGGTACTCTCTAACACTCATTCCATTTCTGAAAGTGTTTATGAAGTGGCTTCACCTCTGGTCCTCTCCCTTGTCCTCATTTTCCATAACAGATGAGTCGAAGTAGCAAAATTGTGATGCCCAGCAGGTTAAGCTGTATATTTCCCTGAGCTCTACACAAGCCCTTTGGGAGCTCCAGTTGTCATGGAATGTGTCCTGACTTTCCACTATGAAAACTTCCGTACTCTAAAGCAAAGAGTAGAAAACTCAGCAGCTCACATTTGTATACCCTGGTACAAATTATAAAACACTATCATCCACATGATCTCATTTTATTCTCACAATTCTCTGAGATATTTATAAAAGCAATTATTATTTTATTTCTAAATGAATACATGAGAATTCTTATTGATTTTTTTCCAGACTCCTGGAAAGTACAGACTTCTGTATTTTCCATGGTACATCAAGAGAACCCAATGTCCTATTCCTTCCTGCACATCTTGTCTTAAAAGAATATGATTCATACCCCTGATTTTAACCATTGTTTTTATGTGTATGACTGTTAATTTTATATTACCAGTCCCATCTTCTCTCATGAGCTTCAGAGTCATATTCCTAGCTTCTTACTGAATACTCTCATCTGCAGGATCAAGGCATCCTCAACCTGAACGTATATATTCATCAGTTGATTTCCTCCACTCTTCTTCATCTCTTACATTCTTAATTAACAATCTCAGCAGGTGTCCTGTTTGCTAAATTAGCATTCAGAAGTATCTTCATTTCATTCTCCTTTTCTAGATGAAAATCTTGTCTTATTTCACTGATCTGTTTCCTATGCACATCTCACCTATGAGAAATGTTGCTCTATTTTCAAAACATTTTCTAAATCCAACCACTTCTCAACTTCCACGGTTGAAGCCACCATCATCTTTCACTTGGGCTACTACAGTAGCCTTCTGATTTGCTTTCTTGTCCTGATTTCTTCACATAGCTACCACAATGGCACTTTCAAAAAATAAATCTTTCTAAAAAAGGTTAAATAGCTCCTATCACATTTAGAAGTCCTTCTCCTAACCTACAATATCAGGCTCCTGGTCACCTCTCCAAATTCATTTCCCAACGCTCTCCCTTTACTTACTCCATTACAATCACATTAGCCTTCTTGTTCATTAGACAAACACACACAGTTCCACCTCAGGACCTTTGCATTTACTATTACCCTTACCTGAAACACTCTTCCCTGGATCTTCTCATATCTAATTTCCTCAAATGCTACTTTTTCAAAGGAATTTTCTCTGACAATGCAAACTAGCTAACCTTGTTAACCTCCAATTCACTATCATTATTTCTCTTACCTTGAATTATTTTTTTCATAGCACTTCTCTCCCCTTGACATTACATATTTGTAACAATTTTCAATGACATTAGCTTTTCCTTTGAGTAGAGTATTTTTGTTTCTAAATAATATGCAGACATTGTTAATTCTTTATTCATAAAATAGACTATCATTTTACTTTTACTTATTACTATGACCAATGATAATCAAGCTCTCTTACATTGCTTTTTTCCTTCTCCCCAACCTCTCAATACCATGGCTTTTTATTAATCACTCAATTATTAAAATGAATAGGTTAGCATTGTTCACTGATAAATTAATCCCACACAATGAATATGATTCTTCTTTTGCATAATTTCCCACTTACTTGGAGAAGATTTTAAGAACTTCTATAGAGGACAAAAAGATGGTTGCTTACAAAGAATCATGACTCACATCGACATCCAACCTCTCATCAGCAAATGTAAATGGTAGGGGACAATGGGATAAATCTTGAAGTGTTAGAAACAATAGTAAGTTGCAGCCTATACACCTTATTAAGCCAAAATGTTGATAAAGAATTAAGGTCAAAATGAAGACATTTCCAGACATGTATGGAATCAGGAAGTCTACAAATGAAAATATTTTATGAGGATTGCACCCCAGCAAAACAATCCACAAAAAAAAAGAAAAAGAAAAAATCCACAAAACGCGGGAAACCTAGGGATTTAGTAAATGTTAGAACTAATGTAGGATTTCTTTCCTAGGATCAAAGCTAGGAAGCAAGCATAGAAATAAATCATTAAAAATCAGATCATTTAACAAATAGTGTAATTTAAAAGGTGTATTAATCTGACATTGATCTCTTTGAAGAACAATAAAAATAAAAGTGTCTTATAAATGCCGGGAAAAACACACTATCCCAAATATTTTTTGTCCAAATGTGACATAATTTTGAGCAATTTTTGATGGAGCTTAAAGAAGGAGCTTCCATCTATCTCTTTTGTTTGATTATTTTCTTTGTGTGAAGATTTGGTGTCATAGGAATATTGAAAGACTCACTACTTGGTTCTGCAGTGAATAGTATTACTATCATCATGATGCCATGAATGCTATATATTGGTTTTAAAGTTTATATTCAAGCTGTAGATCAAGCACAAGAGACTTCACTATGTTTGCCTAACAGAATATAAATATTATGAGCCCTGTCCTATAAAAATGTTGGTAGTACTGTCAGAATGTGGTAGTTAAAGGAGGGAGCTGAGGAAGGGACAAGGTAAAGAGGTGTACCTTAATATATAAGCTCCAACTTACTCATTTTTTGTGGTAAAGGGTTAAGAGAATTACTATAAAGTTGATAGAAGAAAGAAATAAAGTCTAATATATTATGTGATTATATATACAGTTATATACAAAATTATAAAATTAATCAACAGAAAACCAAACTTTAATAAAAGAAACAAGTTTTGAGTGTTTGAATGAGAGAAAGAGCCAATTAGATCTAATCTTTAGATCTTATCTTTTTTTTTTAAAGATTTTATTTATTTATTTGACAGAGAGAGATCACAAGTAGACAGAGAGGCAGGCAGAGAGAGAGAGGAGGAAGCAGGCTCCCCGCTGAGCAGAGAGCCCGATACGGGACTTGATCCCAGGACCCTGAGATCATGACCTGAACCGAAGGCAGTGGCTTAACCCACTGAGCCACCCAGGTGCCCCAGATCTTATCTTTAATAAAAGAGAATTAATACATATTATTCAAAGTTCATAAATCAAGTAATAGAAGTACATAATTTAAAATTAAAGTTATAAACATGAAGAAAATTTTAAACTGACACATTTAAAGGTGATTACTTTGGGGAAGAATAAAAACTAAGATGTGTGATTTTATTTATTTTTTTAAATTTTTCATTTTTTAAAATGTGACTATTACTCTTCTTAAAAAGAATAGAGATAGCAAAATTATAAAATTCTTTCAAAATGCTTTTTTAAAAAATTTTATTTATTTGAGAGAGAGAACATGAGTTGGGGAGGGGCAAGAGAGGAAGGAGAAACAAGCTCCCCACTGAGCAGGAAACCAGACAGATGTGGGGCCTGATAACTAGACCATGACCTAAGCCGAAGGAAGGTGCTTAACCAGCTGAGCCACCCAGGTGCTCCTTTCACAATGGTTTTAAGGAGGCACTTGGTTTGGGTGGCCTGCAATGTTCTACCTAGAGTGACTATCTTATAATGCCTTAGAAGTTCTAAAAACTTTTTTGCTCACTCTGTTAAAATGCTATCCACTTTTGTAGTGGAGACCAAAAATAATACTGAAATGTATTTTTAACTCTTTTGTTTTTCTGGGTAATGCTAGAGAAAGAGTCTGGATTCAAATTGAAAAGCAAGATGTAAGAGCTAACATCTGGGCAAGAGACCTGTTTGAGTCAACATCTCAATAATGTAATTGTGTTTATGGGAGAGCCACTTTTGTGATGGTGGAGTAAGACCTCCAGAATTTGTTCCTCTATAAAAGCAAAGAAATCACTGGCAAAAACAGTCAAAACCAAATTTTTTTTATTGCAACTTTTTTTATTTCAACTTGGTTAGATTTTAGTTCTTTTATTTCTCCAGAAAGGGCTTTTATATCTCCCGAGAGGGTTTCTCTAATATCTTCCATGCCTTTTTCGAGCCTGGCTAGAACCTTGAGAATCATCATTCTGAATTCTAGATCTGACATATTTCCAATGTTTGTATCGATTAGGTCTCTAGCCTTCGGTACTGCCTCTTGTTCTTTTTTTTGTAGTGAATTTTTCCATCTTGTCATTTTGTCCAGATAAGAGTATATGAAGGAGCAAGTAAAATACTAAAAGGGTGGCAAAGGCCCCAGGAAAATATGCTTTAACCAAATCAGAAGAGATCCCAAATTGTGTGGGGGAGAAAGGGGATAAAAAGAGGTTCAGAAAAAAAAAGAAACAATTAAAAAAAGAAAACAAATAAAGAAAAAAATATAAAAAAGAAAAATATATATATTAGATAAACTAGTTAAAAATGTTAAAAAAGAAAAGGGTAGAAGTTAAAAAATTTAGCAGAAAAAGGAAAAAAATAGAAAAAAAATTAAATTAACTGCAAGACTAAAGAATCATGGGGAGAAAGCCATGAATTCCGTGCTTTGCTTTCTCCTTCTCTGGAATTCGCTGCTTTCCTTGGCATTGAAACTGCACTCCTTGGTAGGTGAACGTGGTCCTGGCTGGATTTCTTGTTGATCTTCTGGGGGAGGGGCCTGTTGTAGTGATTCTCAAGTGTCTTTGCCCCAGGTGGATTTGCACCGCCCTACCAGTGGCTGGGCTGAGTAATCAGCTCAGATTTGCTTTCAGGAGCTTTTGTTTCCTGAAAGCTTTCCGTAGAGTTCTGGAGGACAGGAATGAAAATGGCGGCCTCCCAGTCGCTGGCCCAGAGGAGCTGAGAGCTCGGGGCTCCACTCCTCAGTGTGCCCTGAGAGAATAGTGCCTAATTACTCCCATCTCCCTGGCCTCCAGCCACACTCCTGCTCACTGAGCCGGTTCAAGGTAACCCCGAGCTGAGAGCTCACTCCTTGGCTCTGTCTCCGTAGCCGGCTTCCCTGTTCTAATACCTGCAAGCTCTGTGACACTCAGACACCCCTGGTCCTTCTGTGACCCTGCGGGACCTGGGGCCATGCTGACCTTGCGTGGGCTTCACCCAGGTTTAGCCTCTGTAGAGATGTCCTTCAGCGGAACAGACTTTTAAAAGTCCTGATTTTGTGCTCCGTTGCTCCACCGCTTGCCAGGAGCCGGCCCCTACCCCTGTGGTCTATCTTCCTGTTGTTTTGGATTCACTTCTCTGCCAGTCCTACCTTTCAGAAAGTGGTTGATTTTCTGTTTCTAGAATTGCTGTTCTTCTTCTCTTCAATCTCCCGTTGGATTTGTAGGTGTTTGCAATCTTTAGATAACCTATCTAGCTGATCCCCTGCTACCTGATGTAGTCTCAGACTTCTACTTCTCCGCCATCTTGACTCCTCCTCAAAACCAAATTTTTTAGAAGTCTGGAAATTAACTAAAGGTTTACAACAACTTGAGAGCACTTATTTGAGAAAGATGGCTAGATCTACGTAAGAACAGCAAATTTTGTACCACTTAACTTTCTCTATTCCCACTTCTCTTTCTTCAGTTCTGTGGTAGCCTTGAAAACCTAGAGGCCTAGAAGAAAATGGAGGGGGGTATAATTGGTTTGGAGCTTCCCAGAATCCCTATCCAAAGAGAATTGTCACTGTTTTACCTGTGCAAAATTTCTCCAGAATTTACCACTCTCCATGCTTGTCTTTGATGTGACTAAGAACTCAGTGTGAACAGTGTTTTCCCCATGGCACTTGTCAAAAACAATCAGCAGCAAATGTTTAACATAGCAGCTCCCTGAGGCAATGATGATCATTGGGGCAAACAAGGTGCTGGAAAAACACTTGAAAGGAAATCCTGAGAAATGAAATGTACGTAGAGGCTTTGTAAAACTTCAGTAAATTCCTGGGAATCTAGAAATTCATAGAGATGCATAGGGATGTACACATGCCCAAGAAAGATCTGAGAAGGCCCTATTCTCTACATGACCTTGAGATTCTGCAAAAGTGGGAAGTAGAGACTAAGGCAGTGTTGGAAACTGCCCACTGGAGTTTTGAAACACCACTCTAGCACACAGACAGAGGTTCTCTGCAAAGATTGTGAGAAGTTTTGGTTCCAGGCATTTGAGGAAATCTGTCCATTCCTAGCTGATCACTAAGTTAGCTGAGCAAAGACTTCAGACCACACACAACAAAGAATGCACACTTTACACAAGTAGTTCGGAAAATCACCAAACTAACAAACAGTGGCTGTTAAATGCTGTGGGTACTGGTGACAGCAGAATCTTATCTCAAGTTTCTACATTATACTATTTTAAATGTACAGTTTTTAACTAAATATTGAAACATGCAAAGATATATGGCCCATAAGCAGAAGAAAAACTAACAGTAGAACTTCCCATGAGGACACCTAGACATTGGACTAACTGAACAAAAAATTTAAATTGGTGATTATCAATATGTCAAGAACTTAAAGAAATTTTATTTAAGGAACTAAAAAGAAGTATTAGAAAAATGACTTAATCAAATATAAAATATCAAGAAAGAGGTAGATATTATTTTTAAAAAGAAACAACTAGAAATTCTTAGAGTTTAAAAGTATGAAAATTGAAATGAAAAATTCACTAGAGAAAGACAAGAGTAGATTTGAGCTGGTTGAAGAAAGAACTAGCAAATTTAAAGGAAGGTCAATTAAAATTATTCAGTCTGAGAAACAGAAAGAAAAAGACTTTAAAAAATTAACAGAGGGGTGCCTGGGTGGCTCAGTCAGTTAAACATCAGCCTTTGGCTCAGGTCATGATTCCAGAGTCTTGGGTTGGAACCCCTTGTGAGACTTCCTTCTCAGTGGGGAGCCTGCTTATCCCTGCCCCTCCCCACACCCCTACTTGTGGTCTCTCTATCTCTCTCAAATAGATAAACAAAAAGAATCATGAAAAATTAACAGAGCCTCAGAGACAAGTGGGACACCATCAAACATACCAAATATGCATAAAGGGAGTAAAGAAAGTAAGGAGAGAAAGGGGTGGAAAGAATATTTGAAGGAATAATGGTCAAAACTTCCCAAATTTGGGAAATTACATTAATTTAAATATTTAAGCAACTTATTGAACTCCAAGCAAGAAAACTCAAAGAGATCCCCACATACATATAGCATGGCCAAACTATCAAAAGGCACAGACAAAGAAAAAAAAATCTTAAAAATTGTAAGACAGAAATTATTAATAACATACAAGGATCCTGGATAAGTTTAAGAGCTGATTTTTCATCATGAAGTGTAGAGGCAATGATATGATATATTCAAAGTGATGAAAGAAAAGTCTTTCAACAAAGAATTCTATATGAGCAAAACTGTCTCTCAAAAAGCAATTAAGACGTTCTTAGGGACGCCTGGGTGGCTCAGTTGGTTGGACGACTGCCTTCGGCTCAGGTCATGATCCTGGAGTCCAGGGATCGAGTCCCGCATCGGACTCCCAGCTCCATGGGGAGTCTGCTTCTCTCTCTGACCTTCTCCTCGTTCATGCTCTCTCTCACTGTCTCTCTCTCAAGTAAATAAATAAAATCTTTAAAAAAAAAAAAAAAACGTTCTTAGATAATAACAACAACAACAATGGAGAAAATTTGTTGCTAGCATAACTGCCTTACATGAAATACTCAGCCACAGGGAAACCACTAAGAAAACAACTAGAAAAATATAGTATAAGAAATGACAATGAAATTAAAATTGTACATTAGAAAATATCTAATAAGGCAGTTGGAGGAGTAGAGGAAAAAATATATAAGACATATAGAAAACAAATATCAAAATGAATATATCATATCAAAATGGCAGACATAAATCCTACCTTATCAGTTGTATTAAATGTAAGTGGATAAAACCCTCCAATCAAAAGGCAGGGATCAAATTGGTCAAATATTTAACTATATGCTGCCTATAAGAGACACAGTTTGTAGTCAAATATACAAATAGGTTGAAAATTAAAAAGACAGAAAGAAAATAAGCAATGCAAACAAACATAAGAGAACTGGACTGATCATACTAATAAAAGATAAAATAGATTTTCAGACAAAAGTTGTTACTAAAGAGACAAGGAAGGACATTTTATAATAATAAAAGTGTCTGGGGCACCTGGGTGGCTCAGTGGGTTGAGACCTCTGCTCTCAGCTTGGTCGTGATCCCAGGGTCCTGGGATCAAACCCCACAACAGACTCTCTGCTCGGCGGGGAGCCTGCTTCCCCCTCTCTCTCTGCCTGCCTCTACCTACTTGTGACTCTGTCTGTCAAATAAATAAATAAATAAAATCTTTTTAAAAAAAAAGTGTCAGTTGGTCAAGAAGACATAATAATATATAAATCACAGCAGAACCACAAATAGACTGAAGGGAGAAATAGATAATTCAACAATAATTGTAGACCTCAATTCCCCACTTTAAATATAGACAGGAGCGCTTAAGAGAAGATAATAAGGTTCACGGACTTGAACAACACTAAAACACACTAGACCCTGGCAGACTTCCATATAACGTTCCACCAAACAACAGCAGAATACACATTCTTCTCAAGTATGCATCACCTCTTCTGAGCACATATTACAGATCTTTCTTTGCCTCCCTTTTATAAAGATATATGAACCTTGATTTCATTTAAGCCTCACCCCAGATAATCTAGGATAATCTCATCTCAAGGCCTTTAACGTAATCACATCTGAAGACCCTTTTTCTAAGTGAAATCATATTTACAGATTCCAGAAATTAGAAACCGGTATCACTGGGAGACATCATTCAGCCCACTAGTGGAAGCTTTTAAAAAATATGTATGCTTGGGTATCATTTCTAGAAACTGATTTCTTTGGGTTGAAGTGAGCCCTCAGCATTCATAATGTTTTTAAAACTTTCCAAATGTATCCAGTATTTCAAACTATTGCTGTGGGTACGTCATAGATAAGCTGATGAATAGGAGTTAACTTGTTTATTTCTTTTTGGTTTGCTCTGCCCACTCCGTCCTTTAATAAAATCTCCTTCTCCTTTCAACATGGCAGTGGAGTTAACCTGTTGCCTTGGTAGCTTCAACTAAGAATGGATTGTCAGGTAACTAATTAGTATTAAATTCATATTAAGTTAATTCATGTTTACCATGCTAAAAAAATCAAATTAATTTTACAAAGAACTAGGGTGGGATTTCAGACACATTGCCTGGTGTGTCTTAGAAGAAATCTTATGGGGAAAGAGGTGACATTTTCTGGTATAGGGGAGTTGCAGTGTACCATGGAAATCACTCCAGACAGGGATCAAGACTTATTTTTATTTATTTAACAGCAATATATAAAATGTTATATGTTGCTGGCATAATTTAAACACTTTACAAATTTAATTCCCCTACAACATCAGGAAGCTTGTATTATTATAATGCCCACTGAACAAATGAGTAAACTGAGACACAGAACAGTTAAAGATCTTCCCAAGGACACCCAGTAATAAGTGCCTGTGCAGCCCAGCTCCAGAGCAACAGTGTTCAAACATTACCCACTATTCTTTTGTACCTTCTCAGTTCTATTGTGTCCTCTCATGTCTGCTCTGCTATAGCCTCACTGTGTGGTTTTTTGAAAACCTGTTAACCTCTCTGGGCTTGTTTTTTCATTTTTAAAATAAAAATTCTTTCCAGTTGGAGGTGGATATCATTCTATACATAGGGTCCAACCAACTGCTTTCTGACTGATAGAGGCATTCTTTTATTTTTCTGCCCCCTGCTTTTTCTATTAATCCATATGCTAGGCTGTCACATTCTGTAAGCCAAGGACTGAAAAACATGAGTATCTTAGAAAGTCCAGGCTGGAGTAAATCGCTGAAATAGTCTGGTCTGTTCTTTTCACAGGTGAAAAAAGCTGAGACAGAAGAAGAACTAAAGACCGGTCTTCGAACTTCCAGGCAGCAACTGTTACCATTTGTGTACATGAATTACAGGTAGGGATTTTTTTTAAAAAAAGATTTTATTTATTTTGAGTGACAAAGAGAGAGAGAGAAAGCATGGACAAGTTGGGGAGGGGGGCATAGGGCCAGAGGGAGAAGCCTACTCCCTGTTGAACAGGGAGCCTGATGCAGGACTTGATCCCAGGACCCTGGGATCATGACCTGAGCTGAAGGCGGATGCTCAACTAACTGTTCCACCCAGGCACCCTAGGGAGATGCAAAGCCTCACATCCTGCATTTTTAACAAGCTCCTAAGTGATACTGATACTCTTGGTCCATACTTTGAATAGTGAAACTCTAGATAGAACTCAGCACTTTCAGGTCTATGTTACACTTGGAAAAAAATTATGTCTTCCCAAATCTCTAGGGATGTGACCAGTATTATCTTAGGAAACTCCATTAGGCTTGTGACCATGGCAACAAGTACAATTACAAACATTATGGAATTTGGAAGTTGGGAAATGATCATGTCACAGGTGATGAAGAACAGAAGAGACAATGGAAGCTGAAAGTTGAGGACTTATTTGGGGTTAGCAACCTTGGAAGATAGGGTTTATGTTACTTTCAAGTTATAGAAACCCAAATTACAACAACTTAGGCAAAAAGTGGAACATATTGACACATGATTAAAAAGTCTAGGGTCAGGTCTGTCTTCAAGCAAAGCTGGATCCAGGTGCTCAAATAATGTCATCAAAAATTTACCTCTTATCATCTATGTGTTGACTTCATTCTCAGACCGACTTCACAGGTTGTAGTCAACAGCAGAAAAGAGCATGCCACTTTTCCAATAGTTCCAACAAATATACCTGATTATTCTTTTCATTGGCCAGCCCCAGGTTATGTGCTTCTTCCAGAACTAGTCACTGTGGCTAGGAAAATATTGTGCTCTAATAGGGTATCCTGGGTCAAAGAAATGATAAATCCCATCCAAAATACCTGGGCTGGGAGTCAGGGAGGACCGTTGTCTCAGAGTGAGGTCAACAGGAAGGGAAATGCATGTGGAGTAAGCAAAAATAATAGATGCTCGTTCTAGAGATTAGGGCCTGTTGAGCAACTGAAGGCGTTAAGAACTTTACCAGGAGGTCAGAGGCAAGCTCAGCAAGGTGCTGGGACTTGAAAGGTTAACTCACCTACTAGCACAAATCTGCCTAAGGATGCTATTCCAGTGGTATGACTCTATTTTGATTCTTGATAAAGAAGTGGTTCTCAGGGGCTCCTGGGTGGCTTACTTGGTAAAGCATGGGACTTTTGATTTTGGCTCCAGTCATGATCTCAGCATTATAAGATCGAGCCCTGAGTTGGGCTCTGTGCTCAGTGCAGTTTGTTTGAGATTCTGTCTCCCTCTGTCTCTCTGCCCCTCTCCCCACTCATATGTACTCTCTCTGTCTCTCAATAAAATAAATAAATAAACAAACAAACAAACAAATAAATATATAAAATCTTTTTGAAAAATGTTTCTTAGATTGTGATTCAGGAATTGTAGGGTAGAGTCCAAGAATCCACATATCTAACAAACTCCCAACTGATGTTGATGTTGCCCGTTCATGCACCACATTTTGGTGTGGTACTGTGCTGAGGTATCAACTTCAATCTTTTCTAGCTATGGTGTATTCCCAAGCTGTTTGCCCTTCCCTTGAAACAGTAGGGGCTCAAAACTTCTTAGGAGGCTCTGTCCTGCTGTCAGCCATCTCTTTCAGGGACAACATGGGGAGGGAGGCAGCCTTTCTGTCCGAATCATGGGCTTTCTCATTTCCCTGCTGCAGGCCTATACAGATTTAAGGCATTGAACCAAAGAAGGTTTCTGGCTTAGGGTTCAGAGAAGGTTACTTTGTTGGCTCATGGTCAGCATTTCATTCAATAAAGAAGCCAGAGATTACTCTACTTCCTGCTGCTCACTTATCATTCTTTGGCCCTAGACCGGAGAGATTTGCCAAACCCCAGATGACTGCAATTGCATGAGTGGCCCTGCTGAGGCCAATGCAAATGAGCAGAACTGCCCAATTGACCCACAGGTTGACAAGCCATACCAAATGACTGTTTTGGCCACTGAGGTTTGCAAGACTGCATTATTATGGCATTAGATTATTAAAAACCTGTGTGAACTTGGGCAAATTTTTAGCTCTTAATCTCTTCCTGTGTAAAATGGGAATATACTTACCTAGAATTATGTGAATCTTAAATAAGGAAGGTGAAAAACTTAACACAGTATTCCAATAAGTGGCAGAGTTAGAATTATGTTTTGCCTTCTAAAGCTGGTCTTTAGAAAGCCTTATGGCGAAAGAAATGTCCTTGTAGAATAAAGAAGAAATCATGCGAGAGACAGAAGAGAGAAAGAAACCGTGATCTCTGCTTGGCATCAGGCACTTTCCAAAGTCCTTATATGACTTTATAGCATTCTATCTTTCCTAACAACGTATGTGCTAAGTTTTATTCCATTCTTATAGATGAGGAAATCTCATGACTCAGAAAACTGAGCTGACTTTTATCAGTCAGGAAACTAGTAGTGGAGGTGCTTGGCTAAAAACCCTTATGTCTTTTCCATTCTTTATTTTTATTTTTTAATTTTTTATTAACATATAATGTATTCTTAGCCCCAGGGGTACAGGTCTGTGAATCGCCAGGTTTACACACTTCACAGCATTCACCATAGCACCTACCCTCTCCGATGTCCATAACCCCACCAACCTCTCCCTACCAAGCCTTTTCCATTCTAATGAACTTGCTCTTTCCATTGTGAAAACCTGATTCAAAACTTAATCACATTACACTTTTTATTAAAATATTGTATAAATGGCTCCTACTACACAGTAAGAAAACTGATGTCATAGCTAAATCATTCAAATTTCATTTTTGCTTTTCCCATATGACTTAATAGATTTTTCGTCTTTGTTTTTAGAATCAACCTTTCTTTTTCTCTCCCTAAATCTGTCTCTGTGTCTTCATCTCTGTCTATCTTTGTGTCTCTCCATCTTTCTCCTTGCTGCCTTCAGATGTCTAGTTAAAATTCAAGTGGAAGAAAAGTGACTCAGCAAGCTGGATGTTAATCTCAATGGTTTATTTTTTCTTAAAAGGAAAAAATCATCTTAGCAGCGTATCTAGAAAGAGGGGAATGAAATTTTAAGCCTTTGTAGGAAAAACATCTTAGAAATACACAGCCTATAAGCATTTTTTTCTTCAACCAGACAGGAAAAAGAGTTCCCACCTCAGAGCAGAACTTAAATAAATGTCTATATACCATTTACACTCGCACAAACAAGTTATTCTTTCTCCCTATGTTTAAGACCTATAAGAAATCAGGGCTAGGATTGACTTTGTCAAATTTGATCCCTTGCTTCTAACTCTTGATCTGCACACATATAGCTTTTCTATTTTTATTCACAGAAACAAAAGGCTCAGAACTCATTGTTTCCATTTTGAACCATATGACCTGGATTTAGGTGATGTATTGATCACAAGAGGCTAGCTTATATTGCAGCCATAAACACCCTCATGTTCATAATGGCTTAACATAATAAATGTTTATCCTTTCACTTGCTACTTGTCCAATACAAATTAGCAGGGCCTTTATTCATCATAATCACTAATGGATTTCCACTGATGGAAACTCCAGTGTGGGCTTCCATGATTGTCAACATGGGGAGAAAGGAGGAATCAGCCAAGCAGAGGAATATAAATGCTAACACAAAAGAGACATACATCACTCCTGTTCATATTTAATCATGCAAACCAAGTCATCTGGCCTCTCTTACTTTAGGGGGTGGTGAAGTGGAATCTCCTATATTCTTAGAGAAGTAGAACTGAAATTTTTGTGAAGAGTCATAATAACTAGTCCAGATGCCTCTCTGATGATCAGGTAAGATTCTTGCCTCTCCTGGACCAATAATAGAATAGGTTCCTGGTCAATTCACTTTCCTCTTGGGTAGACGAACTTCTCTTGGGGAAAAAAAAGCTTATTATACAGCTTACAGGTTCACATGTATAAGGATTATAAATATTTCAGTGCTTTGAATATTATAATATAGAATTTTATTTTTAAAATGATATGTACTTGGAGATTATACCCTTAAAAATAGGCAAGGTTCTTTTCAGTTCATTCTTACTTCTATTGTTATCTGAAAAGGGTCTTATATTGCTTGCTCTCTGTCTGTAGATTCAGGAGATAATAGATTTGTGATTTTATTTAACCTTCAATCTATAATGATGCCTGAGCTCCAGGCAGTGAAAACTTTACTCATATTAGAAATGCAAAATTTAACTTTCCAAGGTGGACAGACCCTTCAAATATGTAAACTTTATTTTAAGAAACTGCATGTATATGTCTAAATTATAGCAAAATATAGGTCCTCTTTTGATATCTTAAAAAGAGTTTTTCATATTTTCTACCAAATAGAGTTAAGATAACTTGATCTAGAAAGCTGGACACACTATATGGAGGCAATTTCTAGAACATTTATATCCAGTAGAACTTTCTGTGATGCCAGAAAATATTCCTTTTTTTCTTTTATTCTTTTTTTAAATTAACATGCAATGCTTCAGGGGTACAAGTCTATGAATCATCAGTCTTACACAACTCACAGCACTCAACATAGCACGTACCCTCCCCAATGTCCCTAACCTAGCCACCCTATCCCCCCCCAATCCTGAACCCCCAGCAACCCTGTTTGTTTCCTGAGATTAAGAGTCTCTTACAGTTTTTCTCCCTCCCTGGTCTCATCTTGTTTCATTTTTTCCCTCTCGTTTCCCCCATGACTCCCCCACTCTGCCTCTCAAATTCCTCATATGAGAGAGATCATATGATAACTGTCTTTCTCTGATTGGCTTATTTCACAGAGTTACTCTTTAGTTCCATCCATGTCATTGCAAATGCCAAGATTCCTTTTTGTTGGCTGCATAGTATTCCATTGTATATATGGCTCACATCTTCTTTATCCATTCATCTGTTGATGGACATCTAGGTTCTTTCCATAGTTTGGACATCACTGCTATAAACATTGGGTGCTTGTGCCCCTTTGGATAACTACATTTGTATCTTTAGGGTACATATCCAGTAGTGCAATTTCTGGGCCATAGGGTAACTCTATTTCCAACTTTTTGAGAAGCCACCATGCTGTTTTCCAGAGTGGCTGCACCAGTGTGCATCCCCTCCAACAGTAGAGGAGGGTTCTCCTTTCTCTGCATCCCCACCAACACTTGTCATTTCCTGACTTGTTAATTTTAGCCATTCTGACTGGTATGACTGGTATCTCACTATGGTTTTGATATGTATTTTCCTGATGCCGGGTGATGTTGAATGAAAACCTTCTCACCTGTTGGTTGGCCATTTGGATGTCTTCTTAGCAGAAATGTCTGTTCATGTCTTCTGCCCATTTCTTGATTGGATTATTTGTTCTTTGGGTGTTGAGGTTGATAAGTTCTTTATAGATTTTGGATACTAGCCCTTTATCTGATATGTCATTTGCAAATATATTTTCCCATTCTGTCAGTTGTCTTTCGGTTGTCAGTTGTCTGTTGACTGTTTCCTTTGCTGTGCAAAAGCTTTTGATTTTGATGAAGTCCCAATAGTTCATTTTGCCCTTGCTTCCCTTGTCTTTGGCAATGTTTCTAGGAAGAAGTTGCTGTGGCTGAGGTCAAAGAGGTTGCTGCCTGTGTTCTCCTCTAGGATTCTGATGGATTCCTTTCTCACATTGAGGTTTTTCATCCATTTGGAGTCTATTTTTGTGTGCAGTGTAAGGAAATGGTCCAGTTTCATTCTTCTGCATGTGGCTGTCCAATTTTTCTAACACCATTTGTTGAAGAGACTGTCTTTTTCCATTGGACATTCTTTCCTGCTTTGTTAAAGACTAGTTGACCAGAGTTGAGGGTCCATTTCTGGTCTGTCTCTCTATTCTGTTCCATTGACCTATGTGTCTGTTTTTGTGCCAGTACCATGCTGCCTTGTTGATTACAGCTTTGTAATAGAGCTTGAAGTCTGGAATTGTGATGACACCAACTTCGGTTTTCTTTTCCAACATTCCTCTGGCTATTCGGGGTCTTTTCCGGTTCCATATAAATTTTAGGAATTTTATAAATTTGTTAAATTTTACACATTTGTTCCATTTCTTTGAAAAAAAATGATGGTATTTTGATAGGGGTTGCATTAAATGTGTAGATTGCTCTAGGTAGCATAGACATAGTCACAACATTTGTTCGTCCAATCGATGAGCATGGAATACTTTTCCATTTCTTTGTGTCTTCCTCAATTTCTTTCATGAATACTTTATAGTTTTCTGAGTACAGATTCTTTGCCTCTTTGCTTAGATTTATTCTGAAGTATCTTAGGGTTTTGGCTGCAATTGTAAATGGGAGTGATTTCTTCCAGATTGTCAAGTTTGCTGGTGTATAATTGCTCATAATATGTTCTTAAAATTGTTTGTAGTTCTTTGGTGTTGGTTGTGATCTCTCCTCTTTCATTCATGATTTTATTTATTTGGGTCCTTTTTCTTTTCTTTTTGATAAATCTGGCCAGGGGCTTATCAGTCTTTTAATTCTTTCAAAGAAACAGCTCTTTGTTTCATTGATTTGTTTTACTGTTCTTTTGGCTTCTATTTTATTGATTTCTGCTCTGATTTTTATTTTTTCTATTCTCCTGATGGGTTTAGGCTTTCTTTGCTCTTCTTTCTAGAGCTCCTTTAGGTGTAGGATGAGGTTGTATACTTGTGACCTTTCTTGTTTCTTGAGAAAAGTTTGCATTGCTATATAATTTCCTCTTAGGACTGCCTTTGCTGTGTCCCACAGATTTTGAACAGTTGTGTTTTAATTCTCATTTGTTTCCATGAATTTTTTAAAATTCTTCTTTAAATTCCTGGTTGACTCATTCATTCTTTAGTGGGACACTTTTTAGCCTCTATGTATTTGAGTTCTTTCCAACTTTCCTCTTGTGGTTGAGTTCTAGTTTCAAAGCATTGTGGTCTGAAAATATGCAGGGAATGATCCCAATTTTTGGTACCAGTTGTGACCTGATTTTTGACCCAGGATGTCACATATTCTGGAGAATGTTCCATGTGCACTAGAGAAGAATGTATATTCTGTTGTTTTGGGATGGAATTTTCTGAATGTATTTGTGGTGTCCATCTGGTCCAGTGTGTAAATTTAAAGCCTTTATTTCTTTGTTGATCTTTTGCTTAGATGATCTGTCTATTTCAGTGGGGGGGGGGGTGTTAAAGTCCCCTACTATTATTGTATTATTGTCAATGTGTTTCTTTGATTTTGTTATTAATCGACTTATATAATTGACTTCTCCCATGTTAGGGGCATTGATATTTAAAATTGTTAGATCTTTTTGTCGGATAGACCCTTTAAGTATGATATAGTGTTCTTCCTCATCTCTTATTATAGTCTTTGGCTTAAAATCAAGTTTGATTGATATAAGGCTTGCCACCCCAGCTTTCTTTTAAAGTCCATTAGCATGATAAGTTGTTTTCCACACCCTCACTTTAAATCCGGAGGTGTCTTTGGTTCTGAAATGAGTTTCTTGCAGACAGCATTTCAATGGGTCTTGGTTTTTTATCCATTCTGATATCCTGTGTCTTTTGATTGGAACAGTTAGCCCATTTACATTCAGTGTAAATATTGAAAGATAACAATTTAGTGCCATTGTATTGCCTGTAAGGTGACTGTTACTCTATATTGTCTCTGTTCCTTTCTGGTCTGTTACTTTTAGGCTCTCTCTCTCTCTGCTTAGAGGATCCCTTTCAATATTTCCTGTAGGGCTGATTTGGTGTTTACAAATTATTTTAGTTTTTGTTTGTACTGGAAGCTTTTTAATCTCTCCTTCTATTCTCAGTGACAGCTGAGCTGGATATAGTATTCTTGGCTGCATATTTTTCCTCATTTAGTGCTCTGAATATATCATGCCAGTCCTTTCTGGCCTGCCCAGTCTCTGTGGATATGTTTGCTGCCAATCTAATATTTCTACCATTGTATGTTACAGACCTCTTGTCCTGAACTGCTTTCAAAATTTTCTTTTCGTCACTGAGACTTGTAAGTTTTATTATTAGATGATGGGCTGTTGACCTATTTTTATTGATGTTGAGGGGGCTTTTCTGTGCCTCTTAGATTTTGATGCTCATTCCCTTCACCAAATTAGAGACGTTCTCTGCTACAATTTGCTCCAATATACCTTCTGTCCCCCTTTCTTTCTTCTTCTTCTGGGATCCTAATTATTCCTTTTTAAAAAAAGATTTTATTTATTTATTTGACAGAGAGAGAGATCACAAGTAGGCAGAGAGGTAGTCAGAGAGAGGGGGAAGTGGGATCCCTGCTGAGCAGAGAGCATCATGCGGGGCTTGATCCCAGGATCCTGAGACCATGTCCTGAGCTGAAGGCAGAGGCTTAACCCACTGAACCACCCAGGCACCCCTAATTATTCTAATATTGTTTCATCTTATGATGTCACTTACCTCTTGAATTCTCCCCTTCTGGTCCAGTAGTTGTTTATCTCTCTTTTTCTCAACTTCTTCATTCTCTATCATTTGGTCTTCTATATCACTAATTCTCTCTTCTGTCTCATTTATCCTAGGAGTAAGAGCCTCCATTTTTTATTACACCTCATTAATAGCTTTTTAAATTTCAACTTTTATTTTATTTTTCCAGAAAGGGATTCTCTAGTATCTTCCATGCTTTTTACAAACTCAGCTAGCACCTTGATAATCGTCATTCTGAACTCTAGTTCTGACGTCTTACTAATGTCCATATTGATTAGGTCCCCAGCCATTGGTACTACTTCTTGTTCTTTTTCTTTGAGGTGAATTTTTCTGTCTTGTCATTTTATCCAGATAAGAATAGATGAATGAGATAACAAAACACTAAAAGGGTAGCAACAACCCCAGAAAAATATACACTAACCAAATCAGAAGAGACCCAAAGCCAGGGGGAGAAGAAAAGAAAAAAACTATATGTATACAAAAAATAAGCTTAAATACAATGAAGGGATAGAATATGACTATAATAATGAAATTTTAAAAGGTTTTTTTAAAAGGTATTGATAAGATAAAATAGTTTAAAAAGGTTAAAATAAGAAAGAAGAAAAATTTTTTAAAAAGAGTAAGAAAAAAATAAAATTAGCAAAATTTAACTTTGAAAGACTTAAAAATCATGGGGGGGAAAGCCATGAATTCTGTGTGTTGCATTCCCTTAACTCTGGAGTTCCACAGTTTTCACTGATCAGTGAACTTGGTCTGGGCTGGATATTCAGGCTAATCTTCTGGGGAAGGGGCCAGTTGAAGTTATTCTCAAATGCCTTTGCCTGAGGCAGAATTGCACCGCCCTTGCCAGGGGCCAAGCTAAGCACTCAGGTTCACTTTCAGAAGCTTTTTTCCCTTGAATGCTTTCCTTAGAGCTTTGGAGAATGGGAATGAAAATGGCGGCCTCCCAATCTCTACCTAGAATAGCCAAGAGCTCAGGGCCCCATTCCTCAGTGCACCCTCTGAGAAAAGCAGTCAATCCCTCCCATCTCCCTGGCCTCCAGCCACACTCCCTACTCACCCAGCCTGTGACCAAGCCAAGCATTTCTATCTCCAGTGCACATCCCTGTTTGGAGTCTCCAAACCTAGCAGATTCATGCATCGCTCCTGTGTCACTCCTCCCAGAGGAGGAAGGAGGGGGTCTCCCTGGATCTGCCACCTGTTGGGTCCCTCCTCAAAGAACAGTGGCTTGACTGTGCCTCAGATCACAGTTTTAGGTACCCTGAGCTGAGAGTCCACTCCTCATCTCTGTCTCTGCCACGGGCTTCCTCCCTCCAATCCCTGGCAGCTCTGCCACACTCAGGCATTCTCCGTCTTTCTGTGACCCTGAGGGACCTGAGACTACATGTGTCCCCGTGAGGGCTTCACCACCCACTTAACCTCTGCAGCGATGTTCCTTAGTGGAGCAGACTTCTAAAAGCTCCAATTTTGTGCTCTGCTGCTCTCCTGCTTGTGGGGAGCCAGCCCCTCCCCCTGCAGTCTCTCTTCCCATATGTTGCCTCAGATTCACTTCTCTGCATGTCATAACTTCCAGAAAGTAGTGGCTTTTCTGTTCATAGAATTACTGCTCTTCTTCTCTTCAATCTCCTGTTAAGTTTGTAGGTGTTCATAATGGGTTGATAACTATCTAGCTGAACTCCTGGGACCCAACCATATTTAGGTTTCCTACTCCTCTGCCATCTTGCTCCTCCCCCACCAGGTCCTTTTACAACAATATGCAATGAAACTTTCTAACAGGGGAATAGAGTACAGCATTTCCAAAATGTATTTGACCATGAAAGCCTTTCTTCTAGACAGGATGGGTATTGAAAATGGGTTCTACACTGTATTAATCTTCAAGAAGTTAGTTTTTCTTTTTGAGACCATAAATTATACAAATGGATATTATAATTTATACTGTATCCCTATTAGCATATTTAAATACTTTTATATGATAAAAAAAAGAATAGGTAGGAAAACATATTTCCTCTTGTCATTCTCAAAGGGTTGGTCTCTGAGGAAAGGTAACTTAGCTTGTCCAGGAACACCTGCGGGTCACCTGTCTCCACAGCCACAGGGCTCCACTACCAGCTCTGGGAGAGGCTGTGGTCCTATCTCTCTCGTACTTCGTACTTTTTTTTTTTTTTAACTGGGAATGCCCAACAGAGCAAAATACACAGCCTGGCCACTCTCAGGTGGAGTTCTAAAGCAGTCAGTCTCCCTTCCCAGTACCCAGGTGTGGAGATCCATATGCAGAAGATGTGAGAAACAGCTCATTTGGAGTTGGAGGCAATGGGGGAGAAGAGGTGCTGGTTTCAGAGCTAGCCCCTCTGGAAACAGAGCTTGGAGTGGTTAAAAGCATTCCCAGGAGAACACCAGGGCTTCCCAGGGTCCCTGCCATGGCAGCACTTGGCACACTGGCCTCGCCAGAAAATATTCTGTAGCTACATTGTCCAGTGGGGTAACCACCAGCCACATCTGGGTGTTTGGCACTTGAAATGTGGTTAGTATGATTGACAAACTGCATCTTAAATTTTGTTTAATTTTAATTAATTTGAATTTAAATTTTAATAGCCGCATGTGGCCAGCAACTACTGTATTTTATGGTATTTTTCTAGAAGTTGGGTTTTCAACAAATGTTTATTATTATTCAATTTAAAAACCCCACTAAAATGCATTCTTAACTTGAAATAAAAGAAGCTCATGTATGCATCCCTGGTCTGTATGCTGAAAACGTGAGAATCCCACAGGAATGTTTTCTAATTGTGGGGTATGGGCATCTTGGGATTCTGGCAACCCATAGAATCACTTCTTTGGGAGTGGACTCTGGGTTAGGCCATGCTGAGTGACAGTGTTGGACCATAGGACAGGTGGTGGGAAAGTTAGTTATTTTCCTAGAGCAGAACTATTATGTCAGTCATTGTGGTGGCCCTGATACCTTCTCTTGGTAAAGCCATGGGTTCAGGGAGGAGGCCTTGCCAGCTTGTGCTGAAAAAGATCTGAGCTTCACAAATACACAATCATCTCATTATTTACTTCCACTATTATTCTTTCTTAATACTGGTGATGCTCAAAGTTGATAGCTTTACCTCTTAAAACCCCATTTTAGAAAATCTTCCCCACCTTCCTGTGCAATGACAATTTCTTTTTCCTCAAACTTTTCTGAAGTATTTAGCAAACATAATTCAGTACCCTCCATACAGACACAAATATCAAACCTTATAGATCACCCTTACTCAATACAGATATTTGGGAGTGAGCACTGACTATCAACTTCAGGACAAAGAAATTGGGTTTATCTTCTTTTTTCTGATTTGGCCAGGATCTCCAATCCTTAATAGGTGCCATCCACTGTGCTGAGCCCTGAGGGTATAGAAAGGAAGTACACAAGGTTCCTCTTTCCAAAAGTCCCAGCAACTAGTGAGACATAGATATATAAACAGTTAATTCATGATAAAACATAGTAGTAGTATAAGGTACTTCAGAACACAGGATATGCAGTGACACATGGGAATATTCAAAGTGAGATTAATATTTCCCTTAATTACATGGAACTCAGAGAAAGAAATATTTCCAAAAATGTTTATGGCAGAGACTGGCTCTATACTCTCCAATCCTGTTGCTTCTTTCTGGGTCTCACAGGCTACATTACCCAGGCTCACTTTTATTTTATCTGAGGCCATGTGACAAGACTCTTGCTAATTCATCTGCCCAAATTGATATGTCTCCTATAAAAACTCATGTTTTATCCTTCATGTTCTCTCTTACAGAAACCATGGAAGCCAAATACAGAGAATGGTAACACCATGAAATGAATGGAGCTGGGGCCTTGAAACACTGCTTGGGGGAGACACCGGGAAAGCCACATAAATCCAGTTGGACCATTATGTGAGAAATAAGCTTTTATGGTGTTAAGCCACTATAATTTGGGAACTGTTTATTATAGCATCAATTACCCTTACCAATACATTGTCTAATTGGCTTTAACTTAGATATCAAATATAATCACAGGATTTTAGAACTTAGAAAGCTCTCAGTCTATTTAATCTCTTCATTTCACAGAAGAAGAAAGGAAGAGACTTGAATTCAGCCATTTTGGGGCTATAACAAGACTAGAATCCACTCTTCCAATTCTCAGGGAAAGGCTGGCTCTATCAGGTCAAAGTTGCCTCTATTAGTCTATATGTACTTTTCAGTACTCTTGTATGATTACCAGTGAAACAGAAACACACAGGTTGAAGTTTATGGAAAATAAAACTTGTGTCTATGAGGAAAGGAACAACGAGATTTAGCTAAAAGTGATTTATTTTGATATTAGCATATTTAGGTTTTTTTTCAAATACTGAATTTAAAACACAGTTGGATATATTTATCAGGACAATTTTAGGTTTATTATCAGAACTGTGCCTTATTATGTTTGTTTTGTTTCGATATGCCTGGTATTTAAGTTTATGCATTGTGAGGAGGCCAGAGGCTGAAATTCGTAGAGTATAACATATGGGTTCATCAATTTCTGAGAAAAATAGTCTGTAACCTTGCCGACCTTCAATGTCATGAGATAGAATTCTGAGTTTTCTAGTCCATGGACTAAATCTATGGCACTTATACTTTCCAGGATAGAGTGGGATCAAAAAAAAAAAAAAAAAAAAAACCCCAAAACATATCACACAGGATAATTGAATGCTGCAACAGTTGCTATTGCTTGCATGATCAATTTCCATTCTCCCCTTCTATCATGGATACCAAATCTTGATGCATTTGTGTGGCGAGAAACCTAGCCCAGGTGATGAATGGTGATGGATGCAGATCAGATGTGGCAGTCTTGGTCTCCTTACCAAGTGACTTGTCTAAAAGTAGGAGTAGAACTAATTATGGCCAATGAAATATAACTAAAAATCTGCTGGACATTTTTGGGAAATATTTTGTTCTCTGCTAAGAAAGAGGTACTGAGGAAAACCCTTTATTGTCTGTCCCTTCCTTCCTACATCTGGATTTATTTTCTTGAGGATGTGACTCTAGGAACTGCAGCCACAGTCCAAGGGTGGGAAACAACTAATTATGAGTTGGAGCGTTTTTTTTTTTTTTCCTGTATCCCTTTACAACACTCCCTCTTGACCAGTGCACACTTGCTTCGTTTTCAAGTCACTGGAATTGAGGGATTAAGGTTTAGGCCCTGTATATGCTCCTAATAGGTTAATTTGGTTCCAGTACCCCACTCTTTCCCTAATAAATTAGCCTAGCTACCACATTCCCATCTCTTTTGTCTGCACTGAAAAAATGGTTATACAGATAATATTTTCCCTCAAGTTTCCTATTTTTAAAATTGGGATAATAAAAATCTATCTGATATTGATATTGAAGGGATTGTATTAAATTCATTTCTTCAACTAGTATTTACTGAGTGCCTGTTGTGGGACAGAAATTATGGTAAGCACTGATGATATTAAATTAACAAAGTAAAGACAATCTCCAGCTCTCATGGGACTTCTGATCTGGTTGTGAAAAAAGGAAAAGGGAGGAAGGAAGAAAGGAAGCAAGAATAAGAAATTGAAATAATTTCATTGAGCTGGACCAGATGGGCTGATGGAAGAAAACAAGTGTATCAGGAATACCACTTGAAAGTGTCCACAGAATACAACACAGAGGTGATGAGCATTAACCTGAGGAAGATGTGATGGAGCCCACCAGGTCAAGAACAAAAAGCAAGCGAAGAGGTTTAGAGCCAACAGAACAGCAAGAATGGAAGCCTCGAGATGGGAGGAGTTTGATTGTTCTGGGAGAAGCAAGAAGGCCAATATAGCTGGAATGTGATGAGTTAAAGAGAGAGTGGCAGGACAATGGCAGGGACTTAGTTATGTAGGAGGACTTCATAGGCTGTGACAAGAAATTTAGATTTGATTCTAAATCCCAATGGGAAGTCTTTGAAGAGTTTTAAGTAGTGACATGATCTTGTAGGATTTTTAAAGTCAAAACTGGCTTTGGTGTGAAAAGGGGTTAGAGAGGTTTAGCAGTAGGAAGTAGGGAGGGGAGATCAGATAGAGGTTACGGTGGTGTTATAGGCAAAAGATGGCAGAGGCTTAGACTGGGAGTAGTGATGTTAGAGGTGCTGGGAAGAAGTGTAGATTTAAGACAAATTTAGAAAATAGAGTCAACAGGATTTGCTGATGGATTGTGTTTGAGATGTAATAGCAAAAAAGAATTAAAGATAACTTCCAGACTTTGCATTCGAACATCTCGGTGTATGGTGGAGCTACTTTCCAGGAGGAAATGATTAGCAAGGGGAGGCTTTGTACTTGGGGGTAAAAATCAACAGTGTAGTGTACTCTTGGTTTTTTGTTTTGTTTTGTTTTGGTTTTGTTTTTGATTTTTAAGATGCCTATGGACAATTTATATGGAGATATCAGGCTGGTAGTTGAATGTATGCCTATATATAAGTCTAAACTGGTATATCAGTTAGCTATTGCATGTAACAAACCACTCCAAAAGTCAGCAGCTTAAACAATAATTATTTGTCATGCTCCATTTCTTCTGGTTGGCAAATCATCTTGTATTAAGCTAGGAGTCTTATTTGGTCTCACCTGGTTTCCCTAATGCATCAGCTCTGGGTTGGCAAGGTGGTTTGGTGCTAGGGTTGGTTGATTGTCAGTTGTTGTAATGATCTCTGTGGTTTTTCATTCTTCAGTGGTGTGCCTTGAGCTTTCTCATATAATAGAGGGAGAGTAAGCAGAGCCTGAAGTTCACACCATCACTTCTCCAGTATTCTACTTACCAAAGAAAGTTATAAGGCCAGTCTAAGTTCAGTAGGTAGGGAAACAGACTCCACCTCATCATAGGAGCAGTTGTAAAGTCACATTGCAAAGGTATGGCTACCCAGAGACCATTAACTGGGGCCATCAATGCATTAACTGACTAAATTATAGGTTATAATTTGAGAGTCTTCAGCACGTAGATGTTAGTTTAAAATATGGGAACAACTGAGCTCAGCTAGAGTGAAAAAGTAGATGAAGCAGAGTCTTAAGAAATTCCATTTGGCCAGTGAAGGTTGGGGTCAGCAAAAATACTTAGAAGGTCAGTGATGTAGGTGAAGTAAGAAATAGAAGCATATAAAGAAGAAACTGACATGTATTAATGTTTAATAAATTGAGTCTGAATATAGCCCATAGTCATTTGTCGAAGCTGTCCTCAGTTCAGGGCATTTAACTAGGTCTGTGATAGAAGAAAACGAGATCTAAACTATGGTCCTACTGTAGAAACCATATTGAAGTATAATTATTTAGTTGGAGAGAATAGCCTCATGCTTACATAAAGTTAGTAACAATATAGGACGATTATACAGGAGTTTCTCAAGAGTCCATCACTGAGGATCTTTTAGCAAGATAAAAGTCGGTCCTTTGGCTGGTTACATGGATGCTCTGTTTGTGAAAAATTCCTCAAATCATATACTTATTATTTGTGTAATCTTCCATGCATATGTTATACTATAAATTTTTTAAAAGATTTTATTTATTTATTTGAGAGAAAGAGAGAGAACAAGCCAAGGGAAGGGCAGAGAGAAAAGCAGACTCCCAGCTGAACAGGGATCCTAGGATCCTGGGATCATGACCTGAGCCAGAGGCAGACACTTAACCAACTGAGACACCCAGGCACACTAAAAAGTTTTTTGTTTTTTTTTTTAAAGCTACCTCAGGGGCACCTGGATGGCTCAGTGGGTTAAAGCCTCTGCCTTCAGCTCAGGTCATGATCCCAGGGTCCTGGGATCGAGCCTCGCATCGGGCTCTCTGCTCAGCAGGGAGCCTGCTTCCTCCTCTCTCTCTCTGCCTGCTTCTCTGCCTACTTGTGATCTCTGTCTGTCAAATAAATAAATAAAATATTTTTAAAAAGCTACATCATCCCTCTTTATTATTAATACTTATAGTTGTTTAGTTTAAGTCAAATAATAAAAGTCTTTTCAGAAGATTTTTCTTTTGTTATATTTATTTACATATATGTGATATATTCACATGTGTCTCAAAACCAAAATTTAGAAAAAGAGGCTTGAGGATAAACAAAATAAAATTCTTTTTCTTCTTATAAGTAGTTCAATCGAAATAGATTTTAAAAACTTTTTTCTAAATAGTTTTTTTAATGTATTTTGTCTTTTACCCTAGCTTAAATGAACCCCCAAATGTAAAAGGAATTTAGTTCTCTACTTCAACATGCATTGTATTTTTAACACAAGAGCAAAAGAAATTCAGTGAGAAGATGGCTTTTTGTTATAAATTTATGCAAACAAAAAGTATAAACCTCTTCTGGTAAGACAGCTGAAGAAAAAAAAATTGGAACAGTTAGAAAGAAAAGAAGATCTTGCGGGGTGGGGGGGAGGCCAAATCAGATAGGGGCTGGCTTGGAAAACTGGAATGAGAATAAATTGGCTGGGCCAAAAAAGAGAAAGTAGCTTTTAGAAAATTACCTATAGAAATCATCATACCATCTAAAGTTGATTCAGACGATTTAGGGATGCTAGGGAGGAGGATGGCAGAATAGCTCAAATCTTCAGAATACTTACTTCATGTTCTATGAAAAGATGACATGTAAGCAGATCTCATATAACTAAAGCAACTGAAAATTATTATTTGCTGTCTATCTATAGTGTGGGAGCATGGTCAGTGACTGAACTCTCACATTGCTGGCTGAATGCAAGGCACTTAGACATGATGAGATATATGGACCCTTAATTCATGACGGAACTGGGCCCTAGGGAGACTAAATAATTTGCCAAAGGCTAACTGAAGAGCTAACAATGCAGAGATAAAGGGTGGCTCTGAGTCAGTCACCTTAAAGTCTAAACACACAGGCTTACTGAGTTCTTATAGGTAAACCATGCAAACAGTGGACTTTGTGGAAAGATTCAGTTGGTGAGGACTTTTTTTTTAATCATATTGGGCAGGGAGTATGACCAGAAGCAGTGTGAATGCCAAAGGAAATACTTTATAACGGGTACCAAATTCTGAATGTGTCAGTTAAAAAAAAAAAAAAATGGCCACAAATTCTTCAACATGCCTTTTACTGAGAGTTTGGTGGTCAACATTGCCTCCCTTGGCTCTGGGTTGGCTTGCGACTGCCACCTGAAGAACGAACTGGGAAGCAAGCATAAAAGCCAAGACACCCACTCGGAGCTGTTGTTGCCATGCAGAATGATGGTAGCTTGGACTAGGGGAGAACGGTTCTGGAGATGGAAAAAAAGCAAAGAAGTTCTAAATACATTTTGGACATAAAATTAACTGTACTTGATGGCAGAATTGATATCAGAAAGTATGGCTTGTGCAATTAAACAGTGCTAAATTCCCTAGATGGGAAAAACTAGGCATGGAACCCATAAGTTCTATTTCAGGCATGTTCAATCTGGGATGACCATGAGATATTTTTTCTGTTGGTGGTTCTATGCTAAGTGGGCAATTGGGTTTATGCCTGGAGCCACAGATGAGATAGAAATAGAATTACACTTATTTTACAAAAAGGAGGTTTGGGGTTTGTTTGTTTGTTTGTTTGTTTGTTTTAATTTGAATTATTCTTATAACACAGCTTTCTATCTGCCTTTCTCCAAACCTGTGAATCTCAATAGTCCCCCGTGCTTCTTCACACAACACTGGGGTCATTTAACACCATCATTGTTTTTGTACCTATGAAGATTTTCTTCAGTCCTTTTATTTTGTGAAGTAAAGCAAAGGCCAGCCAAATTTCTGGGTTTTTAGTTATAGCACTAAAAAAAAAAAAAAAAAAATCAAGCTTAAATGGCTCCACACCATCCACACCATACATTTCAATTTCACAGCAGCCTCTAGGAGTTCAGGAGAGATATGGGAGACTCAAAGTCTGAGAAAAAGGTGGTGCTTCTCATCAGTGTTGCCTAAAAATTCCTGTAACTCAATGTGGCAGATTATATCAGTTTTTCATTCCTCAAAGCCTCAAGGGATGACTGATCTTCCAGACCTAAGAACTCCCCATGGAACTTTAGTACTGGTTGGGGCCCACCTCCAAAATCCACACTGTCCCCTTTTCAGAATTACCATTATTTTCCCACTAGGTCATTTTTATTCCCTGAAGCTTGTTAGTCTGACCCTATTAAGTCATAACTTTGGAAAGATACACTTGTTTAACTCCCTTTTTTGTTGTTGTTTAAAGATTTTATTTTATTTTATTTATTTGACAGAGAGAGACACAGCAAGGGAGGGAACACAAGCAGGGGGAGTGGGAGAGGGAGAAGCAGGCTTCTGGCAGGGCAGAGAGCCCAACACGGGACTGGATCCCAAGACCCCAGGGTCATGACCTGAGCAAAAGGCAGACGCTTAAAAACTGAGCCACCCAGGCGCCCCTCTTTAACTCCTTTCCTCAGAAATAATTTCCACCATTTCTGCAATCTTTGTAATTTATTCTTGTTGTAGAAAATCAAAATGCTAAAAAGAGTAGAAAAGGATACTTTCCTCCAAGATATGTCACATGCCTATGTGTATTGATCCCTGCCCTTAGGAACCTGAGGAAGACCACATTCGTAACATAATGAGATACGTTCTATACAACAGGGCAGGAAAAGGGCAGTTAGTCAGTGGCAATAATTTTGCCTCTTTAGAAGACTAGGACAATATTATTATCAGAGGGAAAAGTAGCATTTCACAAACGGTTATGATCACAGACTCTGGGGACTGACCAATCTGAGTATATAATTCTACTTTGACTCTTGGGTGGCCGTCTGACCTTGAGGACAATCGTTTAATATTCTTGTAGAATGTTCTTCTCATGTAAATTGTTGCATTTCTAGTTCATCTTTACCCTTCAAGTCTTAGCTCAGATGTCCCTTATCTTGGAGGCCTTTTCTGCCTGCTCTCTCATTTAAGGAAACCACCCCCATCTCTGGCTAATTATTCCCTTAATCATTACAGCATATATTATTTCTTTGTACTCATGAAAATTATTTGTAACTGTCTTATTTTACAATGTTGGTTTATATGCTTGTTTATAATTTAATTTCTCCTTTACCCTTAGTTCAGAATAGGTGCTCAATTAATTAATGGAAAGTCTGACCAAGGCCAAAATCACCAGCCCCTCTGGTAAGAAAACTCAATCCAATTATTTGTTTCCTCTGCCAAGCACTATCCAATAGAAATATAATGCAAGTCATTTATGCAGTTTTAAATTTTCTAGTCACCACATTAAGGATGTAAAAAGATACAGATAAAATTAATATTATAATGTATTCTGTTTACCCAACATATCATTTAAACATGTAATCAATGTAAAAATTATTAATGAGATATTTTACATTCTTTTTTTGTAGTAAGTCTTTAATATCTAGTATTTGACAGAACATCTTTATTCAAGTGTTAAATTTTCATAGGAAATCCTTGATCTGTATTTCTATTTCATAAAATTTATGGTTGAAAAAAGAGATTCACATACCTAAGTTGCTCCACACATGCATAAACATTTCCCAGTACTTGAATCAAGTATCAGATTTTAAATGCAAGTTTAAATAAATTAAAATGAAATTAAAAATTCAGTTCCTAATGATAGTAGACACATTTCAAGTATTTAATAGCCACAAAGAGCTAGTGGCCACCATTTTACAGCTCTCGATAACTTTGCCAAATTTTTCTCATCATGGTTTCTTGTGGAAATGTGTCCTTAAAATCAGATTATTTTATTCCAAAAGGAAGAAGAGAAAGGAACTAGAACATATTAAGTAGAAATATTTGTCAGGAACTTCAGCAAGGATTTTCAAAATAACCCTTCTAATAAGCCTATGAAGCTGGTTTCACCATCCCTGTTTTATATATTAGGAAAATGAAAGCTGACAGAAAGGGAAAACTTGCTATAAGCACAAAGCATCTTTCTCTCCAGTGGTTTCCAAATGAGGGAAGTAAGCACAAGGGTACACCCTCTCAGCATTCTGTCCTCTCTGTGTCTTTCTCTGCACTACACCAAACATCCAAAAGCATGCCCAGTGTCTTCTGCTTAACATAAGGCAGGCTTTCTTTCTCATACTCATTGAAGAACCTGGGGAAGACTGGTCACAAGTGAGACCCTATGCACAAGGAATAGACTCAACTTCCCTCCTCCCCCGTTAAAGGGTGCTTGAAGGTAGTGCTCCTCCTTGAAGGTAAGGAGAGCACTGCCTACCTCAAAACCAAACGCTCTCTAGACAAAAATGTATATCATTGCCCAGTGTTCTATGGGAAAGACTCTGGGTTTGGATGACCTCTGGGCAGGTGGAGACTAAGTGAACTGCAATCACTTAAAATCATCTGCATCTTTAACTTGGACAACTTTCCTTCTATCCTCCTTTGGAAAAGACAAATTTGTATTCAAAACAAATTTGAGGGGCACCTAGGTGGCTCAGTGGGTTAAGCCTCTGCCTTTGGCTCAGGTCATGATCTCAGGGTCCTGGGATTGAGTCCCGCATCAGGCTCCCTGCTTGGCAGGGAGCCTGCTTCCTCCTCTCTCTCTGCCTACCTCTCTGCCTACTTGTGGTCTCTCTCTGTCAAATAAATAAATAAAATCTTTAAAAACAAAACAAAACAAATTTGAGATGCCCAGACATCATCTGTGTTTATGTATTCAGCTTCTCAAAAGAGTTTAGGAGGGAAATTTTTGATGACTTTAGATGTCTGAGATTACTAGTTGACCCTCCACTCCCTTTGCCTTTCATACAGTGATAGAACATCTTATTTTTTAACTGGGCATATATACTTCCCCAGAGAACAAAGTCTATATTTCTCAGCTTTCCTTGTGGCTAACCATGGTCATGAGACTATATTTGGGCCAATGAACTGTAAGAGGAAGTATTGTGTGAGGCTGATGGGAAGTTTCCTTAGAGAAGTTTCCTCAGTGTCTTCCACCACAGTACAGGTTGGAATTCAAAGTTGATGGCTAGAATTTTAGGAGCTAGATTGAACCTTGAGGTGGAGGCCATGTGACAGGGGTAATAGATCAATAAGATAAAGGAGCTTAGGTCTTTGGTATGGGGGAATGCCAAATCTGCCCTGGGGATCTAAATCTAGATTCTACTTATGTGAGGGGGATATGAACTTTTGTCTTCCTTAAGGCACCATTGTTTTGCATTTTCTGTTACATGTATCTACACCCAAATCCAATGCTAGCTGACATTTTCAAATAAAAGGCACTGGTGGAAGTGGGACTTCTAAAACAAAAATGGCTAAAACGGACCAAATATTAAATGGGATGTGTGAGGCCCCAACTGGCCTGGTCATAATGAAGATGTACCTAATCTCTGAGCGCATCACCCATATTTATTCAGGATGTGATGTACTTCCAGTAGGCCCTTAGATTAAATACTAGACCAGAGATTTGCCACAGCATTTTTTCAGATTTTTTTCTTTTTATCATTTTTTTCCTTCTGATATTTCTTGCTTTTTGTTTTATTTTGTTTTGTTTTGTTTGTCTCTCCCCTTTTGTTTCCCCCAGTGTTTCTACATTGGACTTTCTAGTGTTATGCTTCACAAACATGCAGGGGGAGTATTTTTCTGGTTAGAGAAAGATAGCACAAGGGGTGGACAAGAAGGATGAAAAGGATGGCTTTCTGGACTGTCAGAGTGATCCCTAGAATGTTGGCCTCATTACCTCAGCCCTGCTCAATAATGCATGAAAGTCACACACAGAGAAGTACAAACGTAGGAAAAAGACTGGAAAGATGTGTCCAAATTGAGGGCAATGGTTACCCTTGAGGAATGGGGTAGAAGTAATACCATAATTTTTTTCATCTTATATACTTTTGAATTAGCTGCTGTTTTTTCCTTAGAATGAGGATTTCTTACCCTGTAATTTGAGACATGGAAATCACAATAGGTTCACGGGCAAGGGATGGTAGTGATGATAAGGTCATAGAAGGCATGAAATGTTTAGCTCTGTCTCTGTCCAAAGTCATTCAAGGACCAAGACCATACTCTGGAAGACCTTAGCTCATACTGGATCTGCCCTTGTGCCGTCTAGGAAATTTTCTTGTCTTCTTAGTCAATACTAGGGAATTATTGCTGGGTAGACAGTAGGAGCAACTCTGGGCCAGGCTGGGGCCATCTGTAGATAGGATCTCCACAGACTTTTAGTCAAGTACTTATTGCAAGTACTTGTAAATGAATTCACCCTCATCTAGTTACCACATTGTTTTCTGAGCTTTCTGAAATATTTCAGGTCCTCTTATGATAGGCATTTTGCTATTCTTTCTTCCAAGAACCCTGTTCCCTGTCTAGCTTCATGATTAATAGTTGTTATTAAGTATTGATTGCATTAATAGACACAGATTTCCATCTCTCTCTCTTTTTTTTTTAAAGATTTTATTTATTTATTTATTTGAAAGAGAGAGAGAGAGAGAGCACAAGCAGAGGGGAAAGCCAGAGGGAGAGGAGCAAGTAGGGACCTGAGATCATGACCTGAGCCAAAGTCAGATGCTTAACCAACTGAGGCACCCACATGCCCCCATGCCTCATTTTATCCACAACATTGGTTAATGACCTTCCACACTGATTCTGGGCCAGACCATGATGTGTTCAATTAATGAGATAATAGCCACCTTATTGAAAAGTACATGTGCATCTTCATTTTCTCTCTTGGACCCTTGTGCCATCAAGAGGACATGCCTGAGCTAGCCTGCTAGAGGCATGTGAGAGATACATGGAGTAGAGCCAAGTCATCCCAACACAGGCCACCCTAGACCAGCCAGCTGATAACCAATATGGCAGTAGATAGTTGATGTCTGAGCAAGCCCTGCCAAGATCAATCAAGACTGATCCAGGATGCAGAGCTTCCTAGTAGAATCACAGGCTGATGAGAAATAACAAATGGTTGTTATTTTATGACACTTAGTTTTGGAGTGGTTTGTTGCATAACAATAGCTAACTGATTCAGTAAAACCCTTTCTTCCCTACCTGCTCTCTCCCATCACTTTACCACAACTAGCTCTGCTGTTTTGTGACTATATCAGTTAATTTTTTCAGTATAACAAACCACCCTCAATTTTTTTTTTGAATACAACAAAAACCATTTATTCATGATTATTCATGAATCTGTGGGTCAGGTATAGGTTGAACTTGCCTGTTCTTGGTGGACTTGCTCATGTATCTGTGGTCAACTGGAAGTTTGGCTTGTGCTGGCTGATTTATTAATGGTGACACTGGGATGATTGGGATCCTTCTCTATGTGGTCACTCATTATCACATGTTATTCATGTGATGACCACAGATCTCCAAGAGTAAGCAAGAATGGCAAGTCCCAATGTAAAAGCATTTTTTAAGCCTCTGTTTATATCATGTTTGCTCTATCCCATTGTTGGAAGCCAGTCACATGCTAAGCCCAGAGTCAGTGTGGAAAGGTACTACCAAAACATGTAGATACAAAGAGTCATGGAAAAAATTGGGAATACTGGGCAACTGATTCACCATAGTAACATCACATAATTCTTTTTGTTTTTCTGAGCCTCAGTTTCCTCCTCCAAAACACAGAGATAATAATAGTAGCCTGTGTAAGTTGAATTGTATCCCACCAACAGATGTAGAAGTTCTAACTCCTGGTACCTATGGATAGGACCTTATTTGGAAATAGGATCTTTGCAGATGAAATCAAGTTAAGATGAAATGATTAGAGTGGGCCCTAATCCAAATATAACTACTGTGCTTATAAGAAGAGAAAAACACCAGATGAAGACAGAAACACACAGGGAGAGTGCGATGGAAGAATGGAGGTAGGTATTGGTATGATACAGCTGTAAGCTTGCAAGTGCCAAGGATTGACTGCCACTACTGGGAGCTAGAAAGAAAGCAGGAAAAATTATTCTCAGAGGGAACATGGTCCTTCCAACACCTTGATTTTGGACTTCTAACCTCTAGAACTGTGAGGCAATACATTTCTGTTGCTTTAAGCCACCCTGTTTGTCGTGCTTTGTTATGGCAGCCCAAGGACGGTAAGAGAGATCCCAACTCCTCTGGCAATGCTTTTTAATAAGGGTCAGTGAGAACAGTGGCCGCTAGAGGATGGACTTGGGTCCTACCAGTGGTTATTCGGAGATAATGCTTATCCCATCTTATATTGGGAGGAAGCTCTTCAAGTACATGTGAGGTTGTACAGTGGCTGCAGCATCTAAGCTTCCTCAGGTCTCTGGTTTTAGAGGTTTTGGAGTTTTCAAGGTCAGAAAAGGCCAGCATTGCTTGTCCTGTCAGCTTCCCTCCTGGTTTGTGGTCAGTTCCCCAGGCTCCTGACAGATATCCCCAGGCTCCTGACAGATACCCGCCTTGGCCAGTCCTTCAGCATGAAATGGGGCATGCCTGCAGGGCCTGGGATAGTTCCCTCTGCTGAAGGAGAAGCCCTGCTCTCAGATTGCTGGCCTTGTTCCCAAGTAACTTTAGCTCCGGGAACATTCCAGGAAAACAGAGGCTAAATTTAATCTTCCTTACCTTGTGATTCCTATTCTGTGTCCTCCGTTCAGACTCTTATGCAGGGAACTTGCTTCTGTACATCGCTAGAAGCAGTAGTCGTTGTTTGCAGCCAAAAACAAGCAGGAAAAAGCTCCCCTCTTCTGTGGGAAGTCTTACATCTCCCCAGAAATTTTATAGGGCTAGGTACAGGAAAGTGCTCCCAGAATGCACCAGAGATCTCCCAGAATGCTCCCTGTTGCCTCTTACCTCCCTAACATTGTTCATTCTGTTCTCTTTGAAAGAGAGGACTTTCTACCATATGTAACTGTGGAAGTGGTCCTTAAGGTTTGAGAACCTTAAACCATGGGTCAGAATGGAGAGACCACAGAATCCAAGACAGAAGACCTGAGTTTGAGATTCATATTTAACACTTACTGTGTGTCTTTGAGCAAGTCACTTAACATCTCTGTACTCAGATACTGCTATCATTATTATTATCTGGTGAAAAGAGTAATTTTATTCTGAGAATCCACTAAGATAATGTATCTGAAGATCCATTAAGAGTTGTTTAATTTAGAAAGAGAAAAAAAGTTTATCCATTCATCCATTCATTCACTCATCTAACGAATAATTACTGGATGTCTATTTTTGTGCCAGGTCCTCTGATAGATATTGAAGATGAAGTAGTGAATGGTATAGCTGAACTCTCTACCCTCATGGTTCTTACATTTTAGTGCAGGAAATCAGAAATAGACTAGCAAGGACATAAATAGGCATAGTTACAAATAGAGAGATAATTACAAATTCTAATAATTTCTAGGAAGGAAGTCAATATAATGGTGAACTAGAGAATTACTGGGGAAAGTAATTTGGACTGGATGTTAAGCAACATGGACAGAGTTGACATTGTCTGAAATTTGAAAGGTTTAATCTTCTTTGCCTGGAGGAAAAATCAGGCAGGCAATGTGATGTGCGTTGGGTTTTTTGTTTTTGTTTTTGTTTTTATTTTTGTTTTTGCTATATTTCTGTAATACATTCTGAATCTGTTTGTCTTGCTGCCTTTATACACTCCACTCACTGGCTTACTGGCATTTATATCTTCATGAGGATGGCAGATGCCCCCTGGACAGATGCTGAGTGTCATCATTATAAAGGGTGTTCTGTCTGGTAAACAACAGTTTAAAAAGCTAGCTTTTGTTGACAAAGAAAAAAAGAATTTTAAAATCTTAAACCTTTCCTTTACATCATAAGGGGAATTGGAGTTTAAATACAGGGTTTCACAATAAGCCAGAGGTAGAGAGAATTTAGTGTATATTTAAAGAGAAGTTTCAATGAGACAGAAAGGAGTAGTAAGTTTCTCACTACTAAAAGAGAGAAGGAGAGACAGAAACTGTAGGACAAGAGGTCAGATAAGAACATACTGGTTCTTTCTAGTAGATATTTTTTAAAAAAGACCTTTTTGTGGGTTGCCTGGGTGGCTCAGTCATTTAGGTAACTGCTTTCAGTTCAGGTCCTGGTTTGGGGGTCCTGGGATGGAGCCTGGGTTGGGTACCCTGTTCAATGGGGAGTCTGCTTCTCCCTCACCCTCTGCTCCCCCTTCTCATTCTCTCTCTTGCTCCCTCTCTCTCTCTCAAATAAATAAAAAAGTCTTTTAAGAAAATGCTTTTGAGGGGCACCTGGGTGGCTCAGTGGGTTAAAGCCTCTGCCTTCGACTCAGGTCATGATCTCAGGGTCTTGGGATCGAGCCCCACATCCAGCTCTCTGCTCAGCAGGGAGCCTGTTTCCCCCTCTCTCTCTGCCTGCCTCTCTGCCTACTTGTGATCTCTGTCTGTCAAATAAATAAATTAATTAAAAAAAGAAAAGAAAACGCTTTTGAAATGTGTTTTTAGGGAACATTATTGTTATAGAGCAAACATCCATAGTGTTTATCTTCTTATTGGTAGAATGAAGACTTTTTTAGAGTCTTTACATAGTCTGTGTGACTAGGGAAACTGAATTTACCTCCAGTAACAGGGGTGGAGCGTTAGTCGAACCAAATTATGGTGATCTCAACCATCTTCATGGCAGTTGGTTCAGAAATGCAGGCTTTTACCAATCAGCACAAGCCATTCTTCTGTCTACTCTTACTTGTTTTGAGTTGGTCCAATGAAAAGGAAAAAAAATTTAATATAAGATTACAGAGAAGTGCTCTCACTCTCTCTCCCATTGGTGATGCAGGAAGCAGGCTCCCAGTATGATTTACAGGCAACTTCTGAGCTAGCAGGTAAACAGTTTTAGAATGAGGTCAACAGTGTAGCTCTCAGAATGAAGAGATGGAAAGAACCCATTTTCCAGCAGATAATGTGATATCACTAAGGTCTTGAACCAAACAATCCTAATGCTAGACTTCCTCTTTTGTGATATAATAATTTTATTTCTCTAATCTAATTTGAGCCAGACTTTCTGTTATTTAGAGCCAAAAACATCTGAGATAATACAATGGGAGAAATAACCATACTGTTTTGGAGAAGTGCCAGTGTGGAGGGAATTATGTCTCAATTTTAATGAACAGATCCAAGGAAAATTTCAAGATTATTAGAAGAGTCCTATGCCAAAAAGAAGAGGTAAAAGCAGAATAGTCAAGGACACATGGCAAGATATGGTTAAATCTTCAGGGAAGTTTATACCACCTGCTTTAGCCTGAGAATGCTTTGTAAGGCATTCAGAATCCCTTGTAAGCCCCAGGGAGTATGGGACAGAGGGGCACATATGATAATTGAAGTAGCTGCCTTATGACCTGAATCAAGGGGATCCTTGTAGTAAAGGATGTGGTGATTTTGTAGTAGAGGGCATCAGGGTGGGCCCCTCAAGATCAAAGTTGAATGGAAATCATTGCCGTGTCCCAAGGAGGAGCATCACCATTAAGACCCCAAAAGTAGAACAATTCAGCCAGACCACATCATTACATAAGACCCATCAGCACTGGATGTAATAAGATCAGAATTTTGCGAGGTAAAGTGAGACAAATTTGAGCTCAGTGGGAGTCAGCAGGGAACCACACGTAAGAAAGAATGTGAACTTCTACCTATACCCAAACCTCATATTAGAAGGGTAGATCAGATTATGAGACCAACTGAGAAAGAAGGGATACAACCTTGTTAGAACATCTAGAATTAGAAGTACTTAATCATTTACTCAAATGTGATTGTTTAATTCATTATAATAGCTTGCATCATTTGCCCTAATTCTTTGCCCATCTTATATCCATGTCTTTTGTCATGTGACTTCATAACTCCTCTTTCTAACAAGGTAGGGTCTAGGGCAGAGTCTATTTCCATACTCCTAAATCTGACTCTGGAGTTGGCCATGTGACTTGCTTTAGTAAATGGAATGAATGTGAAGGGATATGTCCTTGTTCTATGCCTAGGTCTCAAAAGGCCTTCTGTGCTTCCATTTGCTTGTACTTTTGTGTCTGCCCCCATCACGAAAACATGCCCAGGCTTAAGGGTTATATGGAAGACAGCTGAGTCACCCTGGTCATCCCCAAGCTGAAGTCATCTTAGATCATCTGACAGCCAGACATCTCAAGATGTATTAGTTTTCTATTGTCACTCTAACAAATTACCATAATTTTAGTGGCTTAAAACAGCACAAATTTATTATTATAGATCTGGAGGTCAGAAGCCTAAAATGGGTACACAGAGCTCCCCGTTCCTTCTGGAGGCTATAGAGGAGAATCTATCTCCTAGCCTTTTTCAGCTTTTAGAGGTTGCCTATATTTCTTTGACTCATGAATGCCTTCTCCATCTTCAAAGCTAGCAGCATAGCATCTTCTCCTGTATGACCTCCTGCCAACCTCCTATAAGGACTCTTGTATTTATGTCAGGGCCACCAGATAATCAAAGATTATCTCTTCATCTCAAGATCCTTAACTTGATTTCATATTTGCAAAATCCCTCTCACCATGTAAGGTAATATATTCACAGGTTCTGGGGATTAGGGCAGGGACACTTTTGGATACCATTATTCTATCATACCAGTCATATAAGCAATTCAGACCAATACCAGCAGATACAGATGTGTGAGAAATAAATACTCATTGTTGTATGCTGTTCGGGTTTTAAGACCATTTGTTTTCTAGCATTGTTGTGTCTGTCAATCGATAAATGATACATTGGGGCAATTGAGCTGTCCTTCACTGGTGAATTTAGAACTATAACCTGTCATTAGTTAAAACTAAAATCACAGAAGGGAGTGCCTAACCTGCTCAGTGGGTGGAGCATGCGACTCTTGAGCTCAGGGTTATGATGAGCTTCACGCTGGGTGTAGAAATTACTTAAAAATAAAATCTTAAAAAAAGAAAAGAAAGAACACCACAGCACAAAATGAAAATGAAACAGTAAAGAAAGTTACTTTCCTTTCTTTTCTTTTTCTGTCTTTCTTCTTTCTCTCTCTCTTTTTACTTTTTTATTATGGGGAAAAAGAGGACATATAGAAAAAAATAATATAAAAGAATTAAAAGGCACTTTCAATCATACATTTTTGAGATCATTGCTATCAATATTTGGGTTCATATCTATCCAGAAAATTTCAAATATTCAATACTTGGAAATTCTATTCTGTGACTTCCAATGGAATGTTGACCTGACCCAGGAAATCTCTCCTTCCATCTCAAACACATAGAAATGCCAGAACAAATGTACTAGAAAACAATAGGATGAGTGCTAGAAGGTCAGAGTTAGTGCATTACTAAGACTTGTACTATTTGGAAGAAGGAGAAAGATGCAGATTAACTTGAGATTTCCTTTTTTTTTTAGCGAGAGAAAGTGCACACTAGTGGGGTGTAGACAAGGGTGCATAGAGGGAAGGGGAGAGAACCTCAAGCAGACTCCATGCCCAGTACAGAACCCCACATAGGTTTTAACCTCACCACCCTGAGATCATGTCCTAATCTAAGCCAACATCAAGAGCTGGATACTTAACCAACTGAGCCAACCAGGTGCCCCAAACTTGAGGTTTCTTAAGTATACATCTTAAACCTTTAAGGTTAACCACTAAAATAGTATAAACAAAATGTGGCATCCCAACCAATATAAGAAGCCGAAGGAGATGGATCCAAAAAATTCAGAGACAGGGAAAAGAAGCAAAGAGAAATCTCCAAAATGGAATGCACAAATTAAGATGACAGAGAGTACAGATATATCAGTAATTAAAATAATAAAAATCGATTACATAAAAAAATTCATCTATTTGCTGCTTTCCAGAGATGTACAAGACCCAGAAAAGTTGGAAACAAGGAGATGGAAAAGATGTTTAATACATCAGGCAATTATGGAAAGAATGCTGGCCTTGCCCATGAACAAAGTCACATACAAACTGCAACACTGTTCATATGGAGAAAACAAGGAAGTAACCTGAACAGCTGTAAAAAAATGGAATGGATAAACAGATTATATATTCACATGATAGAATGCTATACAGCTGTTACAATGAATGAACGAGAATCATATGAATCAATATAGACAGATTTTTAAAAATCTTGAATGGAAAAAGAAATAGATGGAACTAGAGCGTATCATGCTTAGCGAAATAAGTCAAGCGGAGAAAGACAACTATCATATGATCTCCCTGATATGAGGAAGTGGCGATGCAACATGGGGGCTTAAGTGGGTACGAGAAGAATAAATGAAAGAAGATGGGATTGGGAGGGAGACAAACCATAAGTGACTCTTAATCTCACAAAACAAACTGAGGGTTGCTGGGGGGGGGGGGTTTGGGAGAAGGGGGGTGGGATTATGGACATTGGGGAGGGTATGTGTTTTGGTGAGTGCTGTGAAGTGTGTAAACCTGGTGATTCACAGACCTGTACCCCTGGGGATAAAAATATATGTTTATAAAAAATAAAAAATTATATTAAAAAAAAGAAATAGAAAAATATTACATTCAGTCTGATAATATTTAGCCATATGAAAAAGCAACTCCATATATTTCCCATATGTATGTGGCAAAAATATAAAAATCTGACTGGGTGATATACATCATATTTATGACTGTTTGAAAGGAAAAAAGATGAGATAAATAGAATAAACTAGACTTCAGCTTTATTCTAATTACTTTAATTAAAATTCTGAAGGAGATATAATTAATTAATGTTTGTTTCATCATTCCCTCTAATTTGCTGTGATCTTAAAAACATCTCAAAGTACAGTTCCTTAAAATAGAATGAGAGATATTTTCTCTAAGGCTTTGTTCAGTGCCAAAATTCTGATACTATTATCATAACTAATAAATAAAGAAAAATAAGGAAAAAAGGAAATTTTAGTGTTTTGGAGTCTTCAGGCAAATATTAAGCATTATTTACTATAAAAATGGGAAAATTCTAACTGTCTCAAAATAATAAAATTGGCACACACCTTTTAGGGCAGTATTAAACAGCTATTAAATTCAGGTTCTTAAGAATTATTTCATGACATGACAAAATGTTCACAATAAACTGTTAATTAAGTGGGGTATAAAACTATATATGCATATATATTTATAAGTACATATACACATATAAAATTTAACTGATCTGTGGCTGCTGGCATTATGGGTAATACTAGCTATATTTTCTACAATAAGTATGTATTACTTTTCAATTAAAAAATTTTAACTGAAGAAGGCTAGTTTCATTACAATTGTAAATGCATAGGAGTCATATAGTTTAAATAATAAGAAGTCTTTCTTTAAAACTAAGTGACAAGTGTTAATATGCCAACTCATATTGAGTTACTTTCTGCCTTTCCCTTCCCACCTAATGGCCCATTCATTGTGGATTCAGGATAGAGAAAGTTCAGCAGGATGATTGGGACAGCTGAAGAAGCCAAATGTGGCAAGCACAGCAATCCTATACTCACTACTCACATCCTACCACTGGGAGAATAAGGGGACGGGCCAGTATAGACATTTTTATCTGATAGATATTTAGATTCTTTCCAAGGCTGAGCCATCCTTGTCTCCCAGAGCATTGCCATCCAGAACGCTGAGGCAGCACAGCATTTACCCCAACCAATGCTTCCTCCTGGCTAAGAATTGGATTGCATCTGGCTTTGGGATAGGTTTTTCCAAGGATGGTCTTCTTCTCTGGTGTATACACCACCCCACTCCAGATTTTGATACTGAAACAAAGAATTTTTCTGTTTTTCTGTAGAATGCTATTGATTTTATTGTGGACCCAAGAGAAGGAGCTTGCTGAGTTTGACCATTTTACATCTGTCTTAAAAAGCCAACTTGGAGCGCTGGGGGCCTAAAAATTAGCCAGTTGGAGACTTCTGTGAAGTATAGATTTAGGTGACCAACATATTTCAGTTACTAACTCAAACAAGCATCCAGGCTGCCAACCTTGCTCCTTCTCAAAGCAAAGATGGCCTGAGAGACCAGTAAAAACACAGATGGAAGAAGAAAGGACACTTGCCTCCCCGCACACAGATGGCAGACGCTAAATGGTTTGCCTCATTGTCACTGATGACATTACTGATATTAGTAGATAACAAACAGCATTAAAATGTCTTCACTCTAATAAACCCATTGGGGGGGGCGCTGATTTGGCACCACAATATCACTTGGAAACTGGCCTCTGACTAAGAGTAATTGAATCACTGAGACTGCTTGTCCCAGGCTTAGGACTGGTGCTTTAAAAACTAGGGGTATTTCTTTTCTTCATAACTAAATTTTCTTGCATTTTTAGTCTACAGAGGCCCCGAGATGCTTGATTGAACTATTGTACTTCCTATTGCCACCGCTTGGCCTGGAAATGAGATTGCGCCCAGGAATGGTGGAAAGGGGCACCTGTTTAGGGTCCTGCTTCTGCCCCCCAGCCAAGGAGCTCTGTGGATGCCTACCAGACTATTAATTTGATTGGTCTTCTTGGAAGCACAAGCAGCACACACCCTGGGGCTCTGCCCGTTCCCAAGAAAGGACCTATTTACCACACACCTTGTTTTGCTGACTGCAAGGTTCTTGTTAGAACATGTTTATTGCTTCTTTAAACACTGGAATAATCTTTCTAGTGGAAGCTTGCATATTCTTTAAACTTTTATTGATACAGATGTATATGATGAAGAGAGCAAAGACCAAACAACCACTCAGAGGCTGTTGAGTAGGGAACAATCTTTGTCTCTGTAGTAGAAACATAAAAGACAATTATGTAATATATATATATATATATATATAAATACATATAATTTTATATATAATATACATATTATATATGTGTATATATAAATACATTTGTTATCTACTAATACATACACACACATATATATATATATACACATATGTGTCTATATAAAATTTTTGGTAAATAGCAATGATCAGAGAATACAAAGGGTCACAATGAAGTCCAATATAATTAAAAAGCAATAGTCAAGGAATATAAGACTCTCAAAAGAGTCCAATCTTTGGACAATGCGAAGATGTCACCACCAGCCACTTTACCATTTGCATGTTCAGATAAATAATGAGGAGTAGCTGTGGAAGGAATGATGTTGCAAAAACCTTCTTCCATGAGGAATACTATGCAGCCATCAAAAGAAATGAAATCTTGCCATTTGCGATGACGTGGATGGAACTAGAGGGTATTATGCTTAGCGAAATAAGTCAATCGGAGAAAGACAACTTTCATATGATCTCCCTGATATGAGGAAGTGGAGATGCAACATGGGGAGTTTGGGGGGTAGGAAAAGAATAAATGAAACAAGATGGGATCGGAAGGGAGACAAACCATAAGTGACTATTAATCTCACAAAACAAACTGAGGGGCGCTGGGGGGATGGGGGTCGGGAGAGGGGAGTGGGGTTATGGACATTGGGAAGGGTATGTGCTGTGGTGAGTGCTGTGAAGTGTGTAAACCTGGCGATTCACAGAACTGTACCCCTGGGGATAAAAATACAAGTATGTTTATTAAAAATTTTTTTTAATATTTAAAAAAAAAAACCTTCCATGAGACTATTTAAAAACTTCCATGAGGGTCAAGAAATTACATAATAGGCTTGATCTAGCCTTTGACTGTGTATTTCTCACTCTAGAGCCAGACATAGCCTGATTTATCATTTGCCCGTAACAACCCAAGTGTTAGAAGACTCTATTGTAGACCACTCTTGGCCTGGAAGAGAGCAGTGTGGCTTCTGATGCCTTGGAGACAAATGGAAATCTTTACTATACATTTCCTCAAAGATATAGCACAGGGGCTTCTCACAGTGAGTGGCCCAGAAAACATTGGGACTATCCTCTCCAGGTACCAGGTATCCTCTCCAAAGTCTCCCAGGAAGAACATCTGGTAAACTTGCTCCCTTCACTTCCACACATCCCTTTCAGCATCACGTGGCTTTCCATTTCATCGTATCAGAATCTCTGATATGCCTGCTGGAATTCCCAGCACATTACACTATGCTGTACTGTTGTGCTTTGGAGAATTATCTCCTTTTCCATTCTGGACTTGAAGAGAAATTGCAGTAAATACAATTCTGTACTGTGGTAAAAGGCAGAATGTCCTACTTTTAAAGGATGGGTTACACAGAGTGACTCACTTCCTAAGAATGCAGTTATGGAAAGGGAGAAAGAAGTGCCTTTACAGTGGGGAAACCTGGCAAACACTACCTTAGTCAGGTGATTGAGGCTAACATCATCAGTGATAAGTCATATTGATTCATGATATGATCTGTTTTTTAAAATCCCACTTTGCTTCTGTAGTCATTCTCCATAAACCCATAACCCAAGGCTAACTATGAAAAAAAAAAAAAAAAAAAGAAAAAGAAAAAAAAAATGGAAAGACATTCTACAAAACATTTGACCAGGACTCCACAAAACTGTCAAGTTTATACAAAAAAAAAGGAGAGTCTGAACAAGTGAAAACATAAAAGCTAAATGAATGTGACATCCTAACTGGGATCTTGGGACAGAAAAAAAAATCATTAAGGAAAAACCAATGATATCTGAAAGAAATATGAAGTTTGGGGAGTTTTGTCTTTGTTTTTGAGAAAAAGGATGACTGATTTTTTTATCACGTATCTACTAAAGGTACAGAATTTGGTCATCTTGCCAGGGGACATAATGATTCTAAATTAAATTTGTCCCAGCTAAATTTCCAGTTTTCATGCGGTCAAAGCTTGCCAAATGTTACATTTAAAAAAATTAAAAAACTCAACAGGGGTGCCTGGGTGGCTCAGTGGTTTAAGCCTCTGCCTTCAGCTCAGGTCATGATCTCAGGGTCCTGGGATCGAGCCCCGCATCGGGCTCTCTGCTCGGCATGGAGCCTGCTTCCTTCTCTCTCTCTGCCTGCCTCTCTGCCTACTTGTGATCTTTGTCAAATAAATAAATAAAATCTTTTAAAAAAAAAACTCAACAAAATTAGTAGCAAAAAGTTATAAAAATAAAAGTAGGGTAAACTTTACTTGGATATCTGAAAGAAAAATAAAACAAAAGAGATCCAATTTATAACTCAGCATAGCATTTTTAAAAAGATTTTACTTATTTATTTGACAGAGAGAGATCACAAGTAGGCAGAGGGGCAGGCAGAGAAAGAAACAGGGTCCCCAAGAGAGCCCGATGTGGGGATTGATCCCAGGTCCCTGGGTTCATGACCCAAGCCAAAGGCAGAGGCTTTAACCCACTGAGCCACCCAGGTACCCCTCTCAACACAGAATTTTAAAAGATTCTTTCTTCTCTCTAATTTTCATAAAACCTATAGCTTTTCTGGACTTTCTTATTCTGTAAATCCCTTTCTTACTATTCCCTACCTCTGCTCTTTCTGAAGCCCCCCACTGCCCATGGCTCCCCTCTGTCATCATTCTCTCAGTCTTTTCCTCCTGCTTCTCCCAAACTTGTTCTCTCCGATATCCAGATTCATCTGTTCCTAGAACAGCTGGGATTCAATGCAGCAAAGACAAAACTCTCCAGGGGAGAGGTGACAAAGCTGAAGAGTCAAGAGAAAATTCTCCATAGCAGGGATAGGAAAGGGAATGAGGGTAGGCTGAAAACTCCATAAATTAATAAAAATTGCTCCCATCAGAAATATGAACAGCTGGCTTTTATACGCTGACCAGAATTAGGAAAACCATAACAGCGACTGGGGATGAGAAATATGTCCAGAGGAAGAATAGGTTGGTCTTGGTTCAGAACGGTCTTGGACCTGTCGTTTAAATGGTAAACTTGATGCTTTGTGCGTATAGACATATCTGACCTATTTTCTGTTGTGTCACAGTAGCTGATCCAGAGAGAATCCAAATATATTTGATAGTTGACCTTGAGAATAAGAGTATCCATTTCTTTAATTTAAAGTAGCAAATTTAGGCATTGTCTGCCTTAGTTACTTCATGGAGATTTTGCTAGGAGTCAAGCAAACCTACATAACTAAGTATGGGAAATAACCAAAAAAAGAAGTGTAGTAAACAGAGTATATGGGGGCCAGACTGATCCTCCATACTCAGGCGGGGACGTAAGCCCACTGGGTGACCGTCAAATGGGACATGATGGGTCCCGTCATCTCTGAGTTCTCATTGGCCCACTGCCATGGGCCTCTGCAACTCGTCCTGTCAGAAAGTGGAGTTGTGACTTGCTTTGACAAATGGAATGTGACAGAATGACAAATGCAAGAGCCTAGATCTCAAGATTCCTTGTGTGAGTTTCCTTTCACTCTTGGAACCCTGCCTCCACCTTGTTAATAAGCCCAGACTGGACTGCTGAGGGATGAGGGACACAAGGCCCAATCACTCCCCCCCAACCCCGGGCCTCAACCATCAGCCAACCAGTTTTAGAAACAGAGCCCCTTCGCTGAACAGAAACTGCAGATAAAAGAGTGATCCCAGCAGAGACCAGAACAGCCAAGCTGACCCGAACTCCAGATGCTGACCTACAGAATAAGGAGCCAAATAAATCATTTGTATCAGCTACCAAGCTTAAGGGTAGTTAGTTTTGCAGTCACTGCTCACTGATGTGACTTCCAAATTGAAAATTCGGTGAGTCAATGACTTGGCTCTCACTTGTGCCTTCCGACAGAGGGCACATTTTCCAGGCGAGCACCCCTGACCAAGAAAGCGACAAGACAAGTACCTTGTCTTGATGGTCTGCGGACAGCTTTTGTTTGACCATATAACTTCCTATGTCATTCTCATATTGGCTATTTAAAAAGCTCTAGCAGACAGGGTTAAAATTTAATTCACACATTATCCCTTGGACCTATTTACTTCTGCCTCAAGCATTTTCTTATTTCGTTAAGACTGAGAGAATCTTGACTCCTGAGGTTCATGAAAGAAAACAATGGGCTGGGATATATCTGTCCTTAGTTTCAGCACCCCTTGTTTTGAGAGCCCCCACTTTGGAGGTGGACAGCATCCTCTTGCTGTCTTTAGGTGCCTGGGACCATTCACCATGAATAGCTTAGCTCATTCAGGTCAGGACCGTGTTCTTTGCATTTCAAGGTAACATCTAGTTATGTAACAGGTTAATTCTGCTCTGATGTGGCACATCATAGAAAACTCAGCTCATACTGGCTTGAGTAAAAAGAGGAATTTATTTGTTTCTGCTACTGAAGGTTATCTGGCTTCAGGCATGGTTTTAATCAGGTTTCAGTCTCTTTCACTGCATCAGTAATCTCTCTTTTCCTCCACGTTGCCTTAATTTACGGGCAGGCTTTCTCCCGTGGTGACAAAAATGGCTGCTGTGAGCCCAAGACGCATTCTGTTTTCTGCTGAATAATCACAGCACAGAGAGACCGTCCCCTTCGTTTTCAGCAAAAGTCTTGAGGCCAATTCTCACTGGACCTCTTTGTGTCACATGTCCTGCTTGACCCATTTAACTTTCTACAGGGGAATGGAACATGCTAATTGGTCAGACTTCTGACCTGTTTACTGGCCCCCTGCCACCCCAAAAAACACAGTACAGGAGACGATGGTGGGGTTAGTATCACTGAATGGAGTGGATTGAGAGAGAGTGGGGCTTCCAGAGGAACCTCAGGTGCTATTACTAGAAAGGAGAATAGTTGTGGGCAGGCGAAACCAGCAGTTACCATGACAACGGTGGTTACCAATCTTACAGCACACTATAGTCGCCTGGGGGAACTTTCTGACAGTATCACCAGAAATAGTGATTTACTTGGTCTCAGGTGTGGCCTGGGCATCAGTCTTCGTTTAAACTCTCCAGGTGATTCTAATGAACAGTTAAGGCAAAGAATGGCTGCATTTGGGATATTAATAGCTAATTATGCCTTTACCCTGGAGAATGCCTTGAAGTGCTGTGGGTCACTCCAAAAGACTGCATCTCTCAGGGTAGACTTTCCCACAGTGGAGAAGGCTATGAGTCAGTGTAGTGTGGTAGATATGGGAGTGAACAGGGGTAGGCAGACAGGAAGCTCTGGTTGCCCCCAATTTGAACCATATTAGTAACCATCTGCTGTGTACACGAGCTGCCAGCCCTGATAACAACTTTTGAGATTAAATTTGAGAAGCCTTTTGCTCCAGAAAGCCAAAGAACCCATTATGACACCCCCACTGCAGAATGGAGGGTACAAGTTTAACTACCCTTTCAGATGCCACAGCTCCCAGGATCAAGCCTAGAGAACCTTGGGGGTGGGTCCCTGGCATCATTGCCTGACTCCCCTGTACCCCATCAGAGGCGGGTGAGACAGCCATTGCATCTTGGCTTCTGCACAGTGTTTTCCTCCCAGCTGGTTGGAGGAGGCAGATTCTCCTCATCTTTCTAGTGAGGAAAAGTTCTGGCCAATCACGAGAGGCCAACTTGAGACTGCAAATGTGGGGATGAGATGGCAAAATCTGTTTTTGGAGCTGCAAGAGACACTCCTCTCCGTGTGAAGAGCTGCCCCAGAAAGCTTGTCGTTGGGGGTAGGGGGAAGAACTGGCAGCTGCTCACTGCCCCGGGTTGGGGAGGGGTGGGAGTTTCAGAGCCTTCTGGCTGCCTGGGTAGCTGCACTCAGAATTTCACATTTTCCTTTACCAGGGACCAGGCCCTGAACAAATCACAATGTGGGGTTTCCCCCAGAACTTTCACCTTAGAGAAACCTGGGACGGGGGAGGGGGCGGGGGGGGGGTTGCTCAGGGAGAGGCAGTGGGATGCTGTAGTCAAGGTAATGGATTGGAAATCCAAGCCCCAACCCATCGTCTCCTGTCTTGTCTTCCTCTACTTGGGCGTATGAGGGAGCCCCCCTGTAAAATGGGATGCTGTTTGAGAATCCTCTAGGCTCTGCAGATTCTGAGGTTATGATGATAAAGAACAGAGGGGCCACCAACCTGCTTTGCCTTGGTGGGGGGCAACTGCTGGCTTGGGCGAATGGAGTGTTTATGACCCTTGCCATTTCAAAGGGCCAGACGACTCCTTTCCTCCTTATCCTTATCTTCCCTCCTGACCACCATCACTATCATTCTAGGAGCAAAGACACTGGGGATGATGCCCCAAGTGTGTGAGGGGCAGCTAAGTCGAATCCTCACAGGTCGCCCACCGCGGCTTTAACCTCTGTAGCACACGGGGAGATGTTTGGCACTTTTGCAGAAATGGAGGCTCGAGTCTGCTTCCGTTTCTGTTCTCTCCTGCCCTGTCTCCCTCCTCCCCGCTCCTTCTCCCTTCCTTCCACTGCTGTTTACTGATCCCCCAAGTCGTGACGACGTGCTAGGCACTGTGCCAAGTGCGAGGGCCCCAGAACCCATCAGAGGGTGGATTAGAAAGCTCTGCCCTAACGGAGTCTCCTGGGGGCAGATGTGGAAATAAACAAACAGGGACCGTGCGGTGACAATACGGCGCCCGGAGGGCTCCCGCGGAAATGAGCACAGGCTGTTCGGAGAGCCCACAGGAGGACCCCTGACCCAAGGGATGCCTCGCCGGCGCCCCTTGCCTCCCGAGCAGATTGCAGGGGCGCGGGGGAGGCCCAAGCCCCAGCCCGGGCCCGCGCCAGCCCCGCCTGTGCCGCAGTGAGTCAGGAACCCCGCCTCCCCGCCTGCACCCGCGAACGAATCACCGCCACCCGACTCACTGCGGCACAGCCCGCCGGAGCCCGCCCGCCCACGCCCTCGCCCCATTGCGGTGTCCCTCGTTCCCCTTCCCGGCCTGCTCGCGCCTCGCCTCCCGCGCCCTCGCCTTCTGCTCGCCCGGGGCTGCTGGCTCCCCGACCTTCCGCCCGCCTCCCCAGCCGCGGCTGCTGGAGGGAGGCCAGGGGGGTGCGGGTGCCCGCCCTGCTGGAGGGAGGCGCTCGCAGAGCTGCAGTGTTCCTTTGCGTCGGGAACGTTGCCCGGGGAAAGGGGGAGAAACAGAAATGGTGAAATGACTCAGGATTCTCCAAGTGGCTTAGCGCGGCGGTGCGGCGGGCTGGCTCCAGAAGGAGGGCCGGGACGCGAGGGGCCTTGCCAAGCTCTAAGTCTCAACCGCGGGGGGCTGTGCCCCAACACTTAGCTCGAATTTCTGCGGGAGAGGAGAAATGTAGGTATAATGTATAACTCTAAAATAACAAACTGATGTATTTGGGTGAATTCGCACCAAGCAGGTGACCCAGAAAAGGAAGTAAGATCTGAAAGTCTCGAGCATCCCCTGAACAGTCACTCTGCCGGGCAAAGGCCAAGTGCCTTAACCCTACTGGCTTTACCAGATGATTTTTTGGGAAGAAAGCTGGTGGCGGGATGGAAATGAAAAGTAGCCAATCGGGTCCTCTCTGAAATCACTTAAAGGGTCCATCTTTGAAAATCCACCCTAATGTCTTGGGGCTACCAGTGGGGTCTCCGGGTTTTGCCTGCTCTTCTGCTGTGGTTGCAATCTGTCCTTCCCTAGACACCAGTATGCTAATGGCCAGGGAATGACGCTGCTCAGGGCCTCTGGAAAGACCTGTCCCAGGTCTAGACATGCCTCAGCAGGACAGGCAGTGACCTGCTCAGCAAAGTATATAAGGGCATCTCAGCTCATACAGGGGCAGTGGGAATCCCACTTGATTTCTCTAGAAAGCCCACACCAGAGTTCCCCGACTTGAGGACGTTCCTGCATGCGATCCCCTTCACCTGGAATTCTCATCCCCCTTTATCTAAAAGGGGGAAATACAGCATCCTATCCAAAATAGCATCCTATCCATAGCGCCTCTGCTCTCTCTCTCTCTCTGCAGATCTACTTACTGTTTTCTTATGTTCCTTATATGTTTATTTATTTATCATACATTTCTCCTAGCATGTAAGTTTCCTGAGGGCAAGAACTTTGTCTTGTGGGCTGTTCTAATTCCCAGTGCCTGGACCTTTCTAAGTGCTCAATACATATTTGTGGAAAGAATGAGGCTGGGATAGTCCAAGGAATTTGCTCAATTTCACGCAGTTTAGTGGGACAGCCAAGTAGCTGAACCTTCATCATCTCCTCCAGACCTAGAACTTTTCTACCATCTCAAGCTTAAGCTGGTTATTGGAAATGATCTCAAAGTGGAATCAGATTGGACAATGGCCCCTGGGGAAGCTGGATACCTTCTCAAGATGCAGTTTTTAGGGTCCTCCAAATGCTCCATTACTCTGTCGTGTATATATTTATAAAGGTAGTAAGTTCCAGTAGATGTTGAGTGGTTCACGATGTGGTGCCAACCTTTGGTCTCCCCTGACATTGCTTTAATCCCCTCTGAAAGCATGGCTGGAAGTTGAGGTTTATAGAGTTCAGGGCTTTTGTACTTAAGTTTATTCTACCCAGTAAGGCTCGACTTACTTTTGGAAGAGGGAATCCTGCTAAATGAACCCAGAATCACAAGATCTGTATCAATGTGTTGGAATATCACTGACATTCATTTGGGCAAATTCGAACATTCTAAATGGATCAGTCTTCTTGTGGCCATTTTTTGAGCTATAATAACTAGTTCCTGTTCTTAGCAATTATTGCTTTTTTCTCTCCTAAGTTCGAATGTTATAAAAGATGTCTGAGACTTTCAGCAGTGCTAGTACTTTTTAAACTACCATAATGCAAAGAAATATCTTCCAGATTTGGAGACAGGAAAACTGGGTTTGCATCTTGGTTGCTCTGTACACCAACTCTGAGACCCTCTTTGTATTCCAAGTATTCATTTGAACAGGTGGGATTGTGCTATCTACCTGAGAGCACTGTGGTGAGGCTCAGATGAGTCAGTGTGCAATAGAGTGCTTTGTAAGCAGTATAACAGTCAAGCCCAGCATGATGCTGTTTGAAAGAATTTTTAAAAAGGAAACTGAGAATCCAGGTCCATCCTTCTGGAGTGACGGCCAGGATGGAGGCTGTGTACAAAATACAGTGTTCTGGAGCATATAAAAATGGGGTTGAGAGCTAAAAGGACAATCTGCAGGTAGCAAGAGTCAAGCCAGTCAGCTGCCTGGGGGGTTCAGTCGGTTAAGCTTCTGCCTTTGGCTCAGGTCATGAAACGAGGGTTGTGGGATCGAGCCCCACATCATTGTTGGGCTCCCTGCTCAGCAGGCAGTCTGCTTCTCCCTCTCCCTTTTGCCCCTCTCCCCTGCTTGTGCTTTCTCTCTTGTGCTCTCTCTCTCAAATAAGTATAATCTTTTTTAAAAAGAGAGAGAGAAGTCTGAAACAAGCACCGTGCCAGGGACTGGGGAGGAAATGTGATCAGTGAACAAATTTGGATATTTGTGATGGCTGAATCATATGGCTGGAACCAGTAGGAGTCGGAGGGAGCCGACAAATGGATGAGTTTTGATCAAACTGAGATGAAACAGAGTGGAAGGATGGAAGGCTGGGTAGGGCAGAGGCTAGTTCCTATCTTCTTCCATCCTTTCATTTGGCAAATATTTTTGAGTGCTGGCCAGGTGCGAAGCATAGCTTTTCTAGCATCTCCAGGAAACTGTCCTCAGATAACTGAGGAACAGCCACATCCTTCTTCCATCAGTGGGCTGGTATTGATACCATTCCTGCCCTCAACCACCCTTTGGGACAGCTGATGAACTAGGGGACTTGAACTTCTTAAACACCTAGAAAAGTGTATAATTGTCTATAGATGGAAGCCTGTCGCAGGGTTCTAAGGAGTCAGAAGAATTGGGTTTTGGGGGGCTTCGGAGACTATGAGTGCATCCAACAAAGCTAAAATGGCAGAATCAGACCAAATAAAATATCAAAACTTGCCCTTGACTTATTTATTTATCTGTTACCTATACGATGTTTTCTACCAGTTGCCTGCGTCTGTGTTGTCTGCTTTCGTCAGTAAGCCATTAGGGGATGGGTGGTCTTTCTTCCTAGCACATAGAGCACCAGGTCACTATGAAAAGAGGCACATGGGAAATATTGTTTAATGGCAATGTGTTTTCACTAATAGCCTAATTATAAAATAGCCTTCAAATGCCCAAAGTTTTCAAATCATTCATTAAATATTTATTTAACTTCTATGGTGCTCTTTTTTGCAAGTATAACTTTACCTACCTTGTTTTTACTACCCTTTGGGTACTTAATAATAATTTTTCATAAACCTATGATGATACCAAACCTGATTGAAACTCTTGCTAACCTAAGACTTAGGAAGAGTTGATGATGCGCTGCCTGGGGAAAAAAACAAAAACCAAAAAACAAAAAACAGGGAGTAAAGATAACAAAAGGCAACCCCTATCTACATTGAACTGAAGTTGGGAAGATGAAAGAAAGGTAAAATACCAGTTGGCTATTTCTGTATAACAAATCAGCCCCAAGCTCAGTAGTTTCAATCTTTTTTTCTTGCTTATGTGTCACTGGTTGGATAGAGGTTGGTTGATCTAGGCTGAGCTTCAGATGGGCTCAGCTTACAGTTACAGATTAGGTCTATATCTGCACACACATATTTTCCCTTGGTTTAGTGAGTTACACTGGGAAGGTAATAAGACTACAAGAAGGCAAACTCAACGAAGCAAGTTCATTTTGAGTCTTTGCTTACATCATGATTGCTAACATTTCATTGGGTAAAGCAAGTCACTCTGCCACATCTGTCACGAGTGAAACAGGAAAATGTATTCTGCCTCTGGCTGGAGGAATAGCAAAAGGTCATGGGTACAGGAAGAGGTGAAGCACTAGTATCAATGATGCATAATAAGAATCCAGTTTCTGTCTTTGGAATGTTTCCAGAATATGGGAATATCACTTTATTCCACCCCCTGATGTTCTAACTCATTAAAGTAGTTAATCCATGGATTAGGCTGTTCTAGCAGCAGTTGGAATTCTTCCCCATTGAAGGCTCTTTTGGCTGTTGATTCATTGGCAAATGCCAAATGAGATGCATCACTAAATGCAGAATCAGAAAGTTGTGGGTTCAAGTCCCTGTGGTACCACTTACCCTCTGTGCATCCCCAAGTGGACATTTAACCTCTCCGAGCCTCTATTTCCTCATCTGTAAAATGAGGTAAGAATTCCTGCTCAATTTATCTCATAGGGTTGTTATAAAGATCCAGTCAAAGGAGATCAAAAGTATGAAAATATTCTGTTAACTGGAAATAGCTGCACATGAAAGATAGTATTATTGCTGAGTACTGTTTATGTTGGAGATTTCTAGAAATCCATCTTCTTATCCAGTTCCACTGATCAAGTGACTTGTATTACTGTTGTGACCTCAAGCCTTGTTCCTGGAGTAGTCAGATTAAAGCATGGTTTGAGTTGGGGATGGATAGTCAGGGTTGACTTCTCAGGTAAGGGCCATAGAAAGAGATGGTAGAGTCAAGGAGAAATTCAGCCACTTCTTGTTCTGTCATCACTGGCCTTTCTGGGGTCTCACAGCATGGAAATCTGAAGTCAAGGTCCTTTGTTTCGGTGTGACTTCTGGCTTCCTGGTTATTTTCCAGTAGTTTCTCTGGAGGTTACAGCATGTTATGGAGGCCAATACCAGTAAATATGAAATAATGAACAGCTTTGGAAAGTGCCTTGTGGTTTCCTTTGCTTGGCTTTCATTTCAGTTATAAAATTCTTGATTTTCATGAATCCATCTAAAAACACATAGTTATTTAACAACCTTAGCAGTCTAAATTATGCATATTCATATCTAGAATGCCATCTGTTCTGTCTCTTGGAGTGAGTTGGTTCCTAGGTGTTGTGCCACCAACCTCATCCAGGAGGTGGCCTGGGGAGTCCATATGGCATCTGGCATTTTCCTGGCCACACCAGTACCTGGGCTCAAGCCCAGGAAATGGTTTGGGATTAGGGAAGAGCATGAAACTAAATGGACTAAGGTGAGATCTGCAGTATAATCTGACTTTTTCAGGCTATTTCTGAAAAGAGAAAGAAAGGTCATGTGACTTTTTCTTGTGATATCCATGACAAAACTCATTGTGTGGGAGGGTTCCTCCCCAGTGTGACTCTTTAGGAAAGGCCACTAAATGAAGTGGTATAATTTCACATTCTTTAAGAAGAAACACCCCATACCATATCCAGAGTAGGTTACAGGATAGAAACGTTAACTTAACATAACACAAAGATGCAGGTGAAACAAAAGTTCCATTAAACCAAAATTAATGAGAGTGGTCTGATGGAGGTGCAGGTATGGAATTGAGATTTCTTGGTTCTAGCCTCAATTCTGTCCCTAAATTCCTATGAAGTTTTGAATGAATCATTTCACTGATCTCTGCCTCAGTTTCCTCATCTGTGACAGGAGTGAATTAACCATTAAAGTCCTGTCCAGCTTTGTCATCTAAGACATTCATGCCTTCCTTCTCCTTATTGGTAAAATGAAGAGGTTGTATGATGTTACCTGGAAGGTGCTGACTCCTTTATCCCATGATCGTACTTTCTAACAGGAGTGAAATGGAATTACACTGGGCTCAGCATGAGCCCTGTTGTCCATATGTGCTCTTTGGCAAAAATTTAGTATTGGAAGCTGGAAAGGAACAAAAAGAGAAGTGGACCTTTTCCCATTGGCATTAAAGTGAGTGTTTTGTTTAAAATACCCCAAATAAAAATAAAACAAAGAAGTCTGCATTCTAACACTTTCCATGTAAATAATAGACAACATCCCATTAGTGAGACTAGGCAGCAAGTACACTATTTAAAGTGCTTTTTTCATCTGACAGGTACCATTTGGAGTGCAAATGCATGTTTTTGGCAAAGCCCCATGCCTGGTGATGTTTTTCTTAGCATGGAAGGTTTAGGAACTGGAAGAGAGATGATGCAGGGAGAGAGGAATATATCCAGAGACTAAACATGTCTGTGTTGCTCATCTTTTAGCACCACCATATTAATAACCTCAGTGACCATGATTCTTCCAATGAAGACTCTAGACAGCTCACGGTCATTGCTAGAGGATTGATGAGCATCCTCTGCACCTTGCCTGTTCATGCTTTTACTTCTTTTTCTCTCTGAAATCTTCTATCTAGTACATCACCCTCTGTCTGGCTGGCACTGATGGGAAAAAATGCATCAACTCACTGGATTTCAAATTCATAGCTTATTTCTAGACTGAGTCTATGTCAAGATGGTCTGTGTATACATCAGTCTACTTGGGGGTGGAAAGATGAAAATTGTGTAAGCCAAACAACTCATGGGGTGAATTTTTTAAAGTTATAAGTAGATGTTACTTTTTATAAATTCCCATGGACTACTGTAGCTTTAGTTTGCTGCTCTGATAAACAGTGTCTTGGCTTCCAAGGACCCAAGTGCAAGTAATTTAGTTAGGAGGTGATGCCAACAAGCCCATAGAGAAGTGAGGAAGTGAGACAGGGAAAGGAAGGCAGCCAATGCAGGGAGCATTTGCAAACAAATTAGGCTCAGTCCTGCCTGGGAACTCTGAAAACCCATATGAAACATGTATCTTAACTATCCCAAAGGAGCAAGGCAGCTAGGGTATTTACTCTACCAACCCTCCCACTTATTGGTTGAGGGTTGCCTCAGAGTGGTGTTAATTACCCAGCACTTTTGGCCTAAAGGCAGAAACACTACAGTAAGCCCAAGAGTAGGAATTCAGGCAGAAGAATATAACAATGGTAAGATCTGAAAGAAAATGGTCAGGGCTCCACCTGTACTTGGTGCATATAGACACGTAAGGGAGACCACATCAGCTAAGAGATATACATAAATGATAGAATTAGAGGCATAATCATTCAGAACTGAACTGTCCAAAGATTGGGGTGGCTTCAGGTAAAGCTTGATCCAGGCTTTTAACGGTTTTAACAAGCATAAGTTTCTTTTCTCTATCTCTTTTCACCACTCGCTATGTGTTGGCTTCATTCCTGGTAGTTTCTACCTTTATGATTACAAGATAGCTTATAGTAGCTTTTTAGGGTTCTAGTCTCTAGGTTCAATATCTATCTAAGAAGAGAGGGTGTGTTTTTCAAATAGCTTAAACAAGTCCTGGAATTAAGTCTTCTGGACTATGATTGTCCTGATTAGGGTCAAGTTTCCATCTTCCCATCCCACAGCCAGGGAGCTTAAGTCTATCTACACTCATTTCTGAGTTGCTGGGGGGTGAGGGAAGGGTGACTCTAACTCAAAACACACAGCTGAGAAATTTAGTCTGTTGAGACAGAAATAGAGGTAATTAATACTAAGGACTTAAGTCTAACAGCATAGGTGTTTGATAACCTTAAGGAAAGCAATTAAATCAAGGATATTATATTTCAACTCCTTGATGTCAGAATCCAGTTGAATATCCAGGGAAGAGAGAAAGATTAATAGTGGTATGGTGAGGGAAGGCCAGGAAGAAAATGTAATGGTGAAAGCTTGGGTACCAACAACCACTCCAGGGAGCTGAATTCAGACTGTATCTTTGACAACACTAATGCCGGGTAATATTTATTTAGCTGAGCCTAATAAGCAGTGTAAAGAGTCTCATCTCTCAAATTGGCACAGCAAGGGGCCACAGCAGCCAGGCTGCTGATAATTAACAGTGAAATGTCTGGCCTGTTCTCTCCCTGCAGCATCCAAAGAGATGCCTGGGACTGAGGGGCAAATTCATTTTCCTCTTTGCCGGCTGGGATAAGAATGGGGTTTGCTGCAGAAAATTATTGGAGAGACAGCTAACCAAGGGCAGAACAAAATGGCTATTCTGAGCAAGCAGGCTGGGCTGAGGAGGGCAACCCTCCTCTTGATTGTGGAAGGTCATATACACACTGCATTTTCAATACCCATGTGTGTGGACCTATACAGGCCGTTATGTTGGTTTTAGCTCACAAGTGCTGCATTTGAAATTGTGGTTGCAGAATCAAAGACTGTTAGAATTCAGATGAACCTTGGAGATTGTGTAGTTCAATTGTATTTACTGATGAAACAACAGAAACCTAGACAGATGTGTGGCTTATCTAGCATCACAGTGAGTTCATTGTAGAGTTGACACAGGAACACAATACCCTTATGTGACAATTTATTGTTAATAATAACAATGTCTATGATCTAAATGCTTGAGATTCAGTCTGGAACTAGATCTTGTTCCCCTTTTATAGCTGAATCATTTGGTGGAATTCATACAGCACTTCAGTAGAAAACAGAAGACTCCAATCCATTAATTTTGGAAGCCCTCTCTAATTAACTAATAATAGTGTTGATGGGGATGATGGATAATTATTTACCTCTCAAAATATACCAGGCACTGTGCTAAACAATTTACAGGCATTATTTTGAATTATAATCCTCATAATAACACTTTGATGTGATACTACCTCCATTGTAAGGTGGAAGATATTGAGGTATACAGGGTTTATGAACATGCCCGAGAACACACAATTTGTAAATGGCGGACCTCAGTTCCCATCTCACGTGTTCTCATTCAAGAGCCAAACCTGTACCTGTAACCACCCCTAACCTTTACTCTTAGCTCTGCCAGAATTTCAGTGCCTTCTACTGGATTTTCCTTCTCCAAAAGAAATTCTATATCCAGAGAGATCTTGTATCATTTCCTTCATCTTTAAAAAAGATCACAAATTTACTGTACTTTTTAGAATTGCTATTAATGACTTTTGAGATTTGTTACTTTTTTTTTTTTGAGGATCACAGTGAAACACTACATTTACATATTTAAAGACAGTTTTCCTAAATGTCAGTTCAAAATATAGATTTATCAGAATTTGGAAATGAAAGAATTTTCTCTTACTGTTGACTCTACTGGATGTCAAGACTGTGCAAACCACATCGCAGAATTAGAGCACTGTGGGGGCATTTGACCCCACCCAAGTATCCCTGCCAAATAGCCTGTCTTCTCATTTCCCCACCCCTGATCTGCATGGCTTCCAATTCTCCTTCCCCCAGTTTCTCCAGATGGCAGACATCTTTCAGCCTCCTGGCTCCTGCAACTTCTTCCTACTGAATTAGAGCCAATTCCTCTAATCCAACTTCCTCCTCTTCAAAGGGATGTGCATAGCTTCCACAAGGACGAGGCCATCTGACTCCAATGCCTGTTGCCTTCTCTTGCCAGTGTCCTTATTTGACCTCAGTGTTCCTCCAATTTGGTCTCCATGGAGAGATGACCATTGGCTTGATTTGCATCCAGTTTTCTTGTTGGTCACCTTCTCTTCTGAATTCTTCTCTCTCATCTTTACCATTAATATCCTGCAATTCTCTACTTTGGGTGTGTTTCTTCCTCACTAGAATAGTATTATAATAACTTGGGGCAGATGATTAACTCTGATATTTTTACACTTTAAGCCGTTTTGCAAATTATATCACCAGAGAACTGGCTTGAGGATGACCAAAGAATTGACCCTTCATCAGTAAGGGGGATGGGAGGAACTGTTTAGCATAGGGAGCACCTACTATGGAATGGATCTTTGAGGCAGAGGCAAGAATCAAATAGAACATACCTAAGTATGTTTCATACTTTTTTCTTTTTCTCTCTTATCTTAGCTTGTTAAGACCTAAATTTCCCTCTCTTTCCTATCTTTAAGCAAATACTGTCTTACATAAGGTGGTCTATTCCTATGTTACCAATAAAAAATTGACTTCTCCAGTCTTCTAGAAATGTTTAATCTACCTGATATTTATAGTATGTGTAGTTGAGTATTTCCAAAAAGCATGAAGACTCAATTAAAGGGGGCTCATAAATGGGGCAGCTGGATGGCTCAGTCGTTAAGCACCTGCCTTTGGCTCAGGTTGTGATTTCCAGGTCCTGGGATCAAGCCCTACATCCAGCTCCCTGCTCAGCAGGAAGCCTGCTTCTCCCTCTCCCACTACCCGCTTGTGTTTCCTCTCTCACTGTATCTCTCTCTGTCGAATAAATAAATAAAATCTTAAAAAAAATTTTTTTTTAAGAAAGGGGGCTTATACCACTTATTGGATCACCTATTTAAAAAAAAAAAACAAACAACAACAACAATTGTTTTTTCTGTTTGATCATCCCTTTAACTTCAGGATGGGTACTTTTTACTTTCCCCCTACATTAGTGTTTATATTTTATTGTTTTTTTATTTCTTTAATGTTGAGCCTTGATGAAAGCTACAAAGTTTTTCTCTCCAGTAAAATGTCCAAATATCACATTCATACACATACACATGTACAGAATTTTGGCCACAACTTCAAAGTGTTCACTGATGCTCATACAGAGACCCATTCATCATACTGCTGTCAGACTAATAGTTCTATAAGATGAGTGAGGTCATCTTATGTTCATAATCCTTGTCACCTCCAGAATAGAGCATAAAGTTGAAAGCCTTCCATGGATATTACTCAAAGTACTCTTCCTTTCCATTCATCTTCTGTTCTAGCAACATTTTGAATATTTTTATTTCTTCATGCCTTTGCTCAAGTTGTTCTCTTGACCTGGAATACCTTTTTCGTTCTCTATCTTGAAGAATTATATATGATTTTCCCTATCCCACTAACGGCACCTTCTGTAAATCACTCTATCACCCCAACCAATGTAGATGACATAAATGTACTCAGGATTCATTTCACCTTTCTTTACATTTACAACTTCCTGATGTTTGTCTCTTTGATATCACTTAGGAGAATGGGAGTCTTAAGACTAAACAAAACCTTAAAATAATTTTGTAAAGCTTTTTTCCCCCTCATATTATTAATTTCTTCATAAATAATGATAACATTTAAAAAATACTTAATGTGCAACTGTTATGTGCAAAGCACTGACCCAGCCACTGGGGGATCCTGGTGGGCAAGGCAAATAGAGCCTTTGATCTCATGGAACTTTCTTTACATTGGAAGAAGAAAGACTAGAAATATTTTTTAAAAACAGGTGCTTACAGATATTGAGTATTTGGAAGACCATTACTTTGAGAAATGAGAAGTGTGACAGAGAATGAAGAGAGGGAGAGGAAGGACATTACGTTTTTTAATTGGAAAGTCAAGGAAAGCATCTCTAATATTCGAGTTGAAACCTGAATGGTGAGGAACTAGCCATGTAATGATGGGGGTAAGGGAATGTTTGATAGAGGGTAGAGCAAGTGCAAAGGCCCTGAGGTGGAAACTTGCTGAAGCAAAAATAGAAGGTCAGTGGGAGACAGGGGAGAGGTGTTCTTTGACAAGGTTAGAGAGGAGTAAGGAGTTTGGAATTTATTCTAAATGACATAGAGGCTTCCAAGTCTGAAAGCTCCTTGAGAGCAGACCTATCTGTTCAGCACAGGACTTGGTGCAAGAAATAGATGCTATAAAGGAAAAAGTTTTATAACCAAGTAATTTTGAGCATGTTAAGATGCTCCTTATTGGAAACTGGAAGAAAGTTTTTTTCCTAGACTATTCAATATATGTCCATGGTCACATTTGGTTAAGAGGAAATGTAGCTGTTAAGTAACAACCCTTGGATTTCAATTTCCTCAAGGACCATTGTGGGGACTTTTATGAGCTCATAACAGTCCTACATGCCCTGCAAGTTCCCATTCATTCCATTTTCTTCGATTCTATCTTATCACTGAAATGGTTTGAAGGCTCAGGAGTTTTACAAGCTTCAATCTGCTCTTGGCTTTTTGCCTCCGACATTCAATTTTCACACCTACTTTTACGAATTCAAGAATGGTACTAGACTGGCTTCCTCTGATAGGATTTTTTTTTCCCTCTTAACACATTTTGAAACATTACTTGTTTAGAAGGCTCTATAAAACATGTACATTCAGCTTAAAGAATCATTAAAAGCAAATACTTGTGTAACCACTACCTACATTAAGAAATAGAATGTTGCATTTTAGAAAGTGTGGTTTTGGAATGGAAAGCAACCTTTACAAACAAAGTCACCTGGTTTGCACCCTTTTTATAGATGAGAAGTATAAGGCTTTGAGTTGGCCAGTGGTTTTAAACAGGCCATATTGCAGTTCTGGGTGGAGGTAACAGAATCATAACTCTAAACCAGCAGACCCCATCAAGATTAGGGACTCAGTTTCTCAGACCAGGTTGTCTAGGGCTCTTACATGAACATTTGCAGTCAGAGTTGAGGTGATAAGAGCTGAATTTCTCATGGAGAATCTGTTGTTTTTCTTTCCAGAAGCTCTCTATAAAGGCAACACTGATGATCTATCCTCAAGGTGCCTACGAATTTCATGAGTAGTTGAATTTCTAGCCTGGAGTTCTTTCTTTTTCTTTTTTCTTTTTCATCACCAACTTGGCTCGTTTTTAGAGTTGACATTTTCTGAGTATCATAAGATTTCTGGTGAGTAGTTGAGTCAGATGTAGTTCAGAGTTCTACCTCAGTGGCTTTTTATTCCAAAGGCAGTTTTAACTAGAAGGGGGTTGGGGGATTGGGATTATATCTGATCATTTCCCCAGTAGGGTTGAGATCTGGGTTTGGTTTTCTGTCATTAGAATTCTTTTTCTTTCTCTCTTTGTCTGTTTCTCAACTTTGTCTCAATAAACACAAATACACACACACACACACACACAACTTTATCTCAATACACACAAATACTCACACATGTACACACACACTCAGATCAGTAAGCCAATTAATACTGGTACCTTGAAAACACCAAAAGATGGAGACAATAGTCACAGAAACATCTATTTTCCTCCATGTAACTTTTTGCTCCCCAAAAGAGACTTTCTTGACCTTCAGAGGCAAGAGGTGAAGGATAGCATTTTTGGATTCCTAAGAATTAATTCGAAGGTAAGAAACTCAAATGTCTTCTATTCCAGGTAGAAAATATGAGGGTAGTGTGCAAAAAATAGTGGGACACCATGGTTGACTAGAGATCATTTGCTCATTTGTGATACTATAATATCATAAGAAATGCGTATGTGGGGGCACCTGGGTGGCTCAGTGGGTTAAAGCCTCTGCCTCGGCTCAGGTTATGATCTTCGGGTCCTGGGATCAAGCCCGCATCGGGCTCTCTGCTCAGCAGGGAGCCTGCTTTCTCCTCTCTCTCTGCCTACTTGTGATCTCTCACTCTGTCAAATAAATAAATAAATAATTTTTAAAAAATTAAAAAAAAAAAGAAATTTGTATTTGGTCTTTGTCCCAGGTTCTTGGCAAAGAGCTCCTAAAACTCTTGGCTTTCTTAGTAAAAGGCCTAAGAAGAGTACCTTTTGTTATTCATAATAAGCACATATAATCATACCTGAGTTTATGCTAATGAAGTGGCTCTGGGAGGAGGGGAGGTAGGGGGGAGAGGTGATAGGCTGGTTGTCAAAGGAACTAACCCTTCAACTAACTGTTGAAATTGCAGCTCCACCCTCCATTCTCTTGGGAGGGGAGAAGGGCTGGAGGTTTTGTTAATCACTAATAGCCAATGACTTAATCAATCATGCCTACTAAATGTAAACTCCATAAAAAGTCCTAACTGAAGGGATTTGAAGAGCTTCCTGGTTGCTGAGGACATTAATGTGCTGGCTAGAGGTAGCATGCCCAGAGAGAGCATGGAAGCTCCATGTTCCTCCCCCCATTCCTTACCCTATGCATTTTTCCTTTTTGTTTTTCCTTTCTTGTATCCTGTATAATAAATGGGTAATAGGAAATGAAGCACTTTCCTAAATTCTGTGAGCCATTCTAACAAATTATCAAACCTGAAGAGAGGCTGTGGGAACCTCTAATTTATAGTGGCCTGGTCAGAAGTACAGTGACAACCTGAGACTTTTGACTGACATCTGAATTAGCAGTTTGGGAGCTGAGCCCTTGACCTGTGGGGTCTGTGTTAACTCTGGGTACTTAGTGTCACAACTGAGTTAAATTGTAGGACACTTAGTCAGTGTCGGCAGAGAACTGAAGAATTGCTTGATGTGGAAAAAGAAAACACACATTTGGTGTCAGAAGTAAGTAGTAGAGGGAGGGAGTGTTTTTCTCCCCCTTTACAAGTGTAAAGACATTTATATTCAAACATTTGAAAAATGCCCTGAGGGGCCACCTGGGAGGCTCAGTTGGTTGAGCTTCTGACCCTTGGTTTTGGCTCAGGTCATGTCTTCAGGGTCCTGAGATTGAGCCCTGAGTCAAGCTCTGTGCTCACTGTGGTAGCTGCTTGAGATGCTCTCTCTCCCTCTGCCCTTCCCCACCGCCCCCTGCATGCTCACTCTCTCTCTCTCTCTCTCTTTCAAATAAAATAAATAAATAAAATCTTTTAAAAATGCCTTGTAAATAGCCTCCCAAATAAATTATCTGTGAAATGAAGCCTACAGCAACTTCCAAGTTTGTCATCTTTGAATCTTTTCATACTAGTAAAATCAAACTAAAATTGCCATACAGTGTAACAACAGTGAAGGAAAAAGTTAGAGTGATAGCACATTAATTCAGAGTTGTGGTGGTGGCGATGGTAGAGAAGGACATGGTGCATAGAATGGGGCAACATGCAGGATTTTGCTACAAAGCAGCCTATCTTTTTTTTAAATGGGTATATTTCAGTTCACTCTCCCCATGCTTCATTTGGGTTAATTTTTTTTTTTTCTGAGCTGTTCTCCAGCTCACAAATTCTTTCTTCAGCTCCATCAATTCTGCTATTAAAATCATCTTGTAGATTTCACTTTGGCTATAGTAACATTCAGTTCTACAATTTCATTTGTCCTTTTTAAAAAAAAATTATAATTCTTTGTAAAATTTTTCAATCTTAATTTTTAACTTGTTTCAATAAAGCAAAAAGTTATTTTAAAGACTTTTTGTTTCTTATATTCAAATGTAAGGAAGATCCCATGGTTTTCTTTCTGTTGTCTGCTTCTTTTTAAAGGTTTTCTAATTTTACCTAATTTCATTTTGTATAAAACGTTATATTTGGGATAAAATTGTAGAAGTTACCTTCCTCTAGAAAGAAATTGTATTTCTTTCTGTCATGTGCCTGGGACACTAGCAGTTTGAAAGCACCTTAATCCAAGTTAGGGATTTATTTGAGCAACCCAGATAATTCAAAGTTAAACTATGTATGAGAGCTGGGTGACTTTGATCCCAAGTTTTGTCTTCCTGATACAGCGAGACTGACAAAAACCCTTTACATGATTTCAGATACATATTCCATATGGGGAAAAAAGTGGCACCTAATAATGAATCACTTCTCTGGATTTGGTTGGTAATTCCTTGCCATCTTATTTACTTCTTTATGCTTTCAAGCTTTTATTAATTTTTTAAAAGATTTAGGTATTTTAGAGAAAGAAAGAGAATGAGTATGCATCACACCCATATGGAGGGGAGGGGCAGAGGGAGAGGGAAAGAATCCTAAGCAGGCTCCCCATTGAGCACAGAAACCAATGTCACAGGGCTCTATCTCATGACTGTGAGATCATGACCTAAGCCAAAATCAAGTTGTATGTTTAACTGACTGAGCACCCAGGCATCCCTATTGTTAATTTTTAAAATATATTTTCTCAGGCTTTTCTAGTTGTCCTTAGTGATAAGGCTAATTCAATATTACTTGGTCTTCCAGTACTAAAGGCAGATGTCTCAAGCTAATGAGATTTATAGACTAGTCACCTGTGTATAAACTTTAGAGGCTGGTTATACCCTGCCTAGAAGAAAAAAATCTGAACTGCTACCTTTCTCAGATACTGCCCTATTGCCTGTTTTTTGGTAATTACCTCATTTTACTCTTACAGCTACTTCCTGCCCTCTCTTTCCTAACCCACTACAGAGCCATAATCATGATGGAAAACTCTTAGCAATATATGATCTGAGTTAGAAGAGAAAAAAGATGTCTATCCACCAATACCTTTCCTCTTCAGTTAAATATACATATATATTTTATAATAAAAATATACATTGATTGATTGATGTGTTTTGGTGAATGACAAGGAGAGAAGGTATGAGATTATAAAAATATGTAACTTGGCATTATGAATACCAAGCCATTTTCTTTTGAAAAACTTGGGATATGCAACATCTTCAGATTCAAATGTGTTCTTTTTGTGAGATTCAGCTAGAGATTCAACTTCTTTTCAACACATGCTTCTGATGGGTTTGAAAGTTGGCATATCAATCTGTGAGTACTTGCAAAAGAGGCTTTCTTAATTTTCTTGGCTTAAAATTCCTTAAAACATGAAGTTTTTTTAGTGAACTTTTATTGAAATATGAAATAAATACAGGAACATGCACATATAAATGCACAGCTAAATGAATTTTGGTAAAGTTAACATATCCACATAACCAGGACCCAAAAACAGAACTATATCATTACTAGCATCTCTTTCACATCCCCCTTCTAGTCACTAACTCTTTAAGGGTAACAACTATCCTGATCTGATGCTGTAGATTAATTCTGCTTATTTTTGAACTTTATATATGGAATCATTTAGTATATATTCTTGTGACTGGTTGTTTGTAGTATATATTCTTGTGACTGGTTGTTTGGTTTTTGTCTCCCAACATTACATTTGTAGGATGTATTACTATTTCCGCATGCAGTTATAAATCATTCATTCTTGTATTTTGTATAGTAATCCACTGCATGAATATAATATGATTTGTTTATCGTTTTTACTTTCTATGGATAAGGGGAAGTCTCCCCAGTTTAGGAACAGTGCTGTTACAAAAATTCTTGTGCATTCTTACTACTTTTTAGTAAATACAGATAGCAAGAAGATTCTCAACCTTTCATCTTTTAAATTTCTTCCTGTTCACCAGGACTGTGGCCCAGATTTCTGTTCCTGATCTTTTAATTTGGACAAAATACAGATGAAGACAGATGATTTTCATGAACTTCTTCCTAGATTAGCCAGGAGCGTGTTGTCCATCTGACTGTGGTCTTCTGCCTGAGCTCTATCTCCAGACTCTTTTGTGGTTTCATCTGGTGGACTGAATTATATCTCCTGCCCATACAGATTGTTTTATAATTCTGCCATGTTCCAATTGAATCTTTTAACAATATGAAAAAAAAACTGTTCTTTTAAAAATAAAGCATCTATTCTCTTATGAGAATATTGTTACAATTCTATTAGCTAGTGACATTCTATGAGAATTCACAAAAGAAGAGCTATCTGCTTGTGGGACCTTCAAATTTCTGAAAATTTGCTTAGATAGAAAAACTGTCCATGCATTAGAGCAAAAGATGCTTACAACAGGATATTGTCATATATGCCTCAGAGCTAAACAGATGGCTAATTGGGAATTAGAGTAGAATTACTCATTCATTCCACAAACACCAAATGAACCTCTACTATTTGTTCCTCTCTATGCTAACATAATTTACATTAAGTTATATTAAATTCAATGTTAATTATATAACATAGTATCATCATAACATGATCTACTATAATTCCAGGGAGTGATAAGAGCTAGAGAGAAAATAAATCAATGGAAGAGGTGGATCTGGATGTTATTTTAGATGGATGGTAGGAGGAGGAGTCAGGAAATCACAGAATGAGTGACATATGTGAAGACCTAAGTGAAAAGAGGGTACATTGCCTGGACCTGGAGGAATTTTCCAGAAAGAGATTTGCAAGACCAAAGACGGTAAGAGGGAAACAAGAATGGCAGATTCAAGAGGGAGGAAACAGGACAGTGTGGCTGGAGTATAGTGATTAACGAGCAGGAGGAAAGGAGGTTAGATGAGAGAGGAAAAGGAAGACAGGGGCCACATAAGGAAGTTGAATTTTATTCCAAGGTGATAGCATTCCACGGGATCTTAAGTGCGAGTTGTACAGTATGTGGCTTGATTTGACGTGTGGTTGGGAAACCAATTTGGCTGCTGCATAGAGAATGGTTTATAGGTATTAAGAATGGAATAAGAATGGAAATTGTCTGAGAAACTAATTTGATTTCCTGGATTTTGGAGGTGGGAAAGATATGTGTGGAGAAGGCTGCTACATGGCCGAGTAGGACATTGCTCCCAAAGAAGAAAAGGATTTATATAAATTAACTGCCAAAATTTCAGTTTGAGAAGAAATCAGACGACCCACTACATTTCACCCTTTATTTTACAGATGAGAAAACTAAGACTCAGGAAGCCTAAGTAACTTTCTTAAGGAAAAAATGGGGTAAATGCATTGAAAATAAGAATGAATTTGGGGAAAGATGACTTCTGCTACTAAGTCAAAGTATTCATATGCAATAAAGTCAAATTATGGGTAAGAGCTACAAACACTTGAAATTAAGTGCTAAATCTCTTTTCTTTTTTTGAGAACTGAAATTTTGGTGACTCAAAATGACCACCTTATCATCTTGAGATGACTCTGAACTTTTAAATGGCAAGTCCAAGCCTTATTAATTTTCCTAAAACCATTGGGAACAATGCCTGGCATATGGTCAGTGCATTATAAATATTTGCTGAATGATTAGATGATGAAACTGAGAGTCAGAAGAATTCTAAAATATATATAGAAAAAAGGAGAAAGAAAAAGTACATGCTCTAGCACTATACTAATATTGAAGGAACAATTAAAGTTTTAGTCAGCATGCTTTGTATTGTGACAGAAATTCAGTTCAAACTGATTTAAGCATTAAAGAACATTCATTGGCCCATGTAATTAAGTCTAGGAGGGAAGTTCTGAGTTCAGGTATGGCTGGATTCAGGGCTCATATACCATTTAAAGAACTCTCTCTGTCTCTGTTTCTGTCTTTCACTTTCATTTCCATTTGTTTATCTTTCCTTCCTGTTGGCTTCATTCTCCTTCTAGCTTTCTTCACAAGGAGATCCTTCTATAGTTATAAGCTTACATCTTCCTGTTTATTAATACCAACAGAAAGAGTTCCCTTTTCCCAAGTGGTTCTATCAAAAGTCTTCAGGGACCAGGCCAGTCAGCCCATGTTCACATGGGCTAATGAGCAGATGAGTGGTTCCCAAGGAAGAGTTAAGAATGATTAGCAAACATTGGTAGAGTGGATAGTAGCAGGAGAAACAACAAAGATCTACTACCAAAGTGAAAGAAAAGGGGAACCTTGCAGCCAGAGAGGCAATTTCTGTCTATGAAACCCCCCTAAAACCTAGGGCACCTTAATTCTAGACCAAGGGAGGTTCAGCGTTCAAAAGACTCCTCTGCTTGTAGTATTGACGGTGCAGATATTTGTTGATGTTTCTGGGCGCTCTACTTACTCTCTTTCAGGCTTCCTGAGGCAGCTAGATTTTTCCCCAAGTTCCCCTGAGAAACTTAACAGACTTCTTGGATATATAAGAGCTCACAGGATCAGCAGCCACTGCCATGGTTCTGTCCTCCTCACAGACTTTCCAGTTATTAGTATGAAGCCCCAAAGGTCCATGGTTCATCCACAGTTTTTTTTTTTTTTTTAAGATTTATTTATTTTTTTATTAACATATAATGTACTATTTGCCCCAGGGGTACAGGTCTGTGATTCATCAGGCTTACACACTTCACAGCACTCACCATAGCACATACCCTCCCCAGCGTCCGTAACCCAACCCTCTCCAAACCCCCACCCCACCGCAACCCTCAGTTTGTTTTTTATCCACAGCTTTTTAAAGTTGTTCTTCATGTTTATTTAAAGAAACCATGAGCCCAGTGTCCACTTTCCTGTGAAGCTCAAATGCTATGAAATTGAATGGCAAACCAAATAGTGTATGTGTGTGGGGGGAAATGGTGGGCAAGTTCAGGTAAGTGTGTAGTTTTTACTCCATGATGAAGATAATCAAGGAAACAAACCACTTTCCTACACTCAATAAAAATGTCTCCCACATGGATATTTCCCAGCCAATGGAAAAGTGAATCAACTAGAGAACTCCAAGACAATTAAGTTAATTGAAAACACATTTCATAAGAGAATTTGAATAGATTATTTGAGGTCACAGAACATCCACCAATGAGTATTTGCCTCAGTATCCACAGGTTTACTTTGCTTCACCAGTTGTAACATTTCTGAAATTCACTTGTTTCACCTTTGTATGCAAATGTGGAAAATGTGTGTTTCTAGTTATGGCTCCATAAGACCAGTATCTACCACCTTCACAATTTTAGTCACATGTGCCACATCACCAGGGTTCAGTGAAGGAAAGCAAAACCATTCTAGTTATTTCAAGCAGAAGGTGATTTAATACAGGGAAATAAGTGCTTACAAATTGGTGAGAAGAATGAAAGTCAGAGGCACCAGAGGGATCTTAGTTTCAGTGTCAAAGTAAAAAAAAGAGTGTGTTCATCACATTTTCCACTGTTGGTGCCTCTCTAAGTGTCATTCCCATGAGGCTGTCGACTGAAAAGCAGAACCCTGAGTCTGACTCCTGTGTGTACTCATCTTTCAAAGCGTAATTTAACTGCCTCTACTGTACAGACTGCTTCTGTTTTATTTCTGCCTTACAAACCTCAGGCAACTGCATCAAACTGGCACAATATAATTTGTATCCAGAACCCTAACAGCAAGGGCATCTGGAAAGTATAATTTTAAGACTTCCAACCTTGGAAAGAAAAGAAGAGGTTGAGAAGGAATCCAAGAACTTGTCACTTGCACTCACTGTACACATTAAATTTTTTTGTTTTTTTTTTTTAAGAAGACCTTATATTTATACTGTAAATGAAAATTCAAGATCATTTGGCATTAACAGAAGGTATTGTCAAAATAAATGCAAGGAAATTTTTTTTGCCTTACACTTGCCAAAAATATTTTTCCTCCCTGAGAGAACAGAGTAATTATAAAAGGTTCTTCTCCCAGCCTCTCTCTAACTGCACTATTCCTCCCATGCTACCTGTCTGCCCTACCCCCCACCCTCATACACTTTGTGTGAGCCAGAAGTCAATATTTGCAATGAAATGACAGGTCATGTTTGAATTAAAGCAGGCTTCTGAGCAGCTCATAGTCAAGTTTTCTTTTCTTTTCTTTCTTTCTTTCTTTCTTTCTTTCTTTCTCTCTTTCTTTCTTTCTTTCTTTCTTTCTTTCTTTTTTATTTTTTCCTGGTGGGGAGATAGAGAGGACCGCACAGAACCCACACTCCCACAGGCAGTGTACATCAATGGACTTTGGGAAACTCTTTATTAGGTTATAATCAGTTTGAAGGTGCTTTGATCTCCTCCTCTGTCTTAAGTTCTAGGGTAGACCTCACATTTTTACATCCAACCTGGAGTTACAAATCTGAGAAGGAAAAACATCAGGAAAGGTGACCCAGGGAATTTCAGAGACTGAAACAAAGACCAACAGTCCGTTTAAAGCAGGACCTTGTTGCCTTTGCAGAGGGCAAGAGGTGGGATACTGGGGACGCCCCTACAGGTGGAGCTCAAACCTCTGAGCAAGAGTTGTCCACTGAACCAACTCCTTTCCTGGCACTTTGCATCTTCATGTTGCCAGCTAAGCAAACCCTTCTCTGCGTGAGGACCATTGTTTTCTTCCACTTCTCCTTGGTCAGCCCACCTCTTAACCTCCTATCTCCAACTCTGCTTCATTTCTTTTTTTCCAGAGCTACGACTAGCAGATTCACTACCTATTATTGTCTGCCTTTCAAAGTGCTCCATGAAAGTCTATTTTGTTCACAGCAGAACCCATAGTGTCTAGAACACTGCTTGTTACAGACGTTCCGTTCTCACCATGTGAACAAATAACAAATGAGCAAAGGAGCAGCCAGCCTGCTTGGCTCAGTCAGGCTAACCCAGAGAGAAGCCCGAACCCATCTCAGACTCACTCTGGACCTTACTGTGTTTCACAGAATGTAAGATTGATCAAAACTATTTACAAGAGAGTACATGCCAGGCTTTCGACCACCCGAATCAAGGATAGGCCTTCAAGTTGTTGTAAACTGAATTTTGAGATGTTACTCGTTTCTTCATTTGTATTAAAGAATAAGAAGTTGGGTTGAGACTTGACTCCACCATCTCCTGGATGGCAAGTCCATTTCATTTTCTGAGCCCCTGCTTCCTTAACTCTAAAATAGGGGAAGATTTACTTTTTTGATTAATTCACCTCTTGTTACGGGGGGGGTGTCACATGAAATTGGGAATTTACCCAGGTGTTTCATCATTTAAAAAGTAGTTTTCTGGGTGCCTACTATGTACAGGTCTCTTAAATGTCATCTTCTTAGTGGCTTTTAATAATCACCTCATGTAACATTTCAGCCCTGCTTTTCCAACACCATTAATTCTCCTCTCTGCTTTATTTCTCTAACAAATGCTTTTATTGTTTAACTTAATAGATATTTTATTGATTCATATTATTAATTTTAAGTATCTATTTAATTTGTATTGTGTATGTCTCCCCCTACTAAGTTTCAAGCTCCCTGAGAGAGATTTTGGGGGGGGGGGGTATTGTCCCCCCCCCTTTTTTTTCCTGCTATTGTCTTTCCAGGACCTGGCCCATAATGGGCACTAAATAAATAAATAAGCAAATGTCCCATGCTCAGAGTACAAGTGCTGATATCAACCAGGCTACCACATAAAACTCAAATTTATTTTTTACTGGAGGAAACTCACTGAAGAATTTGTGTTCTATACAGATAGCTTGTACAGAGGGCTGGAGTTGCACTGAAGGAGTAATTAGGAGGCCAGCATATAATCCAGGCAAGAAATGACAAAGGAACTGAACTGAAGACAATGTCAATGAGTGAAGGGAAGAAGACAATTGGGAAATATTGAGGATACAGAATTATAGGATTTGGCTTCTTAGATGTGAGGCATGGTGGGGAAAAGTGAAATCTACATTGAATTCCTAGTTTCTGGGCTGGGCAACTGGGTGGATGAAAATGATGCTCACTGAGCTGGGGAGACTAGAGAAGGATATGGTTGGTTGAAGGACTGTCAGGAGGAGAGAATTTATTGTCAGGTGACTATGGGCCAACACATATTCACCCAGAAGTTGAAGTAAGCTCTGGGCTGTCTGGCTTGCTTATCTATCTATCAATCCATCTATTTAAAGGAAACCTTTTTTATTTATTTGACAGAGAGAGATCACAAGTAGGCAGAGAGGCAGGCAGAGAAAGAGGAGGAAGGAGGTTCCCCAGTGAGCAGAGAGCCCAATGCAGGGCTTGATCCCAGGACCCTGGGACCATGATCTGAGCAGAAGGCAGAGGCTTTAACCCACTGAACCCCAGGCACCCCGGAAACCTTTTTTTAAAAGACTTATTCATTTCTTGTGCTCGCTTCGGCAGCACATATACTAAAAGACTTATTCATTTCTTTTAGACAGTGAAGGAGAGAGAGAGAGAGAGAGAGAGAGAATGAGAGAGAGAATCTGAAGCAGACTTTCACCTGAGCATGGAGTCTGAGGTGAGGATTGATCTAGGGCTCAACCCAGGGCTCAATTTCATGACGTTGAGATCAGGACCTAAGCTGAAGTCAAGAGTCAGACACTTAACCGACTGAGCCATCTAGATACCCCTATGGCTCTGGGTTTAGAAGGAAAATTTAGACTGGGGAAAAAGATTTGAGAGCCATAATCCTAGGCTCCAGGGACAATATGCCGAGTAAGGATAGGGGAGGGACAGCAAGACACCATCATTTGGGATAAATATTCTTATCTCACCTCTCCACAGATGAGACCACTGGGGAGGTGGTCTCAAGAATTTATTCTCAAAAATTCACTTTTCATCTATTTCATTTGAGATCCCAGAGTTCCGCACCATGGATGATGGAAAAGACTATCATGTACTTAGAACCCAATCCAAGTCTCCTTCAGGGCAAAAACTCAACTTTTTTTCCTTTTATTTTATTTTTATTATTTTTTAAAAGGATTGATTTATTTGAGAGAGAGAGAGAGAGAGAGAGAAAGCGAGAGAGTTTGTGGGAAGAGATGGAAAGGGAAGGAGAGAGGGGGAGAGAATCTCAATCATAATCCCCACTGAGCATGGAGCCACATGCACAAGGCTTGATATGACGATGAGATCATGGGCTGAGCTGAAATCAAGAGTCAGATGCTTAACCAACTGAGCCAGCCCAGGTCTTTTATTTTATTAAGAAAAATGGTGTGCTAGATAGTTCTTGGTTTGGGAGCCAGAACACCTGAGCTGATCTAGCTTATTATCTGCTACAGCTAAAGGGTAACCTTAAACAACACATGAATTTTTCTTTCAGCTCATTTCCTCATTCATAAAATTATGGGATTAGCCTCCAGGAGGTCCCTGGGAAGTTGAGTCAGGAGCATTTGAGTGATTAAATAATGAAATCCAGAGTAGATATTTATTATCTTATAGAGCATCCAATTTCTATACCATTACAACAATAATTTTGTTGCTGGACCCATTCCAGTTCCTCTTTATATTCTTTAAAACACATAGAAGCCTAAACAATACACAGAGCTCTCTAGTATGGTCATGACTAATGTAGCAGAGTACATAAGAAGGTGGAAGAAAATACAGACTATACCTCTGTCGTAGGCTGCTGGCTGTTGTCAAGCTGCTAGTGATTTATTTAGCATTCTGGTTACAAAGAAGCAGGGCTAAACCATTTGCATTGATATTTTAGGTTTTCTTTAAAAGTAATTAACCAAATTAAGACAATATTCACCAAATGTCCTGAAAACAAAGCACAATTAAAAAAAAAAAAAACAACTGCCCATCTACTGATTTAGTAGTTAAGATTTCTTAAAAGTAACTAAGAAAATTTTGGTACTTATGTTGTGTGCTTTCCCAGCTAAGATCTTAATATTTTTTGCAAACATGACTCAAATGCCAAAGATACCTCCCCCACTTTGTCTCTCAAAAAAATGAAGCCAGTGAGAACTGAAGAAAGTATGGTGGTGTTGAATGCGGTCTTTGACGTTCATGGGTGTAACTGTAGTATATTATTATTTAGCTTATCTCAATTCCTTTCTCCCTCCACTCTCAACTTCCGAGGGAATTGTGAAGTGTGTACTTGCCTGTCCAACTCATGTTGGCCTTGATCATGTGCCTTGTTCAGATGGGTAGAATATGTGTGGAAATGACAGTGTTACTGCTGCTTGTTATCTTTCTGACATACGTTCAGCTTCTCCCTCTTTGAAATGGTATCTTATCCTGAAGGAGATAATGCATGTTTTTGTTAGTGCTTCTGGAAACTTCTTCTATCATGAGAAGGGATTCTGCCTAGTAATTGCTCCCTTTTCAGCCTGAGTCTCAAAATTAGATTCATGGAGCAGAACTGTCCCAGTGTACCTACAGATGCAGAGTGGCCCCAGCCAACTGGTAGACCCTAAAGCATTAAAAATAATGACTGTTGTTTGAAATCTCTGAATTCCACATTGGTGTGGTATGTGATATGACTATGTCAATAGTTAACTGAGACAGTATCATTTGGCCAAACAACAAGTCTTGTAGATTTAACCCCCTGTGAGATCTCTGGTCTCTGTAACTACTCTATTCAGGGCTTAATTGACTTGGAGCAGAAATTAACACAGAGCTGCACTTAGCCCAATTGGTTTGCAATTTTTTTAAAGCTTAGGAGTCAGTTTTACATCTCTAACAGTTGACCATTTTTAAGGTCTAAATCTCAAGTAAAAGCATTTTTTCCTCTTAGGGATATTTAGCAATGTCTGCATGTATTTTGACTGTCATGACTCAGGGTGTGGTGCCACTGGCATCTAGTGAGTAGAGGCCAGTGATGCTATTAAACATCTTACAACGTATAGCTCCTTCCAACAAAGCATTATCCAGTCCCAAATGTCAACAGCGTCAAGGTTGGCAAAAGTTGGCCCAGCTACGTATTTCTTTCTCTCAGGGCATATCAAATTTATCTTTGGGCAGCACAGCATTAAAACTGATATCATTCACTAGGAACAAAAAGAAAAATTTGGCCAAGTCTATGGTATCAATCCAGATAGCCTTCTGAGAAGAGACCAGAATTCTTTTTTTTTTTTTAATTTGATTTGTTTATTGGACAGAGAGAGAGATCACAAGTAGGCAGAGAGGCAGGCAGAGAGAGCGGGGGAAGCAGCCTCCCCGCTGAACAGAGAGCCCGACTCGGGACTTGATCCCAGGACCCTGAGATCATGACCTGAGCTGAAGGCAAAGGCTTTAACCCACTGAGCCACCCAGGTGCCCCCAGAATTCTTTTTATTAACCCACTGAAAAACATACAGCAAAAATAATTATCTGCTCCCTTTTTGAGATTTGAAATTCTTTAATTGGATTAAAAAAGGCTTTCCTTTTTCACCAGAACTTCGGGATATTTCTGTATCACTCAAACATCAGAGGCCTCATGACTTAGTTATTCATTTACTCTCTCATCCACTCAAATTATTTATGGAGAACCTACCTTGTGCCAGGAAGTCTTAAGATTCTCATTCCAAGATGTCAGGTTTAATTCTGTATATTTTGTTTTGATTGAAACTCAGTATATAAGACTGTAAGGAAGTTCACATTTATTTTAAAGCACCCCAAGAGTGAACATAATCTTTCTGCTCACCCTGTACTTTGAATACCCTTCCTTGGTGTTATGAATCTCAAAAAGAGGTGGAGCCCACCTCTCACTAGAGATGTATTTTCTTACCCTCCCTTAGGAACAACCCAACACAACTGCACAGGACCTTGTATTAGACTCCATGGGTCCCAGTAATGGCCAGGGATAGGTACAAAAATTTTAGTGGTAATGATATAAGCACAGTTTACTTTATAGATATATTTCTCAGTATATTTTATGTTAGTATTATATTTTATGAGCAAATATTTCATATGCTTTGTTAGTAAGAAGCATCCAGCAGAATCTGATACTACTGGGTGAGTGAGGATGATTTTTAAGCTGAAGAATAGTGGTGACCCCAAAAGAAAACGTAATAGGTTGAGCCTAAAAGTGCTGGGCACTGGGCTTTCATCCACCTGGAACAGAAGGAATTTTCTGACATATCCACTGGCCCAGTTGAGTCCTTGGAAATGTCCACCCTAGCAAAAATGTCCTCACCTCCCACTGCAGGCTCCAGGAGAAGGTGTGACCAATGGCAGGTTCTGGTTATGAAAGCTCCTGCTCCAGCCCTCTCTTAGGTACACCATTTTGAAGCCACAGTGAGCTAAATCTCTGTGAGCCAGGATACGGAGGGCTGAGGACTCAAGCAGGAAGATGGTCCAGAGCCTGATCCAAAGAGCTTAAGATGTAGACAACATACAAATATAGTACTTTTCTCACTTCAATGAACTGAAATGTCCTCCCCCCCCCCAAATTTGATTTTGCTGTTTTGGATTCAACCAGTATCTCCTTCTGATAAAGCTCTTTTCTATAACCAGTCACAGAAGGAGTAGAAGGCACCTTGCAGGAAAACAATGGTCTGACACTTAAAGAGAAAACCAATGGCAAATATCCTCCTCTGTGTTTTCTCAGATAATCCTTACAAAAACCATGTGGGAAGGCTTAGTTCCTATTTTTCAGGTAAGAAAACTAAAGTGCCCAGAGGATAACTTACTTGAATTTTAATTGAGGCATGTCTGATCTTCAGGTCTGTATTCTTTTTCATTAACTGCAAAAGCTAATGTTGACTCTCTTTTATGACATGTTAATATTCAAATCAATATGATTTTTGTCATGGAAAAATCCAAGTCCTACCCAGAAGGAGGAAGCAGGGAACATAAATTCAACCTCTTCAAGTCACATGGAGTGGCAAGGAATCTGGTATGAGTTTGCAAATTTGATTTTGAGGACTCCGGGCATGGGTCTGGTGTCAGAGTCAATATATCTGCCCATGGGCAGATTAGAACCAGGTGACTGTCAAGCTACTTGCTGTCCCCTTTTGACCCACCTGCTCTGCTCACCAAATCTTTGTGTAGGCAAAAGATCAGTGAAACAGAGTTGTCCTTGTGCCTTCTGACTTGCTTTATGCCTTCTCACTGGACTTTTTGATACCATGTTAGAGCAAACCCATGGTCACCTGCTTATAGGCACTAGTCATTTGAAGTAATAAAACAAGAAGTAACTGGCCAGAGCCAGCCATTGAATTTTTAAGGGTTTAAGCCTTTCTTCAAGAAAACATGGTTCCTTCAAAGAATCAAATGGAGTATAGCAGTTACAAGTGTGAACTCTTGAACCATATTATTCAAATCCTTGAGCACTCACTAGCTATTTATTCCCTGTGTGACCTTGGGGATTTAGCTTCACCTCTTCAACGCCTCAGTTTCTTCATCTGTAAAACAGACTCATTTATTCATTCCAAACATATGTTCTGCCACATACCACAACATTGATTCCATATGCTAGGAATGGAGCACTACACAAAACCAGCCAAATCCTTCTGTTCTCATAGAGGAGAGGGTAGATACATGGATCTATTTGTAACATAATTTTAGATAATGCTAAGTGCCATAGAATCAAATGAAGTAGAGAAAGGGAAGGGGAGTTGAGGGAAGGGATATTACAATGAACAGGGAAGAAAGGCTCTTAGAGGAGACAAAAGACCAGAGTACTGTGAAGGGAGGGTGCCACGCAGTACCAGAGGCAAGAATATTCTACGCAGAGGGAGCAGGAATGTAAAACAAAACATAACAACTGGACTCACCTTATGGGAGTGTTGTGGGAGTTACATGAGATAACGCATATGAAATGAGACCATAGGAACTACTCTGTGAAGGTTAGCTCTGTGTATATCTTAGAATCAGAGTTGGAAGAATGATCAAGTTCTGTTCCAGCTTTTCTCATAGAGTGCAGATCTCTCCTAAAATAGTCATGGAACTTAAGTACCTGTCATGATGAGGAGCCCTACCTCAAGAAGCAGGGTCTTACCTCCATTGATGGGTAGCTTTCCTTTGTGAGGAAGTGCTTCCTTCCTCACATACTATCCAGGGGCACACAAAAAATTACTTGCTCCCTCTTTCACACAACAACATCTCCAAAGTTTGAAAATAACTGGCATCTGAGCACCATCAGTACCTTCAACCATTTCTTAATCTATATGGCTCCCAGATTTCTCAAATTTTCATTTGATCTTTTTTAAAAACACAGTACAATAGGCTTGGTCTCTGAAATAAGGAGGCAAAACGATGAGATTAGCATTTGACGCTCAAACTTCCCCACTCAAAAGCTCTTTCCTAAAAGCACAGTCCCTAAATAAAGAGGAATTGGTCTACCCTTCTTGTCTGTGGCTGCCCCTACCTGCCATCTTGCCCAAGCATAAACCCAGCCTGCACCCATTTGAAATCACATCCATGGTAATGGTTAAGAGAAGCAGTTGACCGACCCCTGCTTCCAGTGTCCTGGAGACTGGAGCAGAGAAGACAGAAGAGAGTGGTCATGAGGGGTGGTGGGCTCAGGACAGATGTTAGTGCCATGTTATTAAGTGTCAGATCAATGGGATTAGAATAGAGCTGATGAGTCAAAGACCTGAGATTCCCTTTCCTGTGGTCCAGCCAGCTGGGACCTGCTACCCAGTGTCTGCTCAGCTCCTTACCTTGCCAGCTGCCTCACAAAACAAACCACAGCTCCAAAGCTTAGAGGATATGGAGGACGCAGCACTCAGAACAGACCCAACCCTGCTGCTAAAGAAGAAATCCAAGGAGAAAGCTGCCTGGTGGTAGATGAATCAGGCCACATTATCTTTAGAACTTACCTGCTTTAGAGCAGATTCTCCTTGGTGTGACTTCTGAAAAGATGCACAGTTTTTATCACTGTGGAGGGCAGGCCTGAATTTTAAGTAATGCCTTTGATGGCCTTGTGAAGTTCTGTATCATCTCTTTATGATTAAATTAATGGACACACATAGACATGAGGGGTGGTAGGTAGAAACGGGAGATAACATCAAAGGTAGTCATGTTTTGTTTTGCTTTTTTTTTTTTTTAATTAATTTATTTGGGAGAGGAGAAAGAGAGAGAAATTTGGGGGTGAGCAGAAAAAGAAAGTATCCCAAAGTAGATTCTACACTGAGCACAGATGTGGGGCTGGATCTCACAACCCTGAGATCAGGACCTGAGCCTAAACCAGGAGTCCAATGCTTAACTGACTATGCCACCCTGGTGCCCTAAGGCAGTCATGTTTTGATCTGTTTGTTTCAATTTTTATGTTTAGACCAAAAAGCTTAATTCTTAAATTGGATGTAGGAAGGGTGAGTGCAAGAGAATTGAGGCACCCACTTCAGCTGATCTGATACAGAGCAATAGTCACGGTAGAAACTGCCTTTAACAGTAACTTCATGGTGATTTATCTGCTCTCCTGGACTGGCCTGATAAAGCAGCCACCCCACTGATGCTCATATGATGCCACTCCAGGACTCAATTTGCTGGGAGTTGCCAATTGGCTGAGTAACTGCTGGAAAATAATGAGCCAGCTTCTCATTGGTCATCTGTTTGACTATCAGGCAGGTTAGGCAAGGCCAGGAGTCTTGTGCGGGCTGGTCCATTCCAGGACACAAGGCCATCTGACCTTGAGGCAGTCCAAACCGGGAAAGTTGCCATTTGGGGATCCTGACACTGACAGCCACAAGAATTTGCTGACTCATTCTACCTGACTCAAAACCTTTGCTGTTGTAGAAAATGTGTCTGCAAAATTTTACTGCTTTCTGCAGTTTGCAGACAGATATACATATGAATTTGGTGGAAGTGGGACATTACTGTTGGGTCGGTGGGCTCCGGGAGTGCAGGAAGAGCAATGGAAATGACTGCCACGGGGTCTCGCAGCTGTCTTCCAGCCAACCCCCCTACTCCTCAACCCTTGACTCTCCCGCCAAAAGGATGTATGCCCAGGTCACGTCTCCATAGGTAACCCAATACCTATGCGGGAGACAGATAAAAGACCCCCGCCAACTCCTTCCCAGAGCGACTTCGCCCACTCTGCTTTCCAGAGTCGTGGAACCTCGCCGAGGGTACCCACCTCCTCCCGGTGCAACTTTCTTGGCTCCCCTTCTCCTGAGCCCTGAAACTATATTCTTCATTAGCACAATGACTTACACACAAGTGCTCAATAATTGAATGAATGAATGAATGAACTACCAGTACCTAGGAGGCTTGGTGGGAGAGTAACAACAGAATACAAAAATCTAAGCTCTGGCTGCTTGAATCAAACGGGTAGGAAAATCATGGATGCAAATTTAGGAAACACAGTGTCTGGAATTAACTGGTTTATACTCTAGTCATGGGGTATCTGACACCTATGCTGACCCACCGTTTCTGCCATGAAGATTTTTAAATGTGTTTCCACTCTCACAAGAAGGTTTGAGTAAATTCACTGATATGTCCTGTTTTGGGAACTGTGTGGAGGTCCGCAGGAGTCATGGGGTGAGGGGGGAGAACATTTACTCTGGAGGAGCTTAGTGGGAAGGAAGACCTTGGCTGCATGAAAACCTGTTCATCCTCAAATAGTGATTCTGATGGATTCTTTCCAGTGACCTTCATCTCCTTCTTTCTCCACTTCTGACCATCCACCAACACGTACAATGCACAGACCAGTTTTTGACCTTGGCCCGGAGACTGATCTTCATTCTTGCGTATATTTATCAGTTAGGAGGTTGGATCAGTGTCCTTGCCATACAACTGGACTCTGACTGAATAAACAGGCCACAGCTGTTCATAGAAAAGGGGGCTGTCGTCTCCCAACATGGGGGAAAGAAAGCCGTTGATGGCAGAAGAGTGAAGGTTATGGAAATTGGCAGTAGGAAGATCTCAGGAGGCTACAGGTCAAGGCGATAGCTAGAGTTCTGCTCTTTAGACTTAGAGGGACCTTTGGGCCCCCATTCTAACTCCCACACTCCCACAAGCTTTGTCACCTTCCCTAAGTAGCTCTCTCCAACCCATGGTGACTCCCTCCCCTTGCCTGTTCGGGAACCTCTGCTATTAGTGCCATCCTTTTGGGTTAGGAAACAAATCAGACATTGGCTTTGGAAGGCTACTGTTAACTGTACTTTTGATGTCTGGCATCTGTGGGGGTGGTGAGGGGGAGGCTATAGGTTTCCTTGAAGTATTCCTATGTCAGCACCCAGACCGACAGAGCCCTGGGTATTTTCCAGCCCCCTCCAGCTGTATTTGAGGGAAGACCATAGGGTCTAGGTAAGTTGCACCAGTCTGAACTCTGAGCCTTACTGAGTCAGCACAGGGTCAGGGTCAAGAGGGAACATTCAGATGTCTCCAGGCCAGATGGAGCAAGTCTGTAGCCTGGAGCTGCCCCCTGGAGGGACAGAACGGGAAGGTGAAACTCCAGGGTCCTTAGACTCTGCAAGTGTATACAGGCATGCCCTGAGCTGCGCCTGTGTCGGGTTACTGCACCCAGCTTTCCAGACAGCTCTGCAGTCTGGCTGGTTTTTGTTTGCTGCAGAGCCGTGTCCCCTCTGGCGGAGGTGGTGTTGATGCTCTGCGGGGCCCAGCAAAGGTACACCCGGTAGGCTCCAGTCTCACTGCAGTGAGGGCCCCGGGCCAGCTCCGGGCTGCCTGCCAACAGTCTCTTGCAGACTGCGTCACAGCACAGACCTTTTGCTTACAAGCAAGGAAGGAGGAGAACAGCAATGCCAGGGACTTACAATGTTTCTCTGGGGCTGCTTTGAATGCTTTCCATGCCTCTCTGCTGTTTCATGCGTTTCCTCATTCCTTTTCTTTCCCTCTACCCCGCCCCTCTCCGCCCCCACCCCCCACGCTGCCACATCTTGTGTCCTTCCGGTGACTCTTCAGGCCAACCTCCAGAGAAAGTGACCCAGACTATAGTGCCTCCCATTGGCACAGTGCTTTCTAGAGAGAAACAGGCTGGTTTGGCCTCATGACATGCTAGGCATGTCAGTGGGTATCAGGGGGAAGGAATGGAAAATGAGCAGTTTCCATCTAGAGGACTTCCCCTGGCATGGAACCAGCGAGGTGCCCTTGGTACATCAAGTTCTCCTTTCTGTGTCTTGATTTTCCCCATCTGTAAAATGAGAACAAATACCCCTCTCATCTCTGTTTTATAGGGTCTTGTGGGTATCAAAAGGGATAGTAGAGGGCTTCATAAACTTTAATGTGCATGGAAATTACCCAGGGATCTTGTTAAAATGCAGATCCTGATTCCACTGGCCTGGGGTGAGGACAGTCTGCAGGTCTAACAAAGGTCCAGGTTAATGGACGCTCCGGGGTTGGGATCACTCTGAGTAAGACGGGCTAGCAACTAAGAGAACAATGTAAACATCACAAAACACCAAGAAACTGTAACATTTTAATTATTTTACGTATTTGCCCTCCCAAAAAAGCGTATTTGCATCTTAAAGGGACTTTCACATCTTTAATTCAAATGAATGTCATTATTTTAGGCATCTCAGATGGCTACCAGAGCGAAAATGTAAAGTTAAGAGAAACTGATTAACATTTCTCTTGTTATTGGAGCTGCCTCCTCCTTTCTTTTCCCTTTTTCTTCTCTTTCCCTCCTCCCAGAAAGAAGATTGAATCTAGATTCAAATGCAGATTCTTACCTAAGCCTGTGTTCAACAGGTGACCAAGGGTTTGGGGTCCTTACCTGGGCCAGATAGAGGACAAAAGAGAGGTTGATGGAAAGCCATTGTTTTCTCAAGAGAAAGAGAATGTGTGTGCACCAAAACGCACATGTGCAAAACTGTTCATAGCAGCACTATTCATAAAGTCAAAGCGGGAAAGAACTCAAATGTCTAATAGCAGTAGAATAAATAAATCATTGTGTATTCATGCAATGGAATACTACAGAATGATTAAAAAAAAAAAAGGGAAGAACAAAATACTACATCATGTACCCCTCATTTACTGATCTTACAAATGAAAGGGTGGGCAGAAAAAGCCAGACATAAGAGCATGTGCCACATGATCCCATTTATATGAAGTTCAAAACCAGGCAAAAGTAAGTAACAGGGTTAATTCTGTATGAAGGGGTGGTGTTGACTGGGAATGGGCATAAGGGAGCCTTCTGGGTGTTGGAAAGATCCTTCATCCAGGTCTGGGTGCTGACGCCACCAATTCACTGCTATGGACTTTTAAGATATGTACTAATTACTGAATATTTGTTACATTCCAATGGAGACACTTTAAAGCTACAAAAAGAGAAAGTCTGTTTCTAATTTCATCCCTGATTTTCACATTTCTGTGCCCTCTTCCCCTCTCCTTCCAACCCACATCTTTTATAGAATGGAAGCCCCTGTTGGCTGTATCGGTCAACTTCCCTGCTTTGCTTCCTGCTGAATTCCCAGGTACTTTTGCTGGACCTTGGAACAAAAATAGAACATGCTTTCTCATCACTTCCCCTGTGACTGCACGGGAGGGCTCAGACGGTGGATTTTGCTGCTCACAGGTTCCTCTCTGAGCTCAAAACCTGCTCCTGCTCCCCTGTTTTTCTCTAGCCACCAGAACCCCTGCTCCCCCCATGGTTGTCAGCTGCAAACCTGTCTCCCCAGACAAGAATCAGGCATACAGAGCTGTTTGTAGTTTGTAGTTCATTGTTTCTGTCCCATATTTGGGTTTCTTCAAGAGGGATCTGAAAGCTGTGGGGTATCTGTGAACTGTTATCACAATGCTGATTAACAGACCACCCCAAAACTCAACATCTTCAAGCTACAACCATAATTAGGCCTCAAGGCTGTGAGTCAGTTGGGTGGTCTTTCTGCTCAGGGCCAGGCTCTGCTGATCTCAGCTGGGGTGGCTTGTGAGTTCGTGGTCAGTTAGAGGATGACTTCTGGAGGATGGCCTTACCCAATGGCTGGTGGTCAGCTGGCTGCTGTCTGGGGAAATGGGCTCGACTATATCACACATCTCCCATCCTCCAGCAGACTAGTCTGGGCATTCATTGCCACGTGGTGGTGGCTGGAGGGTCCAAAAGAGAGAAGAGAGGTGTTCAAGGGCTCTGGAGGTCAAGCTTGGAACTGGCAAATTGCTGCTCTCCTTGACTCTATTGGTTAAAACCAGTCCAGCCCAGGTTCCAGAAGTGGGAGACACTCTCTACCTCTATATTGGAAGAACCGCAAAATCACACTGCAAGAAGCGTACATATAGAAAGGGGTGGAAAATCAGGGCCATTTTTGGTAATCAATCTGATCCCTGTAGCTGGGGCATCAAGACAGTGGCATTAAGAATAGAGTCTTTACCTTTCTGCAAAGCATTTATGGGGTAGCAGCTGGTATTCAGGCTTCCCAGGCGACCGCCTTGACCCCTGCCCCACAAAAACAGTCAAATCTGTTCTCCAACTCTCTTTTATGCATGATTCCTTTGGAGCTCAGCAGGCTGTTTTAATCCTGACTGGTCAAACAAATGTGTGCCAATGTGGGTGATCACATAAAAGGAACAGTCTTAAATGTTCCTGCTCATGAGAAACCACTTTAGGTCAAATTCCCTAGAAAAGCCTGAAATGGGGCTTCTTGTGAGTGATTTGTTGAGGGAAGCTTCTCAGGAAAAGGGGAGGCATGGACATGGTCACCCCTCAAGATAGAATTGTTCCACCTTGAGAGAAGGAAGTTGGGCTTTCTTGTTCGCATGCCATTGGCTGCAGCTATCCCTGGGTAAGGGGTAGCACACATCTCTATTGCTGTGGCTCCCATCAGCCTCAGGCAGTTTTCTGGAGGATATAGCTGTGAGCTCTCAGAGCGGGTGGGAATGGGAGTGCAGCCAGGGAAGGGGGCCTGGAGCAGACCCCAATTCTATCTACTATGGAGAGGCACTATGTTGAAAGTGAATCTTTAAAAAAGATTTTATTTATTTATTTATTTATTGCCTGTGAGCAGGAGTTGGCACGGGAAGGGGCAGAGAGAGAGAGAATCTCAAGCAGACTCCATGCCTAGCCTAGAGCCTGATGTGGGACTCAATCTCAAGACCCTGACATCATGACCTGAGCTGAAAGTTGACTCTGAAAGGTGAAAGCTGACTTTTAATAATCAAGAGTCAGATGCTTATCGGACTGATCCATTCAGGCGTCCCTAGAAAGTGAACTTTGAACTCAAAGCAGAACTAGAGAAAGTATAGAAGAGGCTTAAAGGTTCTCATCCCAATTCTAATATGGGGGAAGGGGTTGGGTTTCCCACAGCATGAAGCCGTTCTCAGGCCCCAGCTGGATATTCAACATTCATTCAATTGATACTGTCTACTTGAGGTCCTACAGGCTATGCACTCAGCCCTATAAGACTGCCCTCTACTTCGCAGGCTAGCCAGTTACAAGTCCTGGTTGTTACATGTACTTCTGACCAACTAGATATAGTTTAGAGGTTTCAATGACTCCTACCTTGTGTTTGAGTAATTTACTAGCATGACTGACAAAATTTAGAGAAACATTTACTTACCAGGTTATGAGTCTGTTTGTTTGTTTGTTTGTTTTTTATAAAAAGGAGTTGGAAATGGGCAAGGAGCTTCCATGTTTTCTCCGAATATGCCACTCTACCCCAATCTCCACATATTTACCAAACCAGAATCTCTCCCAGCTCTGTTCTTTGGGGTTTTTATGGGGGCTTCATTACATAGGCAAGACTGATTAAATCATTGGTCATTGGCAACTGATTTAACCTCCAGCTCTTCCCTAGTCCGCAGAGTTTTAGGGGGATGGGAGTGAAATCCCCTAATCACCTTGTTGGTTCTCCTGGCAAACAGCCCCCACCCTTAGTGCAGTCCAAAAGCCATCTATTAACATAAAGACTCTTTTATTGCTCTCGTCACTTAGGAAATTCCAAGGGTTTCAGGAGCTCTATGCCAGAAACAGGGACAAGACCAAGTATATATTTCTTATTATAGATCACAATATCTTAGGTTCGACAACTGTCTAAATATTCGATGAGCCGTAATGTCATGTAGAGAACACTTTTCTGTAGGCAGATCTAGGATCCATAATTGGACCCTCCATGAAATCAAATTTGTGCATGAAAAGACCTATCCTAGGAGTAGTGAGTTTCCCAAAAAGTGACTGGACAGAGTTTGACAAGTAGATAGTATAGGACATTAGTTAGGTTCCTCAAAGAAAGACAGAGATGCTGACTAGGAGTTCTTGAAGTTCTGACCAGAGATTTAAGAAGAAGGTATATAATGGAGACATTGATTCAGGGCAAATACACTTCTTCTGTTAGTACAAGTGAGACATGGGGTACATACAGCTCCAGTTACAAAGGAGAAAGAAAGGTGGGCCCTAAAAGAAAGATCAAGATAGACCCTAAGAAGAAAGTTCACTAGATACATCCCTGTCAAAACTGTATGCTGTATGGTTCAATTCTGGCTCTGAGTCATACTGGAGATGTACCTTTAGATACATGGGTCTTCCACTTAGAAGAATTTTCTCATCTTTTAGACTGGCTGCACAGTAAACCTACTTGGGGACTTTTTAAAAAATCCTACTATCCCGTGGCTCTCTAGACCAATAAAATCAGAATTTCTGAAGGCGGGGGACAAAATAATTTTTAATTTCATTGTGTAATTAAGACTGAAGACCATTGGTCTAGAGACAGCAATTCTCAGACCTGAGTTTACAGCAGAATCACCCAGAGGACTTGTTAAAACACGTTACTGGGCTCCACCCATAAAGTGTCAGATTCAACACATCTGGGATGCACCTGAGACTCTGTGTTTTAATCAGGCTTCCTGGTGATGGTGGTGGTGGTGCTGCTGGTCGGAACACCATACTTTGAGTCTAGGTTCCTCGATTTAGCACCACTCCCATCTCATTCCACCTGTGCTCATTGGGGGTTTTTAACTTTCTCCTGGCTAGGGCCCAGGGGTTGGGGGTGGGTGGAGAGGAGTTGAATTCATTGGGATGCATGATAGGCAGTGATAAGTATTAAGTGGCTTCATTTGGCACTAGAAAAGGAGCTGGTGAGAAGGGGGTGCTACTGTAAGTATGAATGGAGTATTTTCTCAATTAATTTAAAACTCTGCTGCCAGGAAAAAAAAAGTCACTGATGAAAGTTGTATACTTCAGAGTATACAAAGTTGTATACTTCAGAGTAAGTGGATTTAAGAAATACTTCTCTGTGATAAAGATATTTTATTCAGGTTATTTGCAAAGGTAAAAAATTTGTGACCAGGAAATAACAGTATGATATGAAAGAAATTCCACAAATAAGTGAACTGAAGTTAGTAAAGAAAGACAACGTAAGCCATTTTGCTCGAGTACAGTGACCCAGCCTTACAGGCAAATGTTATACTTGATGCTAGCCATTCAACTTCTGAAATGTCTCCAAGGTTGAAAACCACCCAGGGATGAAGAAATAATGAAGGAAGTCTCAACTACAATTGCATTTTCTTTACCAAGCCCACTTAGCACTTTGCTAATTAGGCATCCATGTCCTTTCTCCACCCTGCCTCACTATCCAAACCCTGATTCTTTTTCAGAGCAGCAAAGTACCCAGCTAAAAATGCTTACCACTCCACCCTCCTCTGCAGCTGCCAGTCCTGGCCAGCAAAATGTTAGTGGCAATCACTAGCTGAAGCCTTTCAGAAATGGAGAGAGACCCAGCTTGCTTGTTCCTTTTACCTCCTGCTCTTCATCAATCGTCCTTTTTATTTCCTCCTTCCTGACATGGAGGAGAGGCCATCCTGTGGCCTTGAAGTGTTGTACCTGAGGACAAAAGCCACTTACCAAGACTGGCAGAGTGAAGGTAGAAGGAGCTGGGATGATGATAAGAACGTGGGATTTGCAGCATCAACCCAGGGGTGCTGACCTCCAGTCTTCTTGTGACAAAAGAGAAATCCTCATTTAGAGAGACCACGATGGGTGACTCTCTGTGTCTTGCAGCCCCAAACAATCCCAACTGGTATATCTACTCTTCTTTAAAGTAGCTCTGTTATTGGCAATAGTAGAGTAGTAATTCTCAGACTTGAGCGTGCATCAGAATCAGCAGGAGGGCTTGTTGAAATACAAATGTCTGAGTCCCAGCCCCAGATATTCTGATTCAGTAAATCTGGGGAGAAGCCTAGGAATATGCATTTGTAAAAAGTTGCCAGGAGATGCCAGTGTTGTTGGTCTGGGAATCACACTTTAAGAACTCATTGATAGAGATGCTCAGAAAGGAGGCAAACCTATCTCTGATGGTTTCAGTGGAAACCTGCCTCGAGTTGAGAGCTTAAAGTGAGTGACACTTCAGTGTCTGTTTCTTGAATTTCCTAGCTCTGTAATTTTGTCTACACTGGCCAAAAGACCTGAATCCTCTCCATATTCAGTTGTTGGATGCTGGTAATCAAACTGTCAAAATGGTTGGTGAAATGTTTTCAAGACATCCTAGGTGTTTAGCAGCGGCTAAAAATAATCCATGGTTGGGTCAAATAGCTTCATGAAATCTTATCTTTTCCTTAACATACCAAGGATTTCTTGGGATCCAGTTCACATATGCAGTGAATTTCAGGCACCAAGAACTTCTTTTGGCTGCATCTGCCTGCAGGAACCACTCCTGTCCAAAGCTTACTTGAGGGAACGACTTTTCTCTAATATCAGTGAGTTTAGAAGAAACTCAAGGTGACATTGTCTTACCATTCCTCTTTTGAAGACTCTCTCTCTCAGTAGCTACTAATAATTGCTAACTTTCCAAAGGATTCCAGGGAGATTAATTTTCTGCAAAAGCTGATTTATAGCCAGCCTCCTCTAAGAAGATGGCCTGAGTCACTTTCCTGAACTCATGCTCACTATCGAATATTCAGTGACAAAAGTCTTCCTTTTAAATGCTGAAAATTTATGGACAAACCTCAAGGTCCTCCCTCTAAACTCAGTAATTAATCGTGAGGTTAGATAGGCAAACAGAGATCATTTGCAGAAGAGCAAAAAGGGATTCCCCAATTTTGGGTTCATAGGCACTGTCCTGAGGTTATGAATATTGAGCCTTTATCTTTCATGTTCTTTGTTTTTTGGTTGGTTTCATCTTTTCCTTTTTTTTCTCTCTCTTTTTTCTTTTTTTGCTTTTCACATTCTCTGTATTTCCCCCCATTAGGGATGAGGTTGAGTCTGCTCCAATAAGAAGGTTAAGTAGTTTAAAATTTAAGATGTTTTTGAGAATCTGCAAAATAGGACAGTAACTATAAACATGCTCTTATCATGTATTGAGCATAAATCCTTGTTTTAATGACTGAACCCTGAATTTTTAGGAAGTCATTTAGGCCTCCTAATGACCTCGTGTAATGAATTCAATTATTCATCCCATTTGACAGAGAGGGCAAAGAGAGGCAGCTAACTTCACCTAAACCATAACTAGTAAAGTGGTAAAGCCAAGGATTAGTGGCCCAACAGGCTGACCTTAGAACTCTTAACCACATAATGTACCAATTCAACCCAACCCAACCCAACCCAAACCAAACCAACAAATAAAAAATCCCCTGTAAAGGAAGTTGGGTTGGCTTATTTATGTAAGTAGGACATTTTATGGGGGTTGAAAGAATTTAGGTGTCTTCAAAACTAGATCAGGAGAGGTATAGGGCTCATTAACAATTATAACATGTCCAATTACTTATCATTTTATACACTATAATTACATATGTATTTATATAATATGTAAGTAACAATACATAATATATATGTAATATATATGTATAATACACACTATATTGATCATCATGGCTTATATAATGTGTGATATTAACATATATAGTTTTTGGAACAATTTTGTTAAGATATTATTCACATAACATAACATTCAGTAATTTAAAGCATACATTTCAATAGTTTGTAGTATTGTCACAGAGTTGTGCAATCATCACCATTAATTCCAGAACATTTTCATCACCCCAAAAAGAAACTACATAACCATTAGCAGTCACTCGCTATTCCTCCCTCCCCTCAGTGCCTGGTAATAACTCATCTACTTTCTTTCTTTGTGGAGTTGTCCATTTTGGGTAGTCCATATAAATGAAACCACACAGTATGCAGGCTTCTGTAATGGACTTCTTTAACTTAACATTGTGTTTTCCAGATTCCTCCATGTTTTAAAATGTGTCCGTATGTTATTCTTTTTACGGCCAAATAATAGTCCATTGTATGGATACACTACATCTGTTCATCAGGCGATGGACATTTGGTGGTTTCCACTTTTTGGTGATTATAAGTCATGATGCTATTAGCATTCATGTCCAAGTTTTCATATGAACATCTTTTCAAGTTGCTTGGGTATATATGTAGGTATGGGATTGCTGAATCATACGGTAACTCTATGTCTAACTTTTAAGGATCTGCCAGGCTGTTTTTCAGAAGTGGCTGCACTGCTTTACAATCCCATCAGCAAAATGTGAGAGCTCCAAACTCTCTACCCTTATCAACATTTATTGTATGTCTGTTTGGTTTTAGTCATCTTCGTGGGTGTGAAGTGGTATCTCATTATAGTTTTGATTTACATTTAGGTAGTGACTAATGATGTCAAGCATCTTTTCTTGTGCTACTGGCCTTCTGTATTTCTTCTTTGGGGCAATGTTTTGTCAGAATCTTTGCCAATTTTTAAGTTAATTTGTTTTGGTCTTTTTGTTGTTGACTTGTAAGTGTTGTTTATACAGTCTAGTCCCTTATCAGATACATGATTTGTAATTATTTCTTCCTTTCTATGGTTGTCTTCTCACTTTGTGGTTTCCTCTGAAACACATTTTTAATTTTGATGAAGTCCAATTTATTTATTTTTTTCTTTTGTCACTTGTGCTTTTGGTGCCATATTGAAGAAGTCATTGCCTAAGGCAGTATTGTAAATATTGACAGTTAGTTTCTTTGCCAAGATTTTGATTATTTTAGCTCTTATATTTAGATCTTGGGTCTATTTTTAGCTAATTTTTGTATATGATGTGAAGCGCATATCCAGCTTTATTCTTTTGCATGTGGATATCCAATTGTCCCAGCATCATTTATTGAAAAAACTATTCTTTCCCTATTGAATTGTGTTGGCATTCTTTCCAAAAATCTATTGACCACAAATGTAAGAATTTATTTCTGGACTCTAAATTGGATTCTATTGATCTATATCTTTATCCTTATGCTTGTATTCAAGATGATTACTGAAGCTTTGCAGCAAGTTTTAAAATGAGGAAGTATAAGTTCTTCAGATTTACTCCTCCTTTTTTAGGATTGTTTTGGCTATTATCAATTCTTTGCATTTCTGTGTGAATTTTAGAATAAACTTGTAAGTTTCTACAAAAATGCAGCTGGGATTTTGATGGGACTTGTTTTTAATTTGTAGATGAATTTGGGTATTGCTACCATAGCAATATTAAGCCCTCAGTGCCTAAACATGAGAAGTCTTTCTACTTAGGTACTCTTTCAATTCTTTCAGCAATATTTTATTATTTTCAGCATTCAAGTCTTGTAGTTTTTTGCTTAAATTTTTTCTCCTACATATTTTGTTCTTTTTGATGTTATTATATAAGGCATGTTATTCTTAATTCAGTTTTGGATTGTTAATTGCTAGTATATAGATATATAATTGTTTTACATATATTGATCTAGCTTGCAATCTTATGAACTTTTTAATTAATTCTAATAGTTTTTTTTAGATTCTTTCTAATTTTCTACATGCAAGATCTTGTCATCTGTGAATAAGATAGTCTTAATAATTTCTTTCCAGTCTGAATGCCATTTGTTTAATTAATTAATTAATTAATGTCCAATTGTTCTGGCTAGAATCTCCAGGAAAATGTTGGATAGAAGTGGGAAGAGCAGACCATGTTCCTATTCTTGGGGAAAATGTTCCAATCTTATATTGGTATTTCGTTAGCTGTGGGCTTTTTAGATGGCCTTGTCAGATTGAGGAAGTTCCCTTCTTTCCTAGTTTATTGAATATTTTTATCATGAAAGGTGTTGAATTTTGTCAAATGTTCATTCTATATCTATTGAGATTATCGTGTAGTCTGCAGCCTTTGTTCTATCAATATGGGGCATTACATTATTTGATTTGGGGGCATCAAACCAGCCTTGCATTGCTGGAATAAATTCCAGTAGATCATGTTGTATATTCCTTTCTATATATTGTGGATTCAATTTTCTGGAACATATAATATTTTCACTATGAAATATAATTAAGTCTCAGGAGTTAAATAGACCTGTCTATATACAAATATAGCCTCTGGCATCTATACTAATTGTGTGACCATAGGCAAGTTATCTCCCCAATCTTTGTGTCAACTGTAAAATGGAGATAACAGTAGAATATACCTCTATTCCCTTGGGTTGTTGTGAAGATGAAATGAGATATCTAAAAAATTTTAGCATCTGGCACATAGTAAGTACTCAATAAATAATAGTCATCTTGATAATTATTTTAATAAAACATTATGACCATTTCTCTAGTAGCCAATTAGTGCTTATTTGTGGAGTCAATATTTGCTGTGGGGCTGAGGGGGTGGATTTTTGCTGCTACTGTGGAATGATTCACTTTAACCTAAGTGACTTGGAAGGTTACTTAATAAAGGGCTGAACATTTTAATTGAAGAGGGCATAAATATGCTCACATTTTAGCTAAATAATAGCCCTTTGTGAGGCAGGATCAGGGGAGACACATGATCTAGATTCAGAGGAGGAAGAGAGCTGGGGGTGAGGAGACTAAAGGCAGGGGAAGGTCAGGGAGATGCTTCCTCATGGCAGAGCTGGTACTAAACCTATTGGGAACGAAAGAGGGTTTGCCCCACTCAGAAGTAAGTATGCCAACACAAGGGTGAGGTTGAACAGTCATGCAGAGATGGGAACAGTCATGTAGGACTGGCATAGAGACTTCCTCCTATAGACCAGAGGCACATCTTCTCTATAGACAGAAGATTCTCTCTGGGGAAAGGCCAGAGGATGCTTGTGGTACCAATGCTGGACTCTAAGATGTAGAGACTGATAGATCTGAACTTAAAGGTGAAATGATTTCAACATCCTCTTCACCTGTGGATTTGAATATTGGCTGTAATGTTCTTGTAAAACAAAGATCTGATTTTGACACTGTTCTGCTTCAAGCCCTTCAAGCATTCTCTTTATCCCCAGCATAAACCGCAAATTCCTTAAATAGTTTATAACATCTTTTGCATATCCTGTCTCTCCTCTTGCCACTCCATCCTATTCAATGACTTCTCCCTTCTTTAAATATGCCTTTTCATCATCGAGTTTTTGCGAATGCTGTCCCCTCCTCTCAGAACCCTCCCCTTACTCCTCTTCTCCACCTCCCAAGCTGCCTTCACATGGCAAAACGTCCTCTCAATCTAAAGTTGTCAGCTTAGCCTGAAATTTCTCCCAAGAAACCTGATCCCCAAACTTTCAGGTAGAGATCCCTCCTATGTGTTTCCACTGCCCCCTGTTTCCCCATCTACCCCTCAACATTGCTTGTTGATGGTTGTGGGCTCTGAGAAGGTAGAGGTGATGCATGTCGTTCACCACTCAAAATGGTGTCCTCACCTAGCAGCAGCAGCAACAGCAACAGAAAGTATGTTAGAAATGCAAACTCTTGGGCCTCACCTCAGGCCTACTGAGACAGAACCTCTGGAAGGTGAGACCCAGGAATCTGTGTTTCACCAACTTTCCAGGTGATTTTGATGAGTGCAAAATTTTAAGAAACATTTATATAGTCAGGTGCCTGGCTACTGGTAGATGGTCAGCCAACAAATAAGTGCACAAGTCCTAACTATACGGTTCATTGGGTAACCTTTACCAGGTCACTTAACTTTGTGATTCTCATCTGTAATATGCTCACCTCCTCTCCTAGAGTTGGGAGGAGAAAATGTAAAGGCTTATGAAGAAGCTCCTGCACTTTATCTAACACATAATAGATTCCTTTTTTCTTGTTCTTGTTCTTCTTCTTCTTCTCCTTCTTCTTCTTCCTCTTCCTCATCTTTGTCTTCTTCTTCTTTTTTAAAGCAGGCCCCATGCCGAGCATGGAGCCCAGCATGGAGCTTGAACTCATGACCCTAACATTGAGACCTGAGCGGAGACCAAGCATCGGAAGCTCAACCAACTGAGCCATCCAGGTGCCCCTTGTTTCTTCACTCTTATTTGTAGTTTAGTTGATTGCCTGTCAGGGTGGTCTTCCAACCTTAGCCTGTTTGCAGACCTTGGACAAGTTTAAAGCATCACTACCTCTGTTCACAGATTTGAAAAGGGAATAAATAAACTGCAGTTGATAGAGAAGAGTGTTCTTAGGAGTCTGCAGATGGACCATCTGATCAGGAGTTTGTCTGATTACGTGGGTTGATCAACATATGTAACAGATGACAGGATATTGAAATGTTTTCTTTCCCAGCTTTAAGCCTATAGGCTAGGTGAGAACCATCATTTTTATTTTTAAAAGATAAAATTTTGGTTATCAGTATTTTCCAATACCAAGTATAATAATTGAACTCAATCTGTTTATTAAATGGTTTCAAAATTTGAGGTAGTATCTCTCCTAGTTTTGTGGTTTTTGAAGTTCTTCTTAAAAGCAAAGTAAGACAGGATTTAAAAGTTCTTGGGCTGTTTTCTTTTACCACATCCAACCACATCCGAGTTTGGTTCCTAAGTTCCTAATGGTTTCAGTCAAAGTCTCATTCTCCTTAAATTGTCATTGAGCTGTTGAAGAGGGTTATAATTTCCTCACATTTATTTGAATTGAATGGTCAATTAAAATACACAGTAACTAACCCCTAAATTAACTGGACTTCTAAGAGATTTTTCAAAAGGTAGTTAAGGGGATATGAAAGTAAATGATGCTTGAATGGTTAAGAGCCACACAATTCTTTTAAAGTCCTACTTTAATTCAGGCTGAAATCCATGCAGTATAAATAGTCCTACAAAGAACAGAGTGGGGGCAGTATGGGCATTTGTGTTCTTCATCAAAGAGAAGGGATAGATAGAAGTTAATGGAGACAATGAAAGGAATGGTGGCTTCTGATCTTGTACCCTAGCATCTCAGAATTAAATGGATGTGAGGGCCACAAAGGGAAGTTTGACACTCTTCTCTGGGAAACTATCTCAGAAAATTAAGTTTCCTGTATCCAAGAATGATAGAGAACTGTCAGAGCCACCTTCCATCCAGGGATTGCACAAGTCTGAACAATGAGCATACAGGATAACCAAATACCAGGGAGAATCCTGACTGCAACCCCCCAAACCCCAATTCTATTCTGTATACAACTTCCTGGAAGTTTCTGTGAGCTGAGAGGTGGGGGAGAAGAACCCACATACTCACTGTGATTGAATTCTCCCTAATACAAGTGAAATGAGAACTTGGAGTCAGCTACAATTTGATTTTTTTTCCTAATGAAGAAAAAGCACTGTGCCATATTTTTAAGCATGAGAATTTGGGGAAGCAGAGGCAAGTTGACAACGTAGGTTAAAATTCTTCTCCTTGATGTCTGCATCTTCTTATCTATGGTAAAGATATCAAAAGTAGACATGAATCAGGCAGGTACTTTGTGTCATGTAAGACAAAGTTTCCAGAACTTTTGGTTGACCAAAGGCAGTCTACCTTGTCAGAGGTGATGTAGAGGATAGCTAAGAGAATAAGCCGGGTTCCATCTGAGTTTCACCACTTACTAACTGTGTGATCTGCAAAACGTTATTTAACCTCTTTGTACCTCAGTTCCATCATTTGTATATGGGGATAATAATGGAGTACTCTATAATATTAGTAAGATGATTAGATGAGCTAATATATTCATAGCACCTGGAACACTGTCTTGCCGAGGATGAGGGCTCAGTGAATGTTAGTTTCATCATCATTATCGTCATCATGGTTATTATTCCATGGAGCTATGTCTAGTTGATATGGCTAATTTCAACTAGGTACTAATTTGACTTTACTCCATTCCTTTTGCAAGACAAAAAGTAATAAATAAACTGGACTAAGATCAGCCATTTCTAAATACAGTTTTAGCACCAAAAATAATTTTCAAACATAAAATTCAAAAAGGTCTTAGCATATATGTATTCATGGATGTTCTTTGAATCTAGTTGCTTAAATCAACAAGAAAAAGAAATCTGTGGGCTCATGCTACAAAATAGCCCAGGAAATCCAGCATCAAGAATAGCCAGATGCACAGGTACAAACAAAGTTATCAAGATCAGTTTTGTTTGCTTGTTTCTTTCTCCTCTTTCCCTCTGCTTTCCCTCTTTCTGCTCCATCACCTGAATCGCCTGTCCCTCCTTATCACAGGATAGCTGCTAGCAGGTCCCAGAACAATATTCTTCTAAATTCTAATATCCTGAAAAAGAGAGAGAATCTTTTCTGTAGCATTCTCTGTGAATGTCCCAACTTTCATTTTGATTGACCTGGCATGGACCACGTGTCTGAGCCTACACCATTTAAGAAGGTCAGAAGAATGTGTTGTGCTGATTGGCTACTTGAGTCACATGTTCCACCAGTGAGGCTGGGAAAAAGGAAGAAGCCCCATCCCTGAGAAGAGACAAATAGAGTAAGCTATACCCACCAGGCTTGCATTGTGCCCTATCTCCTTGGCAGCCCCTTCTCAAAATCCTAATTGTTCCTAGTTTGAAGCCCATTGGATGTGGGGATCTCTACATTCTGCAAGTTTGCCAGCTTGCAGATCTTATCAGAGCAATTAACCATAGGAGCAGTCAGGGGCCTGAGCAGTTCATTGAGGGAGGTTCCATTGAGTGTCTCTCAAATCGAAGCAGGCTGACAACTACTAGTTCTACTCTCCCATAAGGCATTGCCTTGTCTCTGTGTGTCCTCATCAGTGCTGTCTATCATAAACCTATGCACAGTAATAGATAGGAGAATCATTTGGGTTAAGTTATACACACTCTGTGCCATGTGCCTCCTGTTCCAGTTATTTAGTGCAGCTTAAAACAGTACTAATTTATTCGTATCTCATATGGTTCTGGAGTCAACTATGTTCCTCTGGCCATTTCTAGCTTCCAGCTCTCAGTGGTTACAGATAGCAGCTAGGGCTAGATTCCTCTTGAAGACTTCTTCATTCATATATGTACTGTATTCCCTAGGCTGAGAAAATCAAATGGCAGGAGCTAGAACATTTGGGGCTCACTGTTCAACTCTTTCTCTTTCTTTTCTCTCTTTCCCCATCTCCGTTGCATCTCCACATGGCACCCCAGCAGGGAAGCCTACAGGTTGTCAGATTTCGTATAGGGCAGATGAAGACACCAAGAGTGAGTGTTCCAAGAAAACAAGGAGGAACCTGTATGCCCCTTTTCATACCTGACCTTGGAAGTCACACAGTGATACTTCTGTTGCAATATTTCAGTTGAGGCAATGACAAAGCCCAACCAATTTCAAGGGGTAGGGACAGATTCATCGCTTAGTGGGAAGTGTTTCAAAGAATGTACAGTCCTCTTAAAACCATCTTACCCCCTGGGGATGACTTTGCGTCAACCTAAACAATGTGTGGTTTCCAGGTCTCCGAGAAACCCCTTCACACCTTCAAAATCACATTGTAGGGATTATCCCTGGTCATGCTGCTCTGATTCTGTCTTGCTTTTGGTGGAAATAAGGTGAGATTATCAGGGCACAGCAAGAAAAGAGGTCTCTTAAACAACCATGTGCCAGAAAAGAGGCTTAGACATCACATGCAAGTGCAGTGGTCTTCATCTGGGCACACCGACATATTTTTGATAGTTGGCATCCTTTTCAACACTTATGAAATTATTGCAATACATCACCCCAGTAGTTTGGGCTAAACTTGAGAAAAATAGTAGACAGGCACTCTGGAGGGACTATGATACAATCTGTTATTGCTTGGAATTTCATCATTTTCCAAAAAAACCTCACAATGTTATCTTTAAGGTGAGTTCTAGTGTTAATTGAAAACTTTGGCAGTCTTCATATTGAGAGTAAAAGGGAAAATATAAGAACACCTGACTGCACCAAGGCTCAAAGCTCTGCTTTCTGCAAACTTTCCATCCTTGTGGTGATTACCCAGCATGTATGTAAAATCAGAAGGCAGGGAGAAAGCAAGATAAGAATGCATCTACCTAACTCTTCAAAGGAAACCACTTAAAAGTGATTTAGGGAATCCTCATTCTCACATGTTTGTGAGGGTGTTTAAGAAGGAATTGCATAGGAGCACCTGGGTGGCTCAGTGGGTTAAAGCCTCTGCCTTTGGCTCAGGTCATGATCTCAAGGTCCTGGGATCAAGCTCCGCATCGGGCTCTCTGCTCAGTGGGAAGCCTGCTTCCTCCTCTCTGCCTGCCTCTCTGACTACTTGTGCTCTCCATCTATCAAATAAATAAACAGAATCTTAAGGAAAAAAGAAAAGAAGGAAGGAATTGCATAGGTGAAAGATATGTAGATTGTCTTCCTTTTAATTTCTGACACCTAGCCCAGGGCTAACCGCTTTCATTGGACCTTAAATGCCTTTGAAACAGTGGAATAAAATTCTCCGTTACAGAATTGGCTTTTCATTAGGAGCTAAATTCTGCTGAGTGAAGAGAACTTGATAAAATGATAAAACCAGCAAAGAAGGTCTTTAGGTTTCTACTCCTTAGTGTGCTAACATTTGGGCCTGCAAAATCCATCCTCTTAATAGTGACTCTGGCAGAACTAATGTGGGAGTGGTACAGTCAGCCTCTTTCTTCCCAAGGCTTGGGACTCTGGTTAGCTGGTAAATGTTTACGATGGTGGCCACTGGGGTTCCTTCCACAGGCATTCAACGTGCATTTATTGAGCACCACCGTATGCCAGCAGTTGCTCTAGGGACTTGGCTTACAAAATGAACAAGGCAGTCATAGTTTTGATGTATGGAACTTATAGTTTAACACCATGTCTTTCTGGAGAAGCAATTGGCAGCAGGGTAAAGAGGGGGGGACTTCTATACATTATTCGTTTCTACTGTAAAGCCAAGAAGGAGACCAAGAGGAAGTCTACTGACCTTTACAATTGAGTGATGCTCTTCCTTTCCCCCCCAGTCCTATAATACTTTCCGGAGAAAATACAGAGAACCCCAGACGTGGCTGATACAATAGCAAATGTTTTCCAGAAGACTGAATCTATTAGTCAAATTTCCCTAAGATAGAAAATCACAAATACTTGTTCAAAGTGCATGTTTGTCATTCTCTATCAATGTGAAATTTTGTTGCTTGGGACAGAACTGGACTAGACTCATTAACTCAGGGTTAAGCTGAAGGGGAAAAACCAAGGTGCTGTTGCTGGGGGAAAAAAAAATCAAAGGGCAGGTAGAATACAGTATCCATTTAACCCACAAATATTTATTAATTTCCCACAGGTCCTAGGGTCATTGTGGTAAACAGGACAAAATCACTCCCTTGTGTGTGTTGTATTCTAGTAGGGGAAACAGAAAAAAATGAATATTAATAAATAAATTCTGTAATTGCCGAGTAAGGTGAAAGAGAATGATAGAGGTAGGCTGTGTTTGAGATAAATGAATCACAAGACAATACTCTAAGGAGCTGAGATTTAAGCTAGATCTAAAGAGTATGCAGGAGTGAATCAAGCAGGGATCTATAGGAAGGTATCAGGCAGACACAGTAGCATGAGACCAAGCAAGTGATCCAGTAGAAGAGAGGTACAATGAGCAGGGGAATTTGCAGTAGCACATAACCAGTTGGTGTTGAGCCATCTGGTAGTGGGCTGTATCTGGAAGAAATGATCTGTCTATTTAAACAGGATTACAGACAGCTCAGAGCCAGAGCACTGAGGAAAAACTGATACCATGAAAGCTAGGTAAATTCTACCTTCACAGGTAGAGATTGACCTTTGAGATTTGGGTAAAACTGAGCTGACTGGTGAGGTTCAGTAGCTGCTGAGAAGAGAAGTGGAGGCCCTGAAGCAGAAAGGTTCTCAAAAGGTTAACTGTGGAGTCCACCAATTTTTAGAATTGAGGGTCAGGGGACCTCATTCTATGGGGTGAAGGTGGATGGTGATGCTTCCTTCTTGGCTTTATCTGCCATCTTGGAAGTGTACTGGACTTTGTATAAACTTTAACTAAAGTGTGTCTGGATGGAATTAAACATTAAAAAGAAAAAAAAAAAAAAGATAAAGGATCCAATGTTTTCTGTTTTGCAGTAGGCAGATGAGAATAACCCAAAGTCTCTTGGAGTCTCATAACATACAGAAATCCCCAAATCACTTAATTCACCCCAAATCACCATAATTCCCCCAACTACATCATGAAACCAAGATCTTTTTGCTTTTGGCTCCTGAGGCTGCTATAGGGATTGGTTGGAGGGATTGTTGGGGGAAACTTCTGTACATCCTCACATGATGGAGACTATTAATCCAGAGTAAGGCCTGCTTACTGCTTTCTGTGGATGTGGAATGCCTTCATATTTCCTTATTTTCTGAGATGCTATGGTCAAAGGGTAGAGTTGACTCTCTTTTCTACTGCAGGTTCTGTCATATTCCCTACTAAGATGATGATGTTTTTGCTTCCTTTCTGATACCTCTCTTTGCTTCCTCTTCCTTTGGTCTATTCTCCCCAAATGTGGAATTTTCCTTGAGCATGAATTGTTTCTACCTCTCAGGGGTGGGGACTATTCCTTATCGTTTGCTGCTATCTCTAGCTGGTCTACAAGGTCTGGTCCAGCGTATTTTTCCAGTACTTCAGCAGATCCCCATTCCCCCATCTTAGATGTAGGGAGATTTTCTCTGGATCTTTCCATGGACTGTGTCTTCCATTTTTTTTTAAAGTTTATTTATTTAAGTAATGTCTATTCCCCATGTGTGGCTCAAACTCATGACCCCAAGATCAAAGTCACATATTCCTCCAACTGAGCCAGCCAGTTGCCCCTGATTGTTTCTTTCAGGAGCATCAACAAAAGGTCAATAAAAGACCTCAATGAATTTTAAAGCTATAGACCTGCCTTTCATGGTTCCTTTTTAATCTCTCATGTTCCCCATAACTCTTGTCTACTCAGTCTATGGACAGTAGTCTGCCCATTATCAGGCTCTGGTAAACTACTTCACCCCAGCCTTGTGGTCCTTAGTTAAGCTTAAGGGAACATTAACTTGGCTCACCAAACCCATTTCCCTTTCTTCTTGGCTACACAGCTAGACTACATTTCCTAGACTCCTCTGGAGTTAGTTTAACCATATACCTGAGTTCGGTCCAACAGAATGTGGCCCATGAAAATTTCCCATGAGCTCTCTACCATTTTGTTTTTCCTATCTACCAGGTGAATGAAGAGGATTCTAACCAACAAGATGAGGAGTCATGAGATGAAGAAGCCTGAGCCTTAACCAAACCAGAAGAATCTGGTGGAATATATATGAATAAGAAATACACTTTTATATTGCTGGATTGCTGAAATTGCAGAGGTTGTTTGGTACAGCACTAACATTACTCACCTTAAGTAGTACAGTTTGTCATGTCTCTTTCCTAGGGTACTACTCCACACAGACACACATACATTCTCCTAACACCCCCCCCCCAATCCAAGGTTGGTTGCCTGTGTGGCTCAGATGGTTAAGAGTCTGCCTTCAGATCAGGTGACAATCCTAGGATCTTGGGATCGAGTCCCACACGGGGCTCATTGCTCAACAAGGAGCCTGTTCCTCCTTCTGCCTGCTGCTCCCCCGTCTGTGATCGCTCACGCTCTCTGCCAAATAAATTTTAAAAATCTTTTTTTTAAAAAAAAGCCTAAACTGGGGTGCCTGAGTGGCTCAGTGGGTTAAAACCTTTGCCCAGGGTCCTGGGATCAAGCCCTACATCAGCCTCTCTGCTCAGCAGGGATCCCGCTTCCCTTCCTCTCTCTCTCTCTCTCTCTCTCTCTCTCTGCCTGCCTCTCTGCATACTTGTGATCTCCGTCAAATAAATAAATAAAATCTTTAAAAAAAAATCCTAAATTCCCTCTAGATCCCAGACCACCAAGACAGGTCTTCAGGTCACTTCCAAGAGGCACTGGGACTAAGTAGGAGCACATGTATAAGAAGCAGAAAACCCTCTTTCCCAGACCAAATCCATGACCATTAACCTTCAGTGAATACTAGCTAAATGCTAATCATTGTGTTAAGCAAAGGCAGATTTATAGTAAAGCCAATGAAGCTGAAGTTTGGGGCCCCTCACATGCAAGACCCTTCCTAAGGCTCTGGAAGGGGATTGAGCATATTCACATAGTCATGTTTTCATAAAATTTGCAAATGTAAATGTTTTCATTGTGGGAGGGCATATTTGTAGAAACTTCAGGCCCCACCAAATCTAGATACAGTCTTGAAGCAGAATGTTTAATATGTATTTTCAAATGTTATCCTCACAACAATTGTGTAATAGTTTCTATTATATTGCAGAGAAAAAATTTGATGCATGAAGATTATAAGTTCTTTGCCCCAGATGACCAGCTCTCTTGTTGGAACCAAGCTTCAAGTACAAGCTCTCAAGACCAAGCTCGCTGCAGTCCTCATGGGGTCCCTACCCCATGGGGTACATGCACGTGGTCCAGGCACGCCGAGATGGTGACCTGAGCCAAAGACAGAGGCTTAACTGACTGAGCCACCCAGGTGCCCCCACCCTAATTTCTTTAGTCCCAGATAAAAAACGCTGGAGAGTATTTTCAGAGCTATGTTAAAGTGTTAATTTCACATACTAGGAAGCACATAGGATTTAGCATCAGAAGACAGGAGTTTTAGTATACGGAGACAATGGGGTGTAATGGCACAGATTTTGCCAAGAGATTGCTGGAGGTAACAGTCAGCAATTGGATCCAACAGTTGTCAGGGGCTGTCAAAGGCAGTGGAACAGCTTCAAAGCTCATAACTGCTCAGCTTCCTGAGGCTCACATGGTGCAAAGGACCTGGAAGATGTGGAGGATAAACAGGCTGGCTTGGAGAGGGGGATTAAAACACACAACTCCAGATGAGCCTTTAGGGCCAACAGTGCCCCAGGGCTTGTGGGTGCATACCCAGCTGTTACCTGTGTGGTGGTTTTATCCCCAACTAATACGCCAGCTGGTGGAGTTTTATTTCCTTGTTGACTTTTTTGTTGCCACCTGGGGAGTCATGGTAACTGTAAACAAAGATTTAGAACACTAATAAAGTGTCGGGCGCCAACGAGGTTGACTCTGTGCAGATACTAAAAGCAAGTAAGCTGGGGGACCCCAGCCATTTGGGCTGGTGGGGAGCAGGAAGAGGCCAGGAACAGAGAGTGAGAGAAAGAGGGATTTGCATGCTGAAACCCCCATGTTCAGGGCCCGTGGCTTAGGCACTTGAGGTAGATGCTGTTGGATGGGCAGAAAATCCCAGGCCCTGGCTGCTGTAAGTATCGGCTGCTAAGGGCTCACAAAGGCCCCCTTCCCCAAGAATTGCCTTTAGATGATGCCTAGGAGGTTACATCTCTAAGCCCCCACCAGGAGAAGCCTATAGTAATGATTGACTGATCAAGGTGTACAGAAGGCCAGCCCCCTTGCCTTAAGTAGAGGACGATCATGTCCACCTTGTGATTTATGCTCCAGAGCCTTTCATAGAGCAGGCCAAGTTTAGATTTTACCTGAACACACATCTTTGTCTGTCTTCTTGCCCTACCCTGTCTGCTTTCCTCCCTTAGATGCTCTTCCTAAAGGTCTTTTCTCAACGTACTATAGGCACTTGATTTTCCCTATTCTGGGTTCTGCTTCTGGGGAATGACCTAACATGGCACTGAGGGTTTTAAGTGCTCATTGCCACAGCTAAGTTTGGTAGGAGGTGAGCGGGGATTTGAAATACGCAATCCCCACAGATGTGGATTCAGGCAAATCCTCCAGCTAAGTGTATATGTAGGGGATGCCTGGTAGAGATTAAAGATATATTTTGAGGAGCAGGTGTCAGCTCCCAGGGAAAGAAAATAAGTGGGTCAAGGATGGATGTCAGGTTCTTAACCAAGAAAATATGAGTACTTGGCAAGAAAACCAGAGACGAACCCAGGTTCGTCTAGAGCCCAGGTCAGCAAAACCAGGGGTAAGAAATGCTATGACTTGTAGTATACATGGAGGTTCAGGGATTTTATGAGACTACCAAATCCTTGGTCTGTTGGCGGCAAGACCTAACTACATATTGGCCATGTGAATCTGGACAAGTTAGTTTTCTCTTGCCAACCTCAGTTTCTTCATTTGTAAAATGGCATACAGCATACATTCAGAAAATAGAAACTATTTTTTTTAAACTATTTTATTATAGAAATAATATTCTAAGCCACAGTGAGTAATGGAATTTTTGCCTGCTATGCAATGGTCCTGGATTTCTACTTAGGGCCCACGCCTGGTTCCAAACTTGGGAAGTAAAGAAATGCGAAGCTATGCAATAAAAAGTAGGGGTTGAAATAACAGCAGACCAACCTGAAAGGTCATAATGAAGTTTGTATGACTATCAGTGGTTTTGCATCTTAAAGCCCAGAGTCCTGATTTACATCTTCAGAGCCAGTCTTAGGGATGAAGAAGGAATAGAAGAGGGAGAGAGAGAAAAGGATAGAAAGAGACAATTATAAATCAAGAATCCTCTAGTTTTGACCATCATTCATCCAGAATTGGACCCAAGAGGGTCTGTAAGGGAAAGCTGGCCAGTCAATAGTTATTGACCCCGAGTCTGAAATTGCAAGAGAGTTTTTCTCTACTTTGGCAGACACCACATTTACAATGCCAGATTCCTAGTGCCTAAATAAAACTGGAAATTCTAAAAGACAGCATCAGGAACCCTGAGGCACTCAAATGTTCTTTCAGCAGGATCGCTTTCTACTCTCTCTATACTTTTCAGTACAGAGTTGTGTGGTCCTTATTTTAGGCAAGGGTTCCAAGAAGCAGATCTCCAGATGATAATTCATGTGCAATATGGCTTATTGAAGAGGTCCTCTTGGGAAAAACTAGATGTGGAAAGAAAGCAGCACAGAAAAGGAAAGAAGCAAAGCAGAGTTCCAGCCTCAGCATGATCCCACAGGGGAGTTTGGAAGAGTAAATTACACCACTGATTTTGGCCTAATCCCAAGGCCAGTGAGCTGGGCTTTCATTTTTCCACCCCAGTTCCTTATTGAATAAAGACCACTCTTGAGGACATAGATCTGAGGAATTTCAGTCTCTCACTGGCCACCCCAGTGGCCCAAATGTGGTTCTTTACAGAGAATCCCAGAGTTGGACAATTAGAAGCAAAACACTTAGAAGGCAAATGAAGGCAAACTGAAAAGGTCAAAGGGACCCAAGGAAATGTGAGTAAAACACCAACGTATATGCTAACTTAAGATGTGCTAACAGAGATGCTAACTTATGCATACTTAAAATTATTTTAAGGGTCTTGAAACAGGCTGGTCAGTTCTGCAAATATGTAGTTTATTCTATGTTCTAGTATTATAAAATAGGATTTAGCATTAGAAGATGTTTTAATCCTGGCTCTGACTCATATAAACCGTGATCTTGAGGGAGTCACTCAACTTCCCCGTTCAGTTTCTACAACTATAAAATGGGTTATTATTTTATTTGAACTTTTATTTTTTAATTTAAAAATTTATTTATTATTTTTATTTTAAAAGTATTCATATTTTATTTATATAAAATATATACATTTATGTATAAATTTATTATTATTTAAAATATTTATATTTTATTTATATTTTAATTATATAAATATATATAAATAAAAATTTATTATTATTATTTAAAATATTTATATTTTATTTACATTTTATTTTTTTAAGTAGACGCTACACCCGAAGAGTAAACCCCAATATCAAGAGTTGCATGCTCTACTGACCAAGTCAGCTAGGTGCTCCTATTTAGCTTTTTAAATATACATTAGTATTTTCTGCTGATTGCACAGGTTTTGATATATATTTTTTAAAACCTTGCATAGGATGGTAGATCTTTCTATTTTGTCTTTAATTTCATCAGTGTGTTTTTTTTTTCTTTATATTTCAAGCCAGGTGTTACCTATTCAAATACAGAATTGTTTCTTTTATCACAATGTGTCTCTTTCTATGCTTTTTGGTCTGTGTTCTAGCTATTGACATAGCTACACAGCTTTCTATTAGTTAATAATTGCCTTTTTGGCTTTTTCCATTCCTTTATTTTCAGCCTTTCTAGGTGATTATATTTTAAGAGTTTCTATTATAAACCCTATGTGGCTGGATTTTTAAAATTCTGATAACCTTGTTCTTAAGGCTTAAAGCATAAAAAAATTAACGAAGTTTAAGTTATTCAGTTTCTCTACCCTCCTCCCAAATAACCCAAGAACTTAGCATACTTTAATTACTCACTGAATACCTTCTTCATCTTTTCCTTGATAGTATTTGAATTATACCTTGTTATGAGAAAAATATCACTCTCTTTTTGAGTCACTCGCAAACTACCTTGATCATATTTTATGGAATTCTGTGCTATTGTTTATGTACTCCGTTTCATCCCTCTCTGTTTCGTGGGGTGCTTTCTTCTTCTGCCTGAAATATATTCTTTAGTAGCTATTTCAGTGAAGAAATTATTATTATTATTAAATTATTATTATTTTCAGTGGAAAATAATCTCTTATTATTTTGACTTCATCTTGAGAAAATTCACTTCCAGTTGTTGATTTTGTTGCTGTCTTAGTGTTATTTCTTCATGTGCTTTGGAATTTTATTATTGAATGGATGTTCCCCCGCTCCTCCACCTCAACTCCCACGTCTCACAGTTTTGCAGATTTATATCTGGTTTCTTCTTCCACCTCCTCCTAAGAACATTCAATATAAAACCAGGTCTTGTTTTTTTTTTTTTACATTTTTTAAAAAACTTCTTTCCAGAATTCATTGTTTATGCACCACACCCAGTGTTCCATGCAATACGTGCCCTCCATAATACCCACCACCAGGCTCACCCAACCTCTTACCCCCGCTCCCCTCCAACACCCTCAGATTGTTTCTCAGAGTCCATAGTCTCTCACGGTTTGTCTCCCCCTCTGATTTCTCCCAATCCCCTTCTCCTCTCCAGCTCCCCATGTCCTCTGTGTTATTTCCTATGCTCCATAAGTAAGAGAAACCAAATGATATTTGACTCATTTCACTCAGCATAATCTCTTTAAGTCCCGTCCATGTTGATACAAAAGTTGGGTATTCATCCTTTCTGATAGAGGCATAATACTCATTGTATATATGGACCACATCTTCCTTATCCATTTGTCCACTGAAGGGCGTCTTGGTTCTTTCTGCAGTTTGGTGACCATAGCCATTGCTGCTATGAACATTGGGGTACAGATGGCCCTTCTTTTCACTACATCTGTATTTTGGGGATAAATACCCAACAGTGCAATTGCAGGGTCATAGGGAAGCTCTATTTTTAATTTCTTAAGGAATCTCCACACTGTTTTCCAAAGTGGCTGCACCAACTTGCATTCCCACCAATAGTGCAAGAGGGTTCCCCTTTCTCCACATGCTCTCCAACACACGTTGTTTACTGTCTTGTTAATTTTGGCCATTCTAACTGGTGTAAGGTGGTATCTCAATGTGGTTTTGATTTAAATCTCCCTGATGGCTGGTGATGATGAACATATTTTCATGCGTCTGTTAGACATTTGTATGTCTTCACTGGAGCAATGTCTGTTCATGTCTTCTTTTTTTTTTTTTTAAGATTTTATTTATTTATTTGACAGAGAGAGATCACAAGTAGGCAGAGAGGCAGGCAGAGACAGAGGAGGAAGCAGGCTCCCTGCCGAGCAGAGAACCTGTTGCAGGACTCGATCCCAGGACCCTGAAATCACGACATGAGCCGAAGGCAGCGGCTTAACCCACTGAGCCACCCAGGTGCCCCTGTTCATGTCTTCTGCCCATTTTTTGACATGGTTATCTGTAAAATCAGGTCTTATATGGGTAGCTCAGGGCTCCCAAACTTCACTGATTAGAGTTATTACATATTCAGCAACTGAGGATGAAAGACTTTATTTCTTAAAGTTTCCTTGCCATACAGCTTTATATAAACAGTAGTTGGGACATGTTTTAAGAATGTATTTCATGGGTGAGAAACCTCAAACTTTTTTCCAGTTTCAAGCAGTGAGTTTGAAAAGTCAGTCTCTTCCTTCCCATGGGACATTTTTGCTCTTATTACCCCACAGGAACCCAGATTTCTCCATTTGTTTCTGGATCTGGAGTTCAGTGAGTCTGAAAACTCAATCCCAGTTACTCCTCTGCATTCACTTCCATTTCTGATCTCCCAAGTGGTTCATCTCAGTTTCTAGAATGATGGTCTTGTCTTAAACTGTTCTTTCTCCATGTCATATTTTGTATCAATTACTGCTGCACAACACACCATCACTGAAAATTAAGTGGTTTACTATAGCAGTCATTTATTCTCACTTTTGAGTCTGAGTTTTGGCTTGGGTTTGGCTAACCTGGCATGAGCTCATCTGGGCAACTCTACTTTACTCTGCAGGAAATGAAGGAATAAAAATTTTGGCTTTTTAATCGCTTGCTATCCAGTCTCCTATTAGTTACCTACCCAACATTAGCCAAGCTCAATGGGCCAAAGGACTGGGGTACCATTGAGGAATCCGTAAATATCAGTCCTCTGCGGCACAGAGATGATAGAGAAGATGGAAAGGGCTTCAGAGACTATCCTAGCACATGACCCAGGGAGAGTCAGAGGCAGGCGGAAAATCACTGGGAGACATAAGGTATGCTCAAATAGAAAACTAAGACTTGAGAGTCTCAAAAAGATATTACCCAAGACACATTTTGGAAAATCACTCTTTGTGGTGGGGGGTGGTTTGGAAACTGATGGCTTTCAGTTCAGATGGGGGATACAGAGGCAGAGGGGAATCCCATATCTCTAGGTGGGAAAATCCCATCACCTTTGAAACTTGTCTTGCACTCAAAGAAATATTTCATCCTTTGGGCTTTTTGCTACTTAGGTCCCATTAACTTAGTCTTTTGTACTGGAAAGAAGGAGAAGGCAAATTTTTCCATTCAATTGATACAGGAGTGGTAGTCAGAAAAGCTATTGAGTTCCAGCTCTGCCATTGTCAAGTTCTGTGACCTTGGACAATTCCTGTGGCTTCCTGAGCCTCTGGTTTCCTCCTGCAGAAAATGAGAAGGTTGAAATAAATGCCTTTACAACTTTGAAAACTCAGCATATATGGCTTATCAATGGGATGAATGGTCTTTTTTTTTTCTTAATTAAAAATTATGTAGCACCGACTGTCCATGTTCTGTTCTCTTTACTAAATCAGTGGGAAGTTTGGGAAAGAACTTTATATCTTCCGTTTTCCCTTTCCTAATTTTTAAATTTATTATTTTTTTTGATGCTTCCCAGGCAAAGGAGAGTGAAGTCTGACAGCCGCTCTGACAGGCAAAATGTGGTCTGATAATGGTAAAATGAAAAAGCTAGAAGCTTATAAATTTAGATTTCCAGCATGTGTACTCATTTCCTGGCTTCATGGACATCCCAGTAATTATCTAGAATTATGCATAATTTACCTACTTCCATTTTCTAAGAAACTGTCAGATTTAAGGTCAGAGTTTGATAATTTATTGGTTTGCCCTGCAGAAATAAATTGGGGGCATCTGGGGCTGGAGTCTATAATGTGTGCAGTTAGGGCCATAGATGTGAAGCTGCCTCCTATTTATAGCTGAGCAAGCTTAATTGTTGCTTTTCAGTCTAAATAGAAAGGCTCTGTTTACTGCTGCTTTTAATTGTAACAAGCTGGTGAAAAAGCATGCAGGGCCTCTTCTGTAAAGGCAATTCAATAAAAGCATTTTGTCAATAAATTATTATTGCCATCATGAAAACCATGCACAGCATTCAAATACAAAGCAAGCAACAGCACAGCCTCTCCCTTTGATGGACTCAGCATAATGCTTTTAATTTTTCTTCATTCATTCTCTTTTTCTCCTGTTTTCATTGAATGTTAGAGCTGATAAGGGGATTGTGGATCTTCTTAATCCCTACCCTTCATTTGACAGGGGAAATCTGAGTTCCCTATTCCCTTCAGAGCATCCCTCAGCATGACTGGTTAATCCAGGAATGGACATCTGGCCCGAGGATAGCCATGTAAAGGTTTGGCTGAACTAATAAATTTCCTTCCTTTGGAAATTTGAAACACACACACACACACACACACACACACACACACACACACACACAGGGACTACTGCAGCCAGCTAGCAGTGGAGGACAGAGATATAAATTCTTGTAGCCTTAGAAGCGTGCCTGCCAGTAAGGACTATGAGGAAATCTGGAAGTAAATGGAGCAGTTCTGCAGAGAAAGGAAGGTAGAGCAGATGGGCAGAAAGAAGAGATAAATACCGCAGTCCCTGATCTGTGAGAAAGCCCAGCGCAGATTACAGAGCGGACTCCCACACCTGCCACTGACCCTACACCCAGGACAACCCAACTGAGCCCACAACTTCCCTGCTGAGCTCAGTCCCAATGGCTAGCCTCAGAAACAGGAGCTAAAGAAATAGCTATTATTTCAAGTCACTAAGTTTTGGGGTGGTTTATTATGCAACATTGTATGACAACAGGTAACTGATACAAAATGATTGGAAGCCCTGCACAGACACACACAAGCACAGGCAAACACACCCCGTCCCATGGACCCTAGAGTGTGGAGAAGACTGAGATTGTTTGTAATCCCTGCATAGAGCAAGTCCAGCCGCGTGGCTCTTGGTTCTGCCTTCTCAGTCTTTGTTTAAGGACAATCTCTTCCTGATTCAGAGACTCTCAGATAAAAAAGAAGCCCTGAGGAATATTCTGTTTCTTTCTGAGGCTACCCTCAGCTTCCCCGGCAAGATAGAGAGAAGCCAGAGATGCCTTCTCTCCTGGAGGTCAGGTTCCAATTCCACCATGCCATAGACTTCATTCCATACCAACTACTCTTAAAGGCCCATTTTTTTCCCTCTGCCTCTAACCCTCATGGCATTTTGTGCTGTCAAGGCTAGCCATGGGCCTTCTCTAATTTGTATAAGGCATCAAGAGTTCTCAATTCCACTCAGAGAAAGGCAGTAACTGTTTCGGAATCCACACAAAAACACCTAGGTCTATTCTGGAAAAGGTTAGTGCTCTTGGAAGGTAGAAAACTTTAGGGCCTTGAGAAATGTCAAGAGTTGATAAATCCCAGAATCCCATTTTACACAAGGGGGATGAAATACTTTCTGTCTTTAAGATCAACTCGGTCTCCGGATTCAGGGGAGTCAAGATAGGCTTTCACTAAGATTCTTCTGTTTCTTGCCACTTCTAGACAACTAGCTGATGGTCTGGTTTTTGATTCAGTGTGACAGAAGAGCCTAACCTCTGTATCCTTAGTGCTAAGTGTCCAGGGGGTGGGGGCAAAGGAGCAGCGAGCGTTTTTGGACGGACCGTCTTGCCTGGGGGCATTGTACTAGCTACTGTGGGCACATTTCTTCATTTGAGGCTTGTGGCAATCCCCTGACACAGCTACTCTTAGTATTTTCATTTTCTAAATAACGAAACAGAGGCGCAGATAGGAAAGTATCTGGCAAAGGTTACTCAAGAAAGAGATCCGTGTTCCTTCTTGGACCCTCCCGGACCTTGCTAATTACAGAACATCGTATCCACCTCCCACAACACCTCTTTTTTTTTTTTTCTTTAAGAAAACGTAGAGATAATAATATGATAACCACCTAATATCCATTATGAAGAATTGGTCGTTCCTGACATTTGTCTTGTTTCAAATATTTTAAATAAAATATTAAATCACTTTGACCCTTACTTTCCACCTCCTCTTACTGTCTTCTTTCCACTCCCACCCTAAGAATAAATCTTTACTGTAAATCTTTTTTTTTTCCTTCCAGCCCATTTTTTCGACCCTTCAAAGATCTTCCTGGGCGTCGAAACCATCATCCTCCTGACTCCTGCCTTCCCAGGATCTTGTGAATCCCACTTCCTTAGAAAGTGCCAGCGACTAGCACTTGCCCCTCTGCACCCTGTCTGCTCCCCACCCTTCTCCAGTGGTGTGTGAAGTTGTTGCCCACAGTGAGCTCAGACAGAGCGGTTCCCAAGTGGCTGCCACCGTGACCGGATGCAGACACAATCCCTGGTTCTCAGCCCAGGCTGGTATTTTTCGGTTCCAAGGACCACTACTAACACTACCTGACATCGGTTTCCTGAGCCGCAGGACAACTTGATAGGATGCCATCTAGTGTCCCAACCTTTGCCAGCAACAGAAGTGAGGCATTACCCAAAATAAAATAAATAGATAAAAAGAAAGGAGAGGAGAGAAGAGGAAAAGAGAGGAAGATAGATGTTTGACTAATTCAAAACTGAAGCACGAGGGGTTTTCTTCTTTTTTATGACCACTGCCCTGCAGGAGTTACTATAGGTGTCCTGCCTGTGTCTCCCTACCCTTACTTCTTCAGTGCACAGTGGCCAGACCACCAGCCACCAGGATCTGCATACCTCTTGAGCCACTATGCCCAGTGTAGGAAGCTGATGTGAATTCGTGTCCCCTTTGAGAGCAGCCCTCAACAAAGGACAGATGTGAATGTATAGCATAAATATTCCAGCTCGCTCACTCAGGTAGGATGACAAAAAAAGCCTGTGTCCAACACTTCCAGAGTTTTCTAATGGCATTAAGCTCCAACTGCCCAGAGTGGTCGTTGGCCCAGTTAGGGATCCTTTACTGGCTGCTTTTCTCTGTGTCTCAATCCCTACTTCCTTGCCAGGATTTCCTTCACTTCCCAAGTAAACAAGTAAACCATGTGCTTTGGAATCTTTGTCTCAGGATCTCCTAAGCAAACGAAACCTCTCTGTGGTACGCTGCAAAAATGGCCACCTCTCCCTCTTTCTTTACCCCAAGGATGTTACAGCCCCTCCCATCAAGCGGTGGGCCAGCTGTGGGTCTTGCTTTTCACCACCAGAACATGGCAGAAGTGATAGCAGGAACCTTGTACACTTCTACTTTTTCCTCAAAACTCATAAGCAATAATAAATAGTTGCTTTTTTAAGCCACTGAGTGTTGAGTGACTTCTCACAGGACAGAAACGAACTGTTCTGACCCCTGAGCCAAGTCTATATATGAAGTCCTCTTTTATGTGTATTTCCTTGAAGGAGAGTATGGCATTCCTTTAAGAAAAAAAGACCATTTTTCAGGCACGGAGAGGTTCAATGACCTTCTCACAGTTGCCCAGTTGAATGGAGCTGGCAGTTGCTGTCGGTCTCCTGGTTCATTACTTTGCTCCAGGCCTTCTGTGCTGAATCACCTTGGCTGTCTGGGCTTGCCTGCACGCTGCTGCATTTTTCTCCCCACCATGGCTGCCATCCCTGGCTGCTGGTTTTTTCCAAAGCTCTCTTTTCACAGATGTGTGAAGTAGGAGGCCACTGTGTTTTCACGGATTGTGCTGATGACATATGTGTCTGATAGGGATTCAAGTGCCTGCAAAGCTGGCCCAGGAGGGAGAGCACACCAAAAATACTGCAGTTGCTGGTTGCTGGAGAATTTATGGTGCTCCAGAGGCAGCAGGAAGCAGAGTAAACAATCTTGAGTCGAGAGTCAGCATGCTTCATGCTGGCTTTGCCTCTGGTATCTGAAGTCTGAAGGAGGACTCAGGAACGGAGTAGAGCTCATGCAAATGCCAAACCAGAAAGCATGAGGTTCACTAATTGAAGGAAGTTCTGGTAAGGGGTCCTTGTACCTGTGGCATCAGCATCACCTGAGAACTTGTTAGAAATCTTAAGTCTTGGGTCTCCTCCCAGACCCTCTGAATCAGATTCTCCTGGGTTTGGGCCCAACAATCTGTGTATTAACAAGCCCTCCAAGTGATTTGAATGCAGACTCAAATTTGAGAATGGCTGATCTAGGGCCATGTTATTCCAAATGTGGTTCTGGGCGTTGGCATCATCTGGGAGCTGGTAGAGGAGCAGAAGCTCACTGCTATCTCCTTAGCCCTCCTGACTCAGAGTCTGAATTTAATAAAATCCCCCGGTGATCTCAGTGCACATCAAAGTTGAGAAGCCCTGGGTATAGATTTGAAGATTGTGAGTCACTATATCTGGGGTGGGGCCCCCAAATTTACCTTTCTACAATGCTCCCAACACTTCCAGAGCTTTCCAATGGCATTATGATCCCTTCAGGGCAGGGATCATACTTCGAGCAGCTAGGCTCTAGATCTGAAGCCAGGCTTAAACTCGTGGCCTCGGGATGGTTTCAAATCAACCAATCAACCAAAGTTGGTTTGAGCCTCTCTAAAGATGTGCAGGCTGTGCACTTCCCAAGTCTAGAAGGGGGGAGTTCACATAGGCTATGAGTCAAGAACCTAAACCCCAAAGCTAAGTACAAGAAGAGGTAGGGGCTGGCTAAAGAGTGGGTTTGAATCCTAACACTGTGGCTACCATAGTTATGGGATCTTGGGAAATACATCGAACTCTGCATTTCAGTTTTCTTGTCTATCAGATGGAGAGGATCATACCTACCCCCCACTATAGGAGAGATTCAATGGTCAGCATACAGCTCAAGCCAAGGGAACAGCAGGTGTCATCAGACTTGTAGGCTCCTTCTCTTTCAGTTCATCCTGGCTAGCGGCCTAATTGCCTGGTTCGGGCTGAAGGCCAGGTGAGCATGATGGGCTTTTCTTTAGAGTTCCCAGAGGTCAGATGAAGGTGAGACAGCAGTAACTCAGGCTGTTTATACTAGGAACACCTCTCTTGGGTTTGTTTGTACAAATCGATTCATAAAAATGGCCAGCGTGGCCAATTTCAAACCACACCCCAGGTTCACCTACCAAAGTCACAAAAGACAGTAAGCAGTTCCTGGATGTGGGAAGGCTCTATGCTGTGCACCTGGAATCATGCAGTAGCTTGGCTAGGGCACCTTGGCCAACCAGGCAGGGAAATTGGTCCTCTGCCATGGAAAGGACCCAGCTAGATCTTGTATTTTTATGAGGGAAAGACAGTCAGGAATGCTCTGAAGCAAACCAAAAAAACAAATTAAAGTCCGAATTTGGGGACAGGGGTGAGGGGAGAGCCATTCTGGGTACAGAGCAGGCAGTGAGATGCTTCCAAAGCTCATCAATAACAAACCAACCAGGGTAACATTGAGAGGTCAGACTAATCTTGGTGGTGTCAGAAACTAGACATCCCCAAGTTTTTTGTTTGTTTGGTTTTTGGTTTTTGTTTTTTTTTCGGAGAAGCGGAGGTAAAGGATTCTCTTTCTTTTTCTTTCTTGGGGTTGGAGGAATTTTTTGAAGGTGGGAAGGGCAGCAGTTAGGCAGGATAACATCCTAAAATGGCCACTAGAGGGCCTCAGAGATCCAGGAAACCTTTTCCAGTGTTTCCAAGGAGGAGGCCCTGAAAGCCAGTTGGCAGGTCTGGTCTTGGCGGGGTGGGGGCGGTGATGAGGGTGGACCTGATTCCTGAGAACCTTCTTAGCAGGTCTCACCTTCCCATGAGAAAGAAGTAGCCAGCTCTGTTAGTTAGGTAGTTAACTGATCAGTTTATCCACTCTTCTGTCCTTGTAGTGAAAGTAAAGATGAAAGTATTGGACTTTCATAAGAGAGTCTAGCTCAAAAGAAACCTAGTTTTAGGGCTCAGTACTGGTATCAAGGACAGGATTGGAAGGTGTGGATCTAGTACTCCTTGACTTTCATGTGCTTCCCCATTATACTGAATTAAAACCAAGACAGCATTTTGCTATGCAAATATAGTCTCAAGTGAATTCCCTTTGGGTAACAAGATTGCCACACATTGGTCCCTCCGGGATAGAACTCCTAGCACTGTCCCGACTGGCACTTTGCAATGTACATTGAAGCAGAGTTGAAGTTGTCTTCTCTATTATTGTTCAAAGGCTTTTAGAGTGTACAGTAAGAACACCGGAAAAGTTTAGAAACTCATCTTTCCTGAAGAGATCTAAAAAATCTAGAAGATGACCTACCAATGTGTGCTCCAGCCAGAGGAGCCAGGAGGACAGAGCAGAGGGCAGAATCTGCATTGCTTTGTCTGCCAGCATCTGCTGGGGAAGAGACTCCTCTCCCTCAGCCTCATGGCTCTACAGCGCCCCCAACAGAGCATTTTGGCTAAGGAAGCCCTTTACCAACATAAACCTGCCACCCTCTCTCCTGCTCAGCATAGCAGGAGCAACTTAACTGAGTAAGAAGCAAGGGTTCCTGAAAATTAAAGGGTCTCGCAGTCCACGGTTTTGCTCTAGGAGAGCAGAGTCCTAGATGACTTGGAAATATGCCCCCCCCCCCCCATTGCAGAGAGCTTCTGGAAAAGGAAAGAAATTGGTTGAGTTTCAGTATATTTCCTTGGTTATGGGAGACAGATGGGTAAAAAAAGTGAGATGAATCAGATTATATTAAGCAATATAGTTGTTTCCCTTTTAATAGAAATTTCCTTTTCAGAGGCTGAAAACCCAGCAAGCCTCTTTTATCCCAGTTTCCCTTGGATTAAAAAAAAAGGGCTGTTTTCCCTGTGAGACTCTCTGTTGCTGTCTGGATCACTCTTGCTGCTCAGGTGACATAGTTGGACACGTGAGTACTGCAGATACTCTCCTAGTCTTACTGCTCTTTGCTCCTTAGTTCCACCATATTAAGTCAAGCATCCTTACCTGGCTACCAAGGACAGGCCACCCTTTTCAAATAATACCCATCCTTTACTCACTGTCAATAAAGGATCCTTGACATTGACCTCTCTGAGTGTTCATGCTTGCTGCTCCCCTTGTTTGGAAACCCTTCCTTCTTTCTGGCACAGAAACAAGCTACATTTCCTTCAAAGAGTTTTCTTGACTAGATCTTTATTGACTGCCTCTTCCTTTGAACTCCCGTATTTTCCTACAATGAGGAATTTAATCCAATACTCTTTCTTTCCTCTTTGTTATCTTACTCTAGGAAACTTGATTGTGACCCAATAATTAGATTGCTAGGTTTTTGAGGGCAGGGGTTTGAATATAACATCTCAAGACCCTGGCATGGTGACCCCATGCACACATTAGAAACACAATTCACATTTGCCTGGTTAACTCCTATGTATCCTTAGGATCCTAGGTTGAACCTCAGTTCCGAAACATAGCTGCTCCCAATAGATCTAAATCTCCTACTGTAGTTTCCCAGAGAACCATGTGGCTCTTCCAGATAGCACTCTTCAAAAATACAATTTTTTTTTTATTTGTTTTATTTCATTACTCTGTTCCCTCCATGAGGGCTGGGTCTATGTCTGGCTTTATCTGGTACACAATGGGTACTCTCTGTAAATATTTATCTAAATGAATGAATACATGTTGGTTGGATGGCTGGACTGGAATGTGACATGGACTTCTTGCAGAATGAGAAGAACAGAGTTGAAGATGTTCATCTCCTGGGAGCTGGTATCCTTGACCACAGTTCTAAAAAGAATCTAACAGCAGAGACTTAAATGGGTCAAATCAGCAAAATCATTTTAGGGTCATTATTGGCAAAGAGTAACATACTATTTTCTTAAAGATTTTATGATCAAGTTATGAAAGTAATACATTTTTATTGTGGAAAATATGTAAAGTTTAAAAAATTATAAGAAAGCATAGGAAAATAACCATAAGTCCATCCCTCAAAGGCTTTTCAAAAAATAATATTTTCTTCCAACACTGAATAAGTACCTTTTTTTTTAACATATTGGAAATCCTGCTGAATATACAATGTTGAATCTTGCTTTCTTTTTAATCATTTAACATTAAATAATGAATATTTTTCTTTGTTACTGAAAACTCTTTGAGTTGGATTAAAATAGGTCATTGAATAGCATTATAATTTCAGATAGTTCCAGAATATTCCACTGTGTGAATATACTCTATCATTCCCCAATATAGGATGTGAGGGTTGATAAATGTGAGTTTTGACCCTCATGATTTTGAAGACATTGTAGAATCTCAAGATGATAAAAGAGAAGATGTGTGACACATTTCTCCAGGGGTTTCAATGTGACACCCACCTTCCTTCATTGGCATATCACCCAGGCTATCCAGATCTCATAGTGAGTGAGTGCTCCTCAGCCCTGGCACCCTCAACCCCAGTGAGTGCTCCTCCATCTCCTACTTCTCCCCATGTAGTAAGTACTATTGATGCTCTGTCCATATATTGTCAACGCTCAGCATTCCTGTACATGTCAATGGCTTCTTTTTTTTTTTTTTCTTTAAAGATTTTATTTATTTATTTGACAGAGATCACAAGTAGGCAGAAAGGCAGGCAGAGAGAGAGGAGGAAGCAGGCTCCCTGCTGAGCAGAGAGCCCGATTCAATGCGGGGCTCAATCCCAGGACCCTGGGATCATGACCTGAGTGGAAGGCAAAGGCTTCAACCCACTGAGCCACCCAGGCACCCCATGCCAATGGTTTCTTACTGCAAGCACCGTGGATTCCCTGCTTAAGGATTTTCTTGGCTGCAGGAACATGCTCAGTCATGAGGGAGGTAGGCTGGGAGTGTCAAAGCATTAATGCCCCCAAACATTCCTCACCCAATGATAAGTGGGAATTAGCAGATAATATCCCAGCTCCTCATCACCAGTGAGGAAAAATTTGGGGGTGTGCTCTACACAGAGCTCCCCACCAGGGCTGCGTTGCAGTTTCCCACAGGCATAATTTTCTCATTAACACGCCTGTATTAGCTTCTTTTCCTCCACTGCCTCATTTCCATATTCTTCTCCTGTGCTTCCTGGAACCGGCTCACAAATAAACCATTCAGATTCAAATCCTTGTTTCAAGGCCCACTTCTGGGGGATCCAGTCTAAGATACCCCCACTTCTTAATTATGAGTTCTAGCACCTCCCAGCTAAGAGAGTTCCTCTTCTTTTTGACTGAAGTGGAAGCTAAAAGTCTGAATGATCCAACACGTATTTTAAGGAACAGGGTAAAAATGCAAAACCATGCCAGATGGCTGACTCCTTATCATCCGAACATCTGATAGCAATGCTCCCAAGAGAGAATCAATTGTACGGAGACTCTGGTCTCTTTGGAGGTGACTTTGGATTGTTCCTTCTTTCTCCTCTCGTTTGTCCCCTAATTTCTCGCTTAATCTGCTTCCTCTGTGGTGGAATGCATCCTAATCTGAACTATTTTTGCTGCCAATCCCTAATTATATTTCCAGATACAGCCATGAACCTGGCTGTGAGGCTAGGTATGCTATCCTGCAAGATCATGTTCATTTTATTTAATTCATGGTTTCTACTACTTACTAAAAGTCTGATGTGTGCTGGGCGACTCTACTAGATTCTGCAAGAGATTCTGCTGGAACTAGTAAGACACCATCCTTATAGAGAAGGTAAGACATAAACACCTGGGCTCCTTCAGGGTCGAGTGTGATGTATCATTTCAGGGACAACACATAGACCAAGACAGTTCCAGGAGTTCAAAGAAAGTAGTGGTTCATTCTGGCTGGATTTGGAGAAAATTTCTTGGATAGGGCTAAGAATGGTGGGCGGGTTGAATTTTATTAAACCAAGTTGGTCGAGACAGAGATAGAATTGATCCAAACTTCCCCCATCTCAGATCCCAAGGGACTTTTATCTGATGTTAGAAGGTAAAGCTGCTGTTTCCCCCCACCTTCCTACAGGAGGTTAGGAAACTTCAGTTTTCTTCTGTCTTAGCTCCTACAATACACGCGGAGGAAACTATAGCATCTTTCTGATACAAAGACCGGGCCAGACCCAAGTCAAACTGTCATGTAGTCAGTCATACCATTAGGAATGCATTTCATTTTAGAGATGAGAATACCATCTCACAGGGATTTAAACAAAATAGACAACTGGTTGTATCTCATGTTAAGAGAAGATTGGAGATAGGCATTTGCTGGTGCTGGTTTAGCTACTCAGCAACATCATCAAGGATCCAGGTTTTTTCCCATACTATGCCTTCCTTAAGCTGATGGCTCTTTAACCTCATGCTACTCGCCAGCTGGTTGCAAGCTGTCTGCTTTGGATTCAGGCATCACCAGTGTCTCTGAGGCAGGAAGAAAGGAGAAGGGCAGTAACAGAAGTTCTTTTTTTTTCTGAGCAAGACAGCAAAAGTTTTCTTAGGAGTCCCTTGTATCATGAGCTAGGACTGGGTCATACGGCCTCCCCTGGCAAAAAAAAGGGGGGGGGGTGTTGGGGGGTGCACCTGGGTGGCTCAATGGGTTAAAGCCTCTGCTTTAGGCTCGGGTCATGATCCCAGTGTCCTGGAATTGAGCACCGCATCGGGAATCTCTGCTCAGCAGGGAGCCTACTTCTGCCTCTGCCTGCTTGTGATCTCTGTCAAATAAGTAAATTAAAATCTTTTAAAAAAAATTTTTTTAAAGTTCTGGAAATGTAGGGACTTCTTTTTAAGAGTCTATAATTATAGAAAGTAAGGAAAAGGGAAGAGGGAATGGCTGCAAGAAAGTGCCTACAAATTCTGCTTTCTCTTACATGAAACTGCATCGGCTATGGCCAAAACCCAGGACTTTCCTTCCTGATAGCTGGTATATTAAGCCAACTATTTCCACAGCTATCCTGTAAGAACCACCCCAAATCTCAGTGGCATATAATATGCAAATTCGTGAGCATAAGAGAAGCAACCAGAAAGAGGAGACAAGGTTCATGGGAAGAAGTCTCGCGTGAAAAACATGATACACCTACAGCACTTTCCCTTGGCTGTTACTGTTAAGCCTCCCCTCTCAAAAACCAGGCTAAAAATGAGGCCAGAATGCGGCCCCCAACTACAAGCCTGACCTAAAACAGAGGACGGGGCTCCAAAAAGCACCAATGAGCGGCCTGCGTTGCCTGCCAATATCGACTAATCAGGATATGATCTTTCCAACCAATCAGGATGCAGCTGTTTTCCCCTCTCGGTTATTAGCATACTTGGCCGGAGTGGGAACCTGTGCAGGCGCTTTCTCTATATAGGCAGGGTCTTCCGGGTGTTTGGGGAGGTCGGTGTGATTGTTTTCTGCTGGGTGGGAAACCTTTTAGTTTGAGCTGTGGCCGTAATACAGGCTTGCTTGTGCTTTTTGTTTTTGGATCCGGCCTCGCTTTGTTTGTTTGTTTGTTTGCTTTGGCGAAGGAATCCGGGTCCCTTAATAAAGATGTGCTCTCACCTCAGGTGTTCGGAACTGGCACAGCTCCACTTTTGTCTATATTCCTTATGGCCAAAGAAGCCGCATGGGGCCAAACAAAACTTTTTGCGGAAGGAACTATAGAGTTACTTGGGTAAGGGTGTGGGTATGGAAAGGGATAAGGAATGGGGGAAATTTCCCGTACCCCAGCTGGGTGACCTGTGTTATCTGTGTGTGGCAAGTTGTGGTGGAGCTAGGATGTTAATGTGTGTCCCTGCTGGTGGCAAACGCGCCTGTGAAGGGCGAGGACCTACTGAAGGCAATATCCAATCATAACCTGATTCTAGGGGTGAGGGAAGGGATGAATAGGGCACACTAGTCCTTTAGGGAAGGCGGAGCATGTTGAACCCTGAATCACCTTTCACAGGTGACTCTTTCCTTTTATTAATAAGTGCAATCTAGCTAACAGGATTCTGACACTCGGCTTCCAGCATTTATCAATTTGGCATTAGCAGGGGCAGACAGTTCCTCTGGGTTGAATGAGTCTTACTTTCTGCAGCAGTGATATCTGGAGCTGTTACCTTCATTTCTCAAGGAGTCTTTTCTCAGTTAAACTGCATTTGCTGTAGTTACTGTAACTGATAACAAATATTGCGCCAATAAGAATAGAATAGAGGTGGAGGTATTCCCCATGATGATCATGATCCCTGGGTTTCTGTTGGTGCTGTTACATATCATCGGGACATACTTGACAGGAAGGTTGCATTGGGGTTTAATTTAAATTCTGATGTGTGCTCAGAGGGAAAGGGCAATACAAGCAAACCAGATTTAAGAACAGGATTGTGGGGGCGCCTGGGAGGCTCAGTGAGTTAAAGCCTCTGCCTTCGGCTCAGGTTGTGATCTCAGGGTCCTGAGATCGAGCCCCGCATGGGGCTCTCTGCTTGGCGGGGAGCCTGCCTCTTCCTCTCTCTCTGCCTGCCTCTCTGCCTACTTGTGATCCCTGTCAGTCAGATAAATAAATAAAGTTAAAAAAAAAAAAACAGGGTTGTGTCTCTGAAAAAACATATACATATTCTTTGAAAATGGAATCCACTCATTCAATAAACATCTCCAGTTTCTCCTCTTTCTGGAGGCCCCGTTGATGGAAGAAGCATATATGAGCTCATGTGAGAAATCAATGAATCTTCTAAGAAAAACATACGTTTTTGCGTACTTAGTGTTTTGTGGGGTTTATTTTTTTAGCACTTGTCATGTGACAGACTCTTGGTAGAGCTTCACAAGTATTAGTATTTAAATTTTATTATAAATGTATGAGGTAGGTCTTATTCTTGATCCTGTTTCACAGATGGAAACCCCAAAGCAGAGGGAGTTTAAGCAACTACAAGGTTGGGTGGCTTGAAAAAGGTATGGATTTCCCCATGACGAATAGCAAAAGGAGGTGAGCCATTTGGCAGATGACGCCATCTTCCGTGAAACCACATGAATTCTGAATGACCGTAATCAGTTTGGGAGAACCAAAAAGCCTCATTGCTGAGAGTCTTGATTTGACGTACAACAGATTTTCCCTGCTCGGTAGCCTTTCTTTTTCCTCCTAACAATGGCAACCTAACTTTCCCTTGGGAGAAACCCTGTTCCTCAGCTAGGGCATGTGGTTTGAATAGGCAGGTCTGACCCTTCATCTCCAAAGCTAGGAAATAAGTCAAGCCTGGGGAGCAGGGGAGAAATGAGCCTCCACTCTAAGACTTTTGTTCAGACTTTCGGGAAAGATGCATGCTCTTTCTGGTAGGGATGTTAAGTGTGGGACTTCATGCTGGGATAGCTAGCTGTGTGGCCATCTTGCCATGGTTGGAGAAAAATCTGAGATTAAAAGCAACCCAGGGGGCACAGATGCTGGGGGACTAAGAAAAGGAAATTCCTAATGATGTTATTTGAGTCCCTGGATTTTTTTTTTTAAAGGTTTTATTTATCTATTTGACAGAGAGAGCATGTGTGAGAGAGCACAAGCAGGGGGAGCAGCAGACTCCCGAGTGACCGGCGATCCTGACTAGGGGCTCAACTCCAGGACCTTGGGATCATGACCTGAGCTGAAGGCAGACCCTCAACCCAATGAGCTACTCAGTGCCCCCCTGAGCCCCTGGATGTAGAATGCTTTAGCTTCTCATTACAGAGCCTCCAGGCTTTTTAGTTATTTGAGACAATAGAGAACCTTCACTGTCAAAGCCAGTTTGAATCAAAGTTCTGTCATTTGTACCAAAGAGCCCTGTCTGAACATGTACAGATCACTTTCCAGGCCCCTTCTGCTGCCCTGGGGGCCTCCATCCTTTCTGTAACAAATCTTGGACAGTGAGGTTGATTTCCTTTCTCTGACGCTTCTACCTGCATCCACCCAGTCTTACATGAGGCTTGGCTCCTTGAACCTTCACCTCCTTATTGACACCAATAACAAGAACACAGGCTCTTTTCATTCAAAGGCTTCAAGGTTCATCATTATGAAGAGAAAACAGGTCACATAGAGAATTAGCACACACAAGTTTCAAAGTGGAAAAAACTCACATGTTCTGATAGTCATGGTCTCTGATCTAGTGTTTTGCTGTTCACTGTGGTAGCTATGAACCACAGCTGCCCACTGAGCACAGCAAATGCGGCCACTGTGAGTTCGAAATGGAATTTTTAATTTTATTTAATTTTAATTAAAATTAAAATTTAAAATTTATACTTAGTAATTGGAAGATGTTTTTATGCATGCTTGGAACAACTCGAGTATATGAATTTTCTTACCAAGTGTACATTTTGTAAATCTAAATACAGATCAGTATTGCTGATAAAAATTTGGTATCTGAATTAACACGTGGTATAAGCATAAAATACACATGAGATTTTAAAGATTAGATTTGAAAAGAAGCAAAAATAGTTTATTAATTGTTATATTGATCACATGTTGAAATTTTTTTTTAAGATTTTATTAATTTGTTTGTCAGAGAGCACAAGCAGACAGAGTGGCAGGCAGAGGCAGAAAGAGAAGCAGGCTCCCTGCTGAGCAAGGAGCCCAATGTGGAACTCGATCTCAGAACCCTGGGATCATGACCTTGGCAAAGGCAGCGGCTTAACCGCCTGAGCCACCCAGGTGTCCCTGAAATATTTTTGATATATTGAGTTAAAAGTGTTTGTTTTAAAGATTAGACAGAGTGGGGGGAGAGGCAAGGGAAGAAGGAGAGAACCTCAAGCTGACTTCATGCTGAGTGTGCAGCCAGGCATGGGACTCAATCTCACAACCCTGAGATTATGACTTGAGCCAAAACCAAGAGTCAGATGCTCAACCCACTCAGCCACCCAGGCACCCCTACAAGGATCCTTAAAATTTTACCTATTTCCTTTTACTGTTTCAAACATGGCTCACACTCTATTTCTACTGGACCATGCTGCTCCACAGTTACTATCTAACCAGTGATTTGAAAACCCTACTGGTACTCTGTAGGCCAAGTTCACCAAACCAATGGTCATGGTGATTTGTTCTGACAGTGTTCAGGATTTGCACTTTTACTCTGGAAAACGCATTGAAGAAATGTGTCAGCAACCCCTCTTATATTAGTCTTCTTTAAAAAGCCTGGAACAATCTAATTAAGTAGTTTTTATTGATTATTTTTCATGTCATTATTTGATCAATGGACAATCCTTCTGCTGGTCCTCTATGGGATAGTCTTATAGTTGAGGGTATAAAACATAAGTTTTTAAAAAATAAAAAAAAATGGGGTAATATCCCACTTAACACTAGATGGTGTTGTAGATTATTTCCAGAAATCTTTCCTTATTGTATTGCTTTGGTTGCCATTTTGTTAATTGTTTACTCCTATGTATCTGATATTTTTATTGAAATCATCTGGCAACCCTGAGAAACCTCCACTTGGCTTCATTTCTTGCACTTTCCAGAGATCGTGGTTCTAGAGTGCTTCCTTCCACTCAGAACCTGGAAGATACAACAGAAGCAGAATGGTGAATGAGGGCTCATGCTGCAAGGTATCTGCCAACTGGGGGGCTCCTGGCCCAGTAGGTCCCGTTCTGCATGGTAGGGACTCCCTTTGGGTTTTCCTTTTAAGCATTCAAAGTTTGGAAAAAGCAACAAAGCAATGCTATGTTCTTCACCCTGCAAACCTAAAAAACAAAACTTTTTTTTTTTTTAAGGACTTCATTATAAATCTAAATACACCCTGCAAAACATGTGTCATACGTTCGCCTGCTTGCTCCCTGATCCACTCTCCACACCTCCCCTGCTCTCCTTTGCACTGCAGAAGCCTCATCTTGCAAGTTGCGTTTCTCAGTCTTTGCAGCCAGCTGGCTTCTGGCTCAGTTAAGCCTATGGGAGGCATGGATAGGAAACAGGAGGTAGGACAGCAAAGGGAAGCTTATCTCCCCACTCTTTCTTTCTGAAGATGCATCACCTTTGGTAGTGGCTTTGTGTCTTTTGTCTTCCAGCTCTTTTCAAACAACCCTTCATTCTATGACTTCACACATAAAATTTCAGAAAGTGCACATAAAATAATGCTGTAATTGATTATGGACTTATAATTAATATTTTAAAATGGATACTTATACACATTGAAATAGGATTATGGTTGATGAAGTAGATCAGGGCATGCCCCTGGGGGTTAAGATTAAAGGGGACCTGATGTTCAACAATCATGAATATTTTATCCTTTTACAGAAAGAACAAAAGGCCGAACTGTGAAGGAGAAAAGAAAAAAGAAAAAGCACACTTCTGAACATTTTTGGGGTTGTGAAATAAACTTTAGTATCATAATATATTTTTTTCATACATAGGGGTTTTTTTCAGGAATTATTAAAATATCATAATTATTAGCTTTCTGTGGCTGCTGCAACAAATCACTGTGAATTTGGTGGCTTAAAACAACACAAAGTTATTACCTTACCATTCTAGAAGTCCAAACTCCGACGATCAAGGTCTTATGGGGCTAAAATTAAGGTGTCAGCAGTGTAGCCATCCTGTTTTTGGAGGCTCTAGGAGAGAACCTGTTTTTTTTTTTTATTTTGTTTTGGTTTGTTTTTTTTCTGTCTCTTCCAGCTTTTAGAAATCAGCCACATTCTTTTGGGCCCCTTTCTCAAAGCTAGCGAGATTGCGCATCTTTGACCGTTCTTTTGTAGACCCATTTCCCTCTGACTGCAGCAGGGAAAGTTTGTATGATTTTAAGGATCCTTGTAATCAGGTTGGACCTACCCAGGTAATTCAGGATAACTGCACATCTCAAGACCTTAACTTAATCACATCTGCAAAGCCTCATTTTGCTATGTAGATTAACATATTCACAGGTTCCAGGGAATACGATATGGACATTTTGGGGGAAGGTCCCATTTTTCTGGCTACCACGATGATTTACAGTAGGAAGCTACCCTTCATCTATTAAACTAAAGGCTCTCTCCATCTCTCTAGCTTGGATATAGACCCCTCCTCCATTTAGCATGCTATTTTTCTGAGAAGGCAAAATGTTTATTGAAGTTCAAGTCTACAGAGGTAATGGTATTCCTCATCTGATTATGTATGGCTGAGCAGTAAACTTACTATTTACATTTTTACAATAGAACACAATGAGAATTTTACAAGTTCATTACAGTGGTTTTCATCAGAACAGTCAGGCAGATCTCAAATTAAAGTTATGACAGAGCTGTCTTGTAGATTTCACCCAATGAAGAGACAAGCATCATTTGCTCTAATTGTTGCTTTGCTGTCGCAAATCATTTTGGCTATAATGACAAACTAACACAGTTCTATGAGATATTACTTTTTGCACTGGTTGCAGAGGTTGTGCTGAAAATAGGCCAATTTCTTAGGAAGTAGAATTTTGCTGAACTGGTTAGTTGTCTAGCAACCAAGGCTGGGGACTAATCATTAGAAAGTGCTAATGTTCACTGACCTATGATGAGCAAGCCTTCCTTCCCAAGCAGATTAACTTCTCGTTAAGGAAAGAGGTAATGAAATTCAGAACTTTGCAAAGAGATCAGAAGTAGACATCGGATTAAGCAAACAAGTTAAAGTAAGAACTTGGTAGATAATCATGAAAACAGTCCTTGTCAAGTCTTTTCACATTTCATTGAGCAATTGTATTCCTCCAGCAAACAAAGGAATAACACTGAATGTTCAAGAAGTTGAATTATGTAATCAGCCATCAGAAATACTCAAGCTGCTTGCTCTTTTTTTTTCTTTTATAGGATATATCCCCCCCATTTTTTAAAAAGATTTTATTTATTTATTTGACAGAGAGAGAGAGATCACAAGCAGACAGAGAGGCAGGCAGAGAGAGGGGGAAGCAGGCTCACTGATGAGCAGAGAGCCCGATGCGGGGTTCAATCCCAGGACCCTGAGATCATGACCTGAGCCGAAGGCAGAGACTTAACCCACTGAGCCACCCAGGCACCCCAAGCTGCTTGCTCTTCTAGTTCATCGGAGGTTAACTGTTTTTTCCTGTCATTCTTTTGTAGGGTTTTTGTATGCTTCGTTTCTGAAAAATGATTTCAGCAGCTAGACATTGTTCCAAAATTTAAGATGCAAGAAAGGGGACATTTCTCTGATTTCATAGCTCAAGTCAAATGTTGTTTGTGAAGGTTAGCAAAATGTCTAATCATTGTTTGTTTGTTGTTGTTGTTGTTGTTGTTTTCTGGCTGCTTTTCTTTTTCTTGGACTAATGAAAACCAAGACAAATATGGGTATGGCAATTGGGCTGCCAAGATATGTTACCCCTCCCAAATTGGACAAGTAAATTATGGGCAGCTGTATTGTCAACACCTGCTTTCTCAGGCTTAGCTGGATGCTGTGAACTTCGTAACTGCCCCCAGGATGCAGCACTTTTTGCTTTAAAGAGATTTTCATGCAGCTTCCCTTTTGGATGCTTCTACTTTTGAGGGGCAGAGTGGGAGCTGAGCCTTCTATATCCCCAGGCTTGAGAAGTCCAACCCTGTCCCTGGTCTGGCTTCTCTGTCTGTAAGGAGAAGGTAAAAATTGCCTTTTCATTCATTTCATATTTGTTCAATGTTGTCTTAGCTTAGGTTCCCTCAAAAGTAGACCCTGAGATAAGATAAGGTAAGCAGTTTATTTGAGAGGTGACCCCAGGAAAACACTACTGAGGAAGCGGGAAGTGAGACAGGAAGGGAAGGAAACCATAAGGAATGGCTTATCAAGTTAAGCTACCTCTCTGGGCAGCTGGAGTTCAGACCCACTGGGGAACTCTGGGAGCCACGTAGAAGACCCCAAGTTGATCTGAGTAATTTTCTAGTCTGTCTGGTCAACTGCGCTGAGGCCAGAGTGGCTTTCTGCTGTTTTGAAGAAAGCCTTTTGTCAAAGAAATGCAGATATTGGCCACTGGAAGTAGAGCAGGCTCACACTGTAGTGGTAAGGTCCAAAATGATCATACAAACAACTCTGTGTTTCAGCCTATGAGTAAGGCATTGAAGTAAGTGTTGGAGAAAAGGTTGATCTACTCCAACTGACTCCAACTGGATCTACTCCATTAAGCAAAAGCAGCTGTTTTACTGAGTGCTCAGAAGGATGCCAGCTGCTGTGAAAGCAGCAGCAGAAGTAGGAAGCATGGTCTTTCCCTGATTTTGAGGTGCTTCCTAAGTAGGGAGGACAGCCCTCACTTTATCATGTAACCTGGGCAAACAAACAAAATCGAATGGTGCTGTAGGCATTAGGGAAGGGTGGGAAAAGCTTCATGGAGGAAGTAGGATGCTTGCAGAAACAGAGACAAAGCCCTTACAGCTGGAGAAAGTGGGAAAAAACATCAGCATGAAGACAAAGTTAGCATAGCATGTTGGTAGACCGTGAATAAGCCAATGAGATTCGAGTAGATGAGACAGGTTCAAGAGTGAGAATCTTCATGATGAATTGGGCAGGGCAGGGCTAACCTGAGAGGTTTCAAGGCAGAGCAAAACAGTCTTGGCTTATTATTCTCCTAGATATGTCTTGCCTCAAGCCTATAATCCCTTGTGAAAAAGTCCACCCATGCCATGGTACTGTTGAAGAAGGGGCTGTGTCTCAGAAAAGGACCCTGTTCCACAGCTGCATCTGATTAGAATGGGGAAGACTCCTGACCCTAGATGGGCTAATCAGATTCTGGCATTTGGGTTTTGTTTTTTCTCCCTTGATATTTGGCATTTGGACTGAGGGAACTAAGAGTTCGAATAAGCTGGTTTTTTGTAGAACCAGGGCAAGCACTTTGTTTCCTTAGTAGGCCACAGCCATGTGCAAGCAACTACATTAGAGTAAAACATCACGGGAAATATGGAAATGCAGCAAAATAAATGAACTCATGCACTGAGAGAATCAGAGAAGGGAGACTATGTGGTACAAACAAGTTACAGGTAACTTTCTAATTCCCCCACGGCATGGTATACTTCTGTATACCATGTACCATGTAAATTCTGTAAACTCCCCATTCATACTACTTTGAGGGGGTTTCTCCTTGGAAGTCACTTATCTAGGACAAAATGGTAGCCATTAATTTGCATATTGCTAGTGCTCCAATTTTTAGTCCTCAGGGTTGACCTCATAGCTGATGATCCACCGAAGAAAACCTGTATATGAGAATCATGTGCAAATCGTTTGTTAAGGAAGGGCTCCAAGGGAGACAGTATAAGGAACAGCAGAAGCAAGCGGGAAGGAAGTCAAGCACGGGGTGAATTCAGACTGAGTCGGTGGAGCCTGCAGGGGGCGCTGCAGTGGAAGTCTGGTCTTAGGTTTGCTTTCCCCCTTAAACGCAGGCAAGGGAGCAGGGGTTTTGCTCTGCACTGTCCGAGGAATGTGGAGGTAGGTTTTAAGCAAAACCCTTGCCCTCAACTCCTTTACAACCTAGTAGGGGGAGACGAACTTGCAAAACACATATAGGCAACTAGAAAAATGGCTTCCAGGTGATAGAGGAAATCTAGACCCAAAGGAAGTTCTCTTCAGTGAATGTTTTAACATTTATATGCCATGTATTACCCCCACCCACCCCAAACAGAGAACCACTGAACAGCATAAGTGTGGCTGATTTCCTCCCAGGTGCTTTTGGTTTTTCCCTCTAAAAAGCAGAACTTCCTGAAGAATGGCTGTTGAAGGGAGCCCAGTTTATACTCGGCAGCCTTGACCCAACAAAGAGAGTAAATATCAAAACCAACATCGATAAGACTGCCGTGTGCTTTTCTTTTCCTCTTTTCCCTAAAGGCGTATTTGCTCTTTCAAAGACTAGGAACACACTGTTTAAAGTATTTTTGGTCCAAGGGTTAGGCTGCCAAGAAAGCAGAGAACATTTGGTTGTAGTAGTGGGGTTCTCACCCAATGTGACCTCTGCTTAGGGCAGGAATTGTCAAAAGTGTAGAGCAGCATTCATGAGGCTTTCAGGAGTCTTAAAGGGTCAAACTGATGAAAAGTCGAGAGGCTTTTCTTTATTATGAGCAAATAATATACCATATATCATTTTTTTTTAATATACAAGCAAGTGCTATGTACTAGTAAACTACTATATGAAGAATTCACTATTACTAAACTTTAGTATTCACACATTTTAGCTAGTACATTGTTGGAATTTACTGAGAACAGTAATTCCAGATTCCAGTGAAAGCTTCACTGTTTCACAGCTGTGCACAGGTGGGTAGGAGGATTTCCACAAGGCTTGGGAAAACCCTGAGCAGTGCCTCCCCGGTGGGGTCATCTAGAGTTCTCAATCACAGGTATGCTTGATTCTTAATCATCAGCCATTGTTGGCTCAAACTCTTCTCAATCTACTTTCTTTCATATTTGCTTCATCTTCTCATATGGGAAAATGCTGCTTTCACTTGGGTCTCCCCAGACGTAAATTATGAGATAAGGGTCTGAGTGCACTAGTTTATATGGAGGGTGATCCCCAGGAACCATTTGGAGGCAAAGCTGAGTGAGGAGGTAAGAAAAGGAAGGGAGAAAAGCCATTAAAGGTGTTAAAGGTGTGTTAATGAGCAGAATTACTGTGGTCATGGGGAGCAGGAGTTCAAGCCTTTGGAGATTTTGCATAACATGCCTCCGTGTTTCCCCACCAGAACTTACCCACCATTTCCCACTGGCCAGGTATTGAGGGCTGCTTCTGGAGACATCAGCTCATAGATATTTCTAGCCTTCCTAGCACACTGGATCGGGCTCCTGCAGGGAGAGGAAGCTCTCGGGGAGAGTTGAAGGTGTTTTGTAAGGGGCTGTTCGGTGAAGAGAAGAATCAGAAGGGAGGGCCAGCAGAAGCTGGGCAGGGCTCAGGTCTGCCATGGATGCATATTTTCACAAACAGTATTAAGGGCCCATAGGTTTCTAATCACTTGATTTTGAATGTGTTGCATTCCAAAGAACTACATACGCCCACATTGCTTAGTAATCACAGAGAACTTTGTGTAAGGATATAATCTTAATGTTGGAACTGGAAGGATGAGAGGAAGCCAGACATATGAAGAAAGGAGCGTGGTCCTAAAGTCTTCTGCATCCGTTTGCCCGTGTAAATTCCGAGTCTAGAACGTGGAGATTTAAATCGCAGATTACTTCAAGAGTGATTCTTAGCTCTCCGTTCTCATTCAGAATGAAATTATTTTGTTTTCAGCCAACTCCTGTAGGATAAAATTTCAGATTTTTCATTTGATCCTATTTTAACATCATGCTTCTCATTTCTCTGTGCCCACCCATTAGTCACATTTCCCAGTTCCATTTGCACCAATCACTGCTTTGACAGTTCCCATTTTCTATCCTAGGTTTCTTTAATCTAGTTTCTTAAGAAAAAAAAAAATCTCATTGGAGACACAGAAATGCTCAATCCCTTCTCAACATGGTGAGGGTGACAATTCCAATACCTGGGACTGGAATTGCTCCAATTTGTCTGGTTACAAACTTCCCCACTTTGTCTTGCCCCTCAGCCTAAAGGTAATTCCGTATCTTTCAGAAAGTAATCCTGAAGCTTGTCTTAGGTTCTTGACATTCTGTAAGTAATGGTGGCACAGTGAAAGGGATTTAAATGAGTATGAGAAGGGATGTCTTCCCCAAAGACCTTGCATCACAGATTTCTTTCTTGCAAGGGGAGTCACTGTCAAATTGCCTGAGTCACACATTACTTCCTTCCAGTGTAACACCCTCCCAAGGGACTTTGTGGCTTCATCCTGAACAAGTTCAGTCAGTGGTGTTAGAGGGAATACAACGAACTTTAAAGAATTATGAAGCTAGCTCAGACCTCATTTCTTAAAAGATTTCCTGAAGTCTTCCAGTAGAAACATCATCACGTGTCATTAAATAATGGCATGTCCCCTTCCAACCTATTCTACCACAGATGGTATCGCCTTTCCTTGGGCTTTCTCTGATGTTTCTGACTTTTGGAAGAATTCTGCTATCCCACTTGTATTTGGTCTTGTCACGTTCTCTGCACGTGATGTTTTTCTGCCTCTCAGAGACTCTTCACAGTGTTTGTTTCTCTGATGGAAAACTTTGTTTTTTCATATAATTATGGATTGTTTTCATCAAATTTTCTTTCATTAAAAAAGCTTTACAATGGGAATAGGCACCTGTACTCTGTCTGTAATTTGATTCCATTTTCAATAGCCCTTTCCTGTGACCTATTTTTTTCATAGCTAGCAACCCAAAGTTAGCTCTCAATTAAGGCTAAATGAATAAAACATTTAAGTCATTGCTTTATAAGAAGATCCAACTAGCTAAGCTGTATGCAGACTTCAAATATATGTCTTAAAGGAATTCTAGGTATCTGGGTTTCTGATCTTCTATCTGAAATCTCATACCAATTTCACTGACTTTGTGATGCTGGATAGCAGGAAAGGAAAAAAGTAATACATAAACATATTTTTACATAACTACAACAGAAAAAAATTCCTCACCTCAAAGTGTAAAACCGGTATTTTTTTTTTTTAAACCAGTATTTTAATTCACCTAAAACTTCTCCTCCAGTGGTTTTTCAGCCCTCTTAAAAAAAAAAAAAAAAAAAAAAAGAATACTTCCAGTGATAGAAAACTCAATATCCCCTCACAAAGCATTCCGAACAACTTTCAGAATGTTCTAATTGTTAAAGAAAAAAAAAAATCCAGGGGCCTAATTATGGACAGTTGTAAGTGCTGTGCTAAAAAGTGTGATAGCTTTCTGGGTTGGTCATCTTAATTAAGGGAACTCTGCAAAATGAAACCATGTAACCAGCCCATGTGGGGGAAAAAAAAAATTTATATTGAACCTTAATGTCTCCTGACATCTGTAAATTCCTCATCCCCTAAGCAACATGTTTATTTATCCAGCAAGTGTGTACCTATTTGGGTCACTGTCTCATGGGTGTACTGTGAATGATTATGATTCCATAACTGTGTTGAATAGAGTCAAACCTTTCGACCTGTACCTCAGATAAAATCATCATGGCCTGAAGGAGTGCGCTTCTAGTTCTGCAGGGGTCACATTGCCCTAGAAGGGTCATTGAAGTAACCAGCCTGAGTCATTTGCTCTCCATTCATGATCTAGCACAGGTCTCTGTGTTCTGACTTCAGTTATAGTCAGGGGCATGTGAAGGAGTGAGGGACTCCGTAGGCCTCCTTGATGTACCCAGTAGTCATTGTCACATGTGCCTTCACACAGGCCCTCTCCAGTTCTAGTCTGAATGGTGCCATATTTTGTGGTCTCTCTCAGGCTCCGCCTTGCCGGGTGTCTCATCCCTTCCCACTGGAGTGCTCTCTCTCGTGTACACCTGATTAGGTCACTGTTGCTTAATTGCCTCATTGCCATCTGCATAAAACTCAGACTCCTCACAAGGAAAATGCAAAGCCTATGCTAACGTCTCCCACCGCACCTCTCGTCTTGATCTTTCCGTCTTCCAACAGTGTGCGGGATTACCTTTGTTCTTGGGTAGCCTGGGCTCCCTGCTGGTTCCCATCCTCCCAGCCCCGCAGTCTTTGGCTACACCCACCCCTGAGAACAAAACCCTACTGCAGAGCTTCCAGAAAGCTGGTTTTGCCTTATACGTTCTTCCCCAGCAGGATAGCTTTGTGCTCCCTTGCATCTTAAGCTTATCTCAATTGCTAGCACTAATCACTCTGTACTCTAATTATTTTCTACTCTACATCCTCCCCAAACCTGAAGCTTTTTGTGAGAACAGGCTGGATCTTTATCTCTAACCTGGGGATGTAATGTAGTGTAGCTGCCCCATATCCCAAACGTGTGATGAATGCAGGTGCTCCTACTCAGAAGTGAATAAATATTCAGCACTCTGAAAAATCTAATCCTGCTGCTGACGACTGTTCTCCGAATACACCTTTTGAGAGAACTCTGAAGTAGCTAAGTAATGATGGTTTTAATGGAAGCCCTAAAATATTAGTAGTAGTGATCTCTGGTGGCTTTCCCCTGGATTATGTTTTTGTCTTAGTTTTCGTATTCTCAAAATTCTCTACAAGGAGCCATATGGATTACATTTGTAATCAGGAACAAATGTTAAGAAACATTATATATTATTTTGTATTTGCATGTACCTCTATGGCAAATGTGTGCGGAGCAAAAGTCCTCAAGGGGTGAGCCCTAGTTTTCTCTAGAGCTGGAATAATAGGTGACATTGTTTCTTATTCCTTCAGATTTGCCATTGTTTTCCTGGATGATTATGTGTTCCTTTTACAAGAAAAATGGTATTTAAGTATTTGAAAATTAAATAACATGACTAATCATTGGAATAGTCAAATAATCAAACCACAAGAGATTATTGAATTTACTCAAATCCTACTTACTGTCAAGCCATTTAGCTCCTATTCTGAGCCCATGGAAAACAACATCAATATAAGAATCTATCACTTAAAATGGAAAATATATGACCCTGCAAATTATAAAACTAAAAATTTGTTTCAGACCTTTTGGACATTAAGTGTTATCATTGGGCTAGGAAGAGAACCTAAGTCCAGTTGTGAATTATAGAGTTGGTTTTTAATGGAATGCAACTATTTCTGTTGCCAAATCTATTGTCCTTTGGTACATAATACACCGGAGATTAAGGCTCCATATATTCAGTAAAAGATTTACTGTGAGGAAGTAAAAGCAGCTTTAGTCATAATTTATGCAGGTGCATATTTATAAGTAGAGTGTAAATATTTGAAAAAAGGCAAAGAGAAAGGTAGGAATCAATATTATTTTAGAATTTCTTTTTATTTTCTTCTTTAAACCCATACGCTTTGCATTTATTATGAGTTAAAACTAAACACTCCTTCAATATTTATCAATCAGTTAAGACTTTTCTCAATTGCCTTTGGTGAGAGCTGAGTAAAAATCAGTTGCTTGCTGTTATTTGTTGAAAAGGAGATTAGGTATTGGTTTTTAGCCATTATGAGTTGTTCTTAAGGTTCTTGTATATTATCAATTACCACAAACTGAAAATATGATCTACAAACTTGATCAATAATTTTCATGAATAATTAAATGTCAGCATAGCGATTTCTAAAGTGTCCTCCAATCCTAGGCCTCAAACTCTTAACCTGAGAGCTACACAAATGCTAATACTTAGATGCAGAAGGCCAGCAATGACTGAATGATGGAAACATACATGTACTTAGCACTGCACTGTATAGTGTCATAGATAATAAATAGAGAAATTGCCTAGTATTTATTGTCCCACTCTGTCCTCAACACAAATCTAGGAAGAAAGTCTATTAGAGTAGTTGACAACCTGTAATCCCAGCTGCTTATGACCTACCGTGGCAGAACCTCTCCCTGTCATGTTCCTTGACAGGCAGCTCTGGACCTAGCTCCATATCTCCTGGGCTGACAGAAGAGCCAGCAGCAGAGCGAAGGGACTGTCAAACCTTCCATTCAAAGCTCCAGCCTGGAAATGACAAACATCTCTTCTGCTCACAACTCATTGTTCACAACTAGTTGCCTGGAACCACCCCACGGAAGGGGGCAGGGCAGGAAGTGCAGTCCTATAGTGTGTGGGGACAGACAGGAAATACTTGGCGGACAGTACCTAACCACTGCTACAGTGAGCGAGGGTCCCTATCTTACACACGAGGAAACAAACTGAGAGAGGTCAGTTGGCCAAGTCACATAGCTGGTAAGTGAGAGAGTGAAGATGCTTTTAAAGACTTAAGCCTGGGGCACCTGGGTGGCTCAGTGGGTTAAAGCCTCTGCCTTCGGCTCAGGTCATGATCCCAGGGTCCTGGGATCGGGCCCCACATGGTGCTCTCTGCTTGGCAGGGAGCCTGCTTCCTCCTCTCTCTCTGCCTGCCTCTCCGCCTACTTGTGATCTCTGCCTGTCAAATAAATAAATAAAATCTTTAAAAAAAAATAAAAATAAAGACTTAAGACTGAATCTGTAGAAAATTCTGAGCCTACCAATTCTGTGACATCTAGAAAGACATGCGAATATTAGAAACTGAACAGAGATGCGCAGGTATATCTTGGTCTCAGTGTTGTAAACTCTGAAATCCCTTAGCTGTACTTCCAACTGCCCACCTCAAAAGCTGGAGACCAAAAGTAGTGACCTTGTGACCAGAGCTGAGTTCCTTATAAAATGTTCTGGCCTGGGGGCACCTGGGTGGCTCAGTGGGTTAAGCCTCTGCCTTCGTCTCAGGTCATGATGCCAGGGTCATGGGATCAAGCCCTGCATCGGGCTCTCTGCTCAGCAGGGAGCCTGCTTCCCTTCCTCTCTCTTTGCCTGCCTCTCTGCCTACTTGTGATCTCTCTCTGTCAAATAAATAAATAAAAATCTTTATTAAAAAAAAAATGTTCTGGCCTGTGGAGTTCTTGGATAATTTCGTGACTAATAGGACCAATGTGACTTGCAATGACTCGGATGATGTTATTAGCAAGATAAAGTCAAATAACCCTCAGGAGAGTCAACACTGTCCTTCCAGCCTGCTTCAGGAGTGTGCATTTCTCATTAAGGTGACTTAGAGACAGGGCTGTTGTACACTGTAACTCCAGGGACATTGTCCACAAAATATTCCACGGTCCTGGACCCTCCCGGAGCTGTACAATGCGTTGTCCGAAAAGCACGTCTGTCCTCCTAGGGGGCACGTGTCCTACTCACCCTCCAATTTCAGCCTCTCTCCTCTGTAGTATTTCACTTCTTATAAGTAGGAGTTATAACTGAGCCACCCAGGCACCACTGTCATTTCCCTTTTAACATCTGACATCTTGTGACCTTCAGCCCCTGCTCCTAGGTACTAATGAACCTCTGCTGCCCTAGATAGAGCAGCACCAAGCAAACACATTTTCCTTGCTTCTACAGAATCCCTGGCAAGTGGTTTCCACCCAGGCTGCACCCTAATACCCCAGGGTGTTTTCAAAAAAATCCCCTTGCCCTTCCCCCACCCTCGGGATCTGATTTGACTGCCCCTGGATAGGGCCATGAATGTTTTACAAAGCTCCTCCCATGGTTTTAATAGTAGCCTATGATAAGAACGACCGACCTAAGAAAGAGTTAATAAGTATCCCAAGACAGGGTTACTACCACAAAGCTCAGCTTACTAGATGAGGACCATGGGAGAAAGAGCAAAGAAAGATAAACTGTAATAGATTTGATTCCTGCACCTGTCGATCTGGTGTCTGGCCAACAATTTTGCCAAGACCCACAAGTCCAGCCGTATCACCAAATCTGTTAGATCTATTCTCAACTTTGTACTTAAGGCGGTCCTTGCAAAGCTTTTAAAAATCCAGATACCTGGGGTGCCTGGGTGGCTCAGTGCTTCTGCCTTCAGCTCAGGTCGTGATCCCAGGGTCCTGGGATTGAGCCCCACATCAGGCTCCCTGCTCAGTGAGGAGCCTGCTTCCCCCCAACCCTGCCTGCCTCTTTGCCTACTTGTGATCTCTGTCAAATAAATAAATAAATAAATAAATAAATAAATAAATATATATATATATATATATTTTTTTTTTTTTTTAAATCCGGATACCTTGTCCCTACCTAGGCCCAATTAAGGCAGCCTTTATGGGTAGAGGACAGGTACATGTGGGGTGTTTTTTTTTGCTACTTTTGATGTTCTCTAGTTGATTCCAAAATACACCCAAGGTCAGGAATGGCAAGCTCCAATTATTCAATATTGTACTAAACTTCACAGCAGTTTTTGATATTGGCTCCTCCCCGTTCTTGGGAAGCAGTGAGCTTGGCTTCCATGACTCCACACTCTCTTGTTTTCCTCTTTTCTTCCAATTCCTCTGTTTTTCTCTTTCATTCTCATCTCTTCTAGATTTCTACATTATGGGAATCTTCTGACTTCAGCTCTTAAGGCAAAATCATCCCCTGGGTCTAGTTGTTGTAATTTATTCCTATGCCTCTAATCACCATCATAAAGCCAAAAGCTCCCAAATTTATGTTAGTAACCCAGATTTCTTTTTTTTTTATATATATAAACACTGAAGTGCATTTATTTATTTTTTTCAAATCTGCAATTTCCTTGACTGCTATCTTGTTCTTTATATCCCTAACACCTAGCCCAAATGCCAGCTGCAAAGCAGGTATTCTTTTAATTAACATATAATGTATTATTTGTTTTAGGGGTACAGCTCTGTGATTCATCAGTCTTACATGATTCGTAGCACTCATCATAGCACATACCCTCCCCAATGTCCATCGCCCAGCCACCCCATCCCTACCCCGACCCCCAGTAACCCTCAGTTTGTTTCCTGAGATTAAGAGTCTCTTATGGTTTGCAAAACAGGTATTTAATACATGTTTAAGGAGTGAATGAACATGGGCGCCTTGGTGACTCAGTAACCCAGATTTCCTTTTGGAGTTTGTTTATCCCCTGGGATGCTTTATAGACATCTTTAACTAAACGTAGCATATCCCAAACCAGACCCTTGACCTCAGATGTGTGTTCTTTTGATGTCTTCTTTGCTCTCACTGTGCAATGCAATCTCTCCAGTTACACAAGCCAGAAATCTGGAAGGTGATCTCAATGCTGTCCCTCTTCAAACCTCACCCACAGACCCAACCCTTGGTCACATCCCATCTTGCTTACCTCCAAACCCACTTCAAAGCCAGGTATCTTCTCTCTGCCTGCATAACTGCATTAGGCATTTCTTACTGCATCATACGTTGCACTAAAACTTAGTGTCTTAAAACAATGAATGTTTTCTATAGCATACAGTTTTTGGAGATCAAGGATATGGGAGTGGCTTAGCTGGATGATTCTGGCTAGGGGGGACTCTCGTGATTCCAACATGAGATGATGGCCAGGGCTGCAGTCTTCTGAATGCTTGACCAGCCCTGGAAGATCTGCTTCCAATGGTAGCACACCTACACGGTTGGGGAGGTTTGTGTTAGCAATTGGTAGGAGGCTTCCATTCCTCCCGCCACATGGAATTATCCATAGGGCTGCTTGAGTGTTCTCAGGACATGGTGGCTGGATGCCTCCAAAGGGAGTGATTTTTGAGAGAACAAACAGGAGGCTGTAATGTCTCTTTGGACTGACTTTCTGTAGTCACACACCATCATTTTGGTATGGCCTTATTGCTTACCGAGATCACCCCTGTTGATTGTTCTAGGGAACCACACCAGCATGTGAAACCCAGGAGGAGGATCGAGAGGGCTGATTTGGAGACTGGCAAGCACAACTGCTGATACTCCAAGCCATGCTATAATCATTTCTCACCAAGAATATTAAAAGACCCCAACTGATCACTTCTAACTTTGCTTCATTTCAGCCTTTGCTATAAAGCAGCTACAATCATCTATTTTCCCCCCACAATGACCTTTTAATAAAGAGAATTGGATCATGTCATCTGTCAGCTTGCATCCTTTAAATGCCATTATATTGAACTTAGAAAGTCTTACACACCTCACCCTTCCCTGCAAGTTCTCAGCATCTGGGTCTAGCCTCCCTCTCCACCTAGTCCGCAGCTCCCTCACCACCGCGGTCTTTGTTCCCACCAGTCTGGTCTTCCTTGCAGCATGCTTCTTCTCTGCCCAACTCCCTCTCACTTCAGAGCCTTGGAGGTGGTTACTTTGTGTACAGATTGCCTCCTTCTCGCCCCCCAATTTGGTAGCTTCTCCTTATTCTTTAGGTAGCGAATTAGATACTTTCTCAGAGAAGCCCTGCCTCCCAACCTAAAGCTTCACCTAATAAAATTCATTACAATTTTTATTTATTTATTTAGTATTTATTTACTTATTATCTCCCCCGACCATGGCAGCAGGGACCCCGGGAGGAGTGAATGAGCTTTGTTCAGGTTCCACACCAGGTGCCTAGGATGCTCACGGGAAAGTAGGGGATCCTTAATATTTACAGAAAGCAATGAATGAATGAATGAATGAATGAATGAATGAATGAAAGACTTATATTTTTTAAGTGAGGATTTTGCTTGAACTCCCCCGATATCACTCTATGTCTCTCTTCTTTTAAGCTTTGCCAACTATTCTAATGCTGGCGATCAGAAAATAGAGATGGGGAAACCTGACACAACCAACATTTAGGTAAAAATAAAGATTGTTTTCTCCTCTGCTGATCTTCCCCTCTCCACCCCCCAAAGTCTAAAAAAGATGAACCTTTTTGGACTTATTGATTTTGAAAATGACGTAGAGAAAAAAATTAAGAACATTCTGTTCTAACCAAGATGATTTCCATAAGTAGAAAGGAGATCTAGAAAAGCCCCAAATCAATTACTGTGTTCGAATCAATGAGTACATCTTAACATTGTTTTTTGGTCAGACTCTTCTCCCCAAATGGCTTAGAGAATATCATCTGTTCTTGTGTGTGTGTGTGTGTGTGTGTGTGTGTGTGTGTTTTCCTGTGCATTCCTACTCATATCCAATGAAGAAAAGCCTGAGGCGAGGTGCTCGCATTTGCATCGTAAAGCACAGGGCACATTTCTAAACTGGCACCTCAAGGGCAACATCAATGCTACAGCACACATCAGTCTGCTGACGCGTGGTCTAGGCAGTGTTCTTAGCCTAACATTTCCGCCTCCCACCCTGCCTTCCAAAAAAGAAATGTTCTTGCCAAATCATGTGTAGCGTTTTTGAGACCACTTACTCCCTGCTTATGTGCAATTCCTTCACTTTTTCAGAATGATAATAACACTTTTTCTTTTAAGATTTTTTTCATTTGACAGATAGATGACAAGAAGGCAGAGAGGCAGGCTCTCTGCCAAGCAGAAAGCCAGATGTGGGGCTCGATCCCAGGACCCCGAGATCATGACCTGAGCCGAAGGCAGAGGCTTTAATCTACTGAGCCACCCAGGCACCCCGATAATAACACTTTTTATGCACCCTGAAGCTTGGGGTGGAACTGAAACCCTGATAGGAGGACGGTAGAGTAAGGGGGAGGCCCTAACCAGTGGGCACTGATGAGAAGCAGCCCTTTAGAATGTTGGGTCCCCAATGTTGGGTCCCCTAGTAATGGGTCCATGATTAAAGGAGCGAGACTGATACAAAGAGAAGGTCAAGCAAAGCTTTATTTCCCGCCAAGCATCGGGAATCAAACCAACCAGCCGGGGCCACGCCTCTTATAGAGCATGTGACCCCTCCCTGCCTCACAGACTAACAAAGGCCATGTGGTTGAGCCTGGCCACACACAGGTGGCCAATGAGATTGCAACACACAGAGAAAGCTGCACAGTCATGCTATGTCACACACAGGTGGTCAGTTGTACTACAATTCACCCCATAGTAGCTATTTGAATTAGCCTATCACCTTAGTCAGAATGGGTGCCCAAAAGGCACCCCAAGGGCGGGGCCCATACTCCTTGGTAGCTAGGGAGACAATATGCACGCTCTAATGATTGGATGTCTCCACCTGACCGGATTCATCCCTGCATTTGGGCTGTTATCTCCACCTGACCTGACCCATTCTTATATTTGGGCTTTGTTACCTGGGACTGGTTTTCTCGACTTGCTTTTTTTAAGTAAGTTCCCCTTGGCGGGCAGGGTCAATTTAAGTTTTACTGCATGAACAACAAAATGGCTCTTCAACCGAGGTGGGTTCGCTCTGGCTAAATAGGCCCTTACAAGAAGAAGACCAGCTCCAGACAAAAAGCTATGAAGGGCAAAAGGGAGGGCTGATGTAGTCCCACAGAAAGAAACTAGGGAAGCGGAAGAAACAGGCGCAGGAACTCAGGAGTGTAACTGTTAGGTCCATTGTTAAATGAAACAAGGCTGAGACAAAGTGACAGTTATTTAAAGGTTTATTTTATTATAAGTATTAGAAGTTAGACTGATCGGACAGGGGAATGAGACGGAGACAAGGTGAAAGTTATGTAAAGCTCTATTCTATGCTAAGCATTAGAAGTCAGACTGACCGACCGGGGCCGTCTCGGAAGAGAGCGGCCACCCCCAGTTTATAGGCTCAAGAATTGACTGACTGACGGGTCAGGGCCGCCTCTGAAGAGGGCGACCCCTCCCCAGCTTACAGACTACCTTTTATAGAGCAAAAGTCTGGCCACACATAGGTGGCCAATGCGATTATAGTCATGTTAGGTCACACGCAGGTGGCCAATTGAATTACAATTTACCCTTTAGGAGCTGTTTGAACTAACCTATTAATCTGGTCAGAATTGGTGCTTAAGTTTGGTGCCCAAAAGGTGGAGTTTACATTCATCGGTGGTTAGGGAGACAATATATGTACTTTTACTGATTGGATGTCTCCACCTGGCCTGACTTGTCCTTGTATTCTGGGCTCTGTTATTAGGAACTAGCTGACCATACTTTACTGGTTTTCCAGACTTGCTTCTAAGTAAGTTTCTCTGGGGGACGGGGGGTAGGGTCAGTTTAAGTTTTACTGCACAAACAACAAAATGGCTTTTAACCAAGATGGAGTCGCTCTGGCTAAATAGGTCCTTACATAACCATCAGGGATGAATTAGCATCAGAAGGAACCTCTCTCCAGGGAACTAGGCACTAAGGAGATACATACATGACTTTTAGTTGCTCACCATGACCCATTTTAAATAACGTAAGTGTAGGTTACCTTGCATTTTCAATGTGGCAGGAATATCCCTTCAGAGATTTACAAGGCAAGCAGATGGATTTTGGGAAGTAATTGATTTCTATTTAATTCTGCTGATTCTTCCCTCACCCTAGACATTTCCTTCACTTTAGTAACACCAGTTTCTGGTACTTTTCGATATCTTTTGAAGGGCGGTTCTTTTTGTATGAGGGCTCTCTATACAAACCAATTTAATCAAAAGAGAATGTGATGGCCCAGGAAGATTAGAATCTGCAGGGGTGGACCTAGCGAGACTGCTCAGAACCCTTGAGAAAGTGTGTTTCTTTCCTGAGCTTGTGGGCACTCACTCTCCAGCTCTCTGGCTCCTTCAGCTCTGCTTAAACTTGTGTGAGCTCTGGTCTCAGCTAGAACATCCCCTCGACATGGCACAGATGCCCACCCACAGCTCCAGGCGCACAACCCATTAGAATCCCAAATGAAGAGAGGTACTCTCTCCCAGTCAGTTCAGTAAAAACCCTGGTTGGGCTCTCCATGGATCTGGTTTGGGCCTCTTCCTCCACCCAGCTTCTGTTTCTGTTCTCATTATTCTGCCTTCATTTTGCCCTGCAAAATGCTGTTCCTTCCGTCAGACTCTTCCCTTCCATCAGGACCAACCGAATTGCTTACTCCTTCAGATCACGGCTAAAATGGCATTTCATCAGTGCGAAGTCCCCTGATTTTGTAGGGACTCTGTGACTTTCAGAGTGGCCTCAGGACAGGGTAGCTTGCAGTGGTTCGAGGCTACCTCAATAAATGGGTGTCTGGGCCCATAGTTAATTATCTTTTTTTTTTTTTTAAGATTTTATTTATTTATTAGAGAGCGTGCCCATGAGCAGGATGATGGGGGGAGGCAGAGGGAGAAGCAGATTCTCCACTGAGTAGGGAGCCCAATGTGGGGCTTGGGGCTTGATCTCTGGACCCCGAGATCATGACCTAAGACAAAGGTAGATGCTTAACTTACTGAGCCACCTGGAGTCCCTGGGCTCCCAGTTATCTTAATAGTGTATAAGCTGGAGATGAAGTGTGTCCTACCTATCCTAATAACTAAGAAAGGCCCTGGGGGGTAGAACAGTGGTATGCCTGGAACCTTAGAATCAACTCTGATTCCTTATGCTCTGTCTTGCTGTAGTGTACTAACTAGATTAAAACCTTATGTAAGCATTGGTAAGGATATGGAGAAAAGGGAACCCTCTATTGGTGGGAATGCAAACTGGTGCAGCCACTCTGGGAAACAGTATGGAGGTTCCTCAAAAAGTTAAAAATAAAACTACGGGGGCACCTGGGTGGATCAGAGGGTTAAGCCTCAGCTCGGGTCAAGATCCCAGGGTCCTGGGATTGAGCCCCGTGTTGGGCTCTCTGCTTGGCGAGGAGACTGCTTTCCCCTCTCTCTCTTTGCCTGCTGCTCTACATGTGATCTCTATGTCTCTGTCGAATAAAATAAAGAAGACCACCTGGGGAGGGTTCCTAATACAAGACAGTTGGAAAGGCTCATCTCTTTCTTACGTGAGACTGAGAACTTGACTGTTTCAGCCCTTTTGTGTAGGGAGAATCTCCTGCACTTTCTTTTTCATTCCTGCAGGCAAAGTAAAAGGCCAGGGCCTGTATTCCCCTCACCCAGCATTCTTTTTCTCTCTTCATATTCTATCATATTCATTTATTAAATAAATAAATAAAATAAAACTACCTTAGGATGCAGCAATCATACTAGGTATTTTCTGAAACAATTAAAAAGAAAAGACAAATTCAAGGGGATACATGTACCCCGATGTTTATAGCAACATTATCTACAGTAGCCAAATTATGGAAACAGCCCAAGTGCTCATTGATTGATGAATAGATAAAGGTGTGATCTATAGCCACAATGGGAATATGAGCCCTAAAAAAGAATGAAATCTTACCTTCTGCAACCGCCTGGATAGATCTAGAGAGTATTATGCTAAGGAAAATAAGATAAAGACAAACACCCTATGATTTCACTCATGTGAAATTTAAGAAACAAAACAAATGAGCAAAGGGGGGAAAAGAGAAGCAAACCAAAAAACAGACTCTTTACCACAGAGAACAAACTGATGGTTGGGGAGGGTGAGAGGGGGGAATGGGTGAAAGAGGTGACCAGGATTAAGAGTACAAGTAGCACAATGAGCACTATGTAACGTAGAGAATTGTTGAATCACTATATTGTATATCTGAAATTATCATTACACTGTATGTTAACTGGAATTTAAAAAAGAAAAATTTACATGAGTATACCCTATGGAATCTTGTCCTAATGATAATCATTAATTATCCAAACTCGTGCGATAGTCACAGATGGATTTTGTGGTTATTCTATTAAAATAGGTCTCTGCTACCAAGCTGGAAGCCTGATTTTTAGGGACCAAGCCTGATTTTTTGCATTTTATTTTCTCCTGACATGCCATCATGTCTGATACATGGCGAGCCAGGATCCAGCCAGGGAAACAGAAAACACTCTGAGTTCTTACAGAAGGGAGGTGAATGCAAGGATTTGGTGATGCAGCTGGTAGAAGAGGCTGAGTGAGTCAGTCCGGATATTAACAAGCCGGCATCATCCCCAAGCTGGAAGGACAGATGGAAGGGGTGGTGCCACCAGAGTCCAGGGGCCAGATTCACCTGGTGGAAGCTGGAACCTGGTGGGTGGTCAGGGGAGAGATGTACTATAGGGAGATGGACACAGCTCTTACACAGTAGCTGCCTAGAGCAAGGAGAGAACCATAGAACTAGCCAGGCTCCTCCTCTTCCTCCTCTCTTCTCCCATCTTTTTACCAGTGTCTACCCTTGCCTAAATCCAGCTGGAAGCCAGGGAAGCAGAAACCTGGGTTCCTTTCCATGATACACCACATGAGCAAAGTAAGAAACAGTTCCTAGATCGTCCTTATCAGTGTTCAACAAACAGATGCTGAATGAATGAATCAGACCAAATTTTGCACAGAAAAAGTGTTGTTGGTTGACTCAAAGTTCTAGTGGAACCAGTCTTGAAAGGTCTAGCTCTACAACAAAAATGCACATGTTACAGAGAACAAAGATCCCTCGGTAGGGTAGAATCTAGAGAAACATCGTCAGCCTGGCTGCTGTCGTTTCACAATAATTCTATCACTATCCAATCCTCCTTCTGGCCAACGCTCTTCTTTCTCTAGCTGACCAATATGTTGCTTTAGTTTGGGATCCATTCAGACTTATCAGGAATACTTTGTCTCTTGTTCATTTCATTCTTCCTGTCTTAATTTCATTATATAATTTTTGGGGAGAGAATATTTATTTCTCTTATTTCCAACTTCTTTAAGAGAGGAGCACCACATTGGAGCCTGCGTGTCCCAACAACAAAGAACATAATAACCTCCCAGGTTTAAGGAAATACATGGATATTTCACACCATCTTATAAAAAAGTCACTAAAGCTATGGAAATCAAATCATCTTTTATGTATTAGTTCTTCAAAGTCTTATTTACTGAAGATAAAAGGAAAAGACCATCATTATTGATCCTGAATAAAATACACACACATATGCATCACATAATACTCAACTATTTATCTGGGATGAAAAAACAAATCTCCAGTGAATTCCCGAATATTAACAGAATATTCCATTCTTCTTTATTGCCCAGATAAAATTCATGATGTAGTAACAATTGCCTAAGGACCTAAGAATGTTATCATGAGCTTATCTGATGTGCACAAATGCTTCGTCTGCTCTCATTTATAAATTCCCTCCAGGATCCATTGTTAAAGAAACACAAATCCAGGAAAAAATATACCCACTGTACAAATATTTAGAAAATAATAGCAGTACAGACGACTATTTACTACAAATTTATAGCTGGGGGCAGAAGGCATCTAAATTCTTCCCTCCCTCTCCTGTCATAGCACCTCCTCAAAAACAAACTGCAGGCTCAGTGGTTCTCTTGGGCACCTTCAAGGCTACATAGGGAATTTGCTACATTGTGAATTCAATAAAAATTGCTAAATCAACTACATGGCTGGGGTGTGTGTATGTGTGATTCATTTGTACCAATTAGACATGACCTTCTCCTGAGCATAGGGTTTGAATGCATTTGCCTGTTTCTCACAGTAATAATTTTCAGTGATTGATAATGCTCAACTCAAGCTTGAAGAAACAGAAATGACTTTCTCCTTTTTAAGTAGCCACTGAATTGGCTCTCATTGCTGTTCTTGCTCATTCTGTATCCTTAAGAATGATTTATACAGGGGTGCCTGGGTGGTTCAGTTGGTTGGACGACTGCCTTCGGCTCGGGTCAGGATCCCGGGGTCCCGGGATAGAGTCCCGCATCGGGCTCCCAGCTCCACGGGGAGTCTGCTTCTCTCTCTGCCCTTCTCACTCATGCTCTCTCTTCCTGTCTCTCTCTCAAATAAATAAATAAAATCTTTAAAAAAAAAAAAAGAATGATTTAAACAGGGGTGCCTGGGTGGCTCAGTCAGTTAAGTGACTGCCTTCGGCTCAGGTCATGATCACAGAGTCCTGGAACAGAGCCCCACATTGGGCTCCCTGCTCAGTGGGAATCCTGCTTCTTCCTCTCCCATTCCCCCTGCTTGTGTTCCCTTTCTCACTGTCTCTGTCAAATAAATAATAAAATCTTTTAAAAAATGATTTAGACAAGTCTGGAAGTTTGCAAAAATTACATCTCTTTTTAAAAGAGAGAATGTGTTATACAAAATGAGCCCCAAGAAATCACTGTCAGAAACATTACACCTGAACTTTGTGACCATAAACTTGTCATTTATAGCAGACGCTACCAAATTCCCCTTACCAGTTGGCACGTGCATTGCTCCGTGGCCGTGGCTGGTGGCTCAGAGCTCCCCCCCTGCTCTGGAGGATTGCCATTGACTGATGGGAGCCACCTTGCATCTGTGAGGTTTCTGTCCCCACTGGTGGCTGGCTAATGTTGACTATGCAGAGTACAACTACCCCCTGGAGTCAGGCTGAATCTAACTTTCTCTTCCTTAGGTCCTCCTCTTATTTATCAGCATCCATCATGTCCTGAAAAGTCTCTTCTGGGAGCATTCCTGCAATAAAGCATTTACGTAAGAGTTTCCATCTCAAGCTCTATTTCTAAGGAGCTCAACTACAACTCTGTTTTAATAACCTATTTTAATTCTAGAAGAAGTTGGGTTAGGCTCTAGAAACAAAAAAGTTAACATTTGGGCACTATAATTAATACGGCTGGGATTAAGTGACTATTTTCATAGTGAAAAGGGTAATGTTCATCTTTCTCTGATTATCAGAAACTAGATAAAGAAAATGTCTTGGTGTTCAAATCACTTCAACTGACAGTCTGAAAGTGATTCTGCTTCAACAAACCTTCACCCTTCTGATTATCTAGGTCTGGATCTCCATCCCTGCACCTTCTTTTGGTTTACCTTGCCCCTAGAGACTGAAGGAGGGTTAAAAACAAGTTGCTTGGGGCGCCTGGGTGGCTCAGTGGGTTAAGCCTCTGCCTTCGGCTCAGGTCATGATCTCAGGGTCCTGGGATGGAGCCCCGCATCGGGCTCTCTGCTCAGTGGGGAGCCTGCTTCTCCCTCTATCTCTCTGCCTGCCTCTCTGCCTACTTGTGATCCCTTTCTCTCTGTCAAATAAATAAAGAAAATCTTTTTTAAAAAATTAAAAAAAAAACAAGTCTCTTACCAAGCACAGACTGCATAGACACAAAACTAGAACCTAACAGATGTAATTCCATTTGATTCTCATGACAGAAGACTGAGTGTCGGATTATTATCCTACTTCATAGAGGATGACATTGAGATTCAAAGACCATTTGTAACTTGATCCATGGACAGGCAGCTAGTAAATGGCAGAGTGAGGATTCAAACCCAGGTCTGCTGACTACAAAAGCCTTTTTTTTTTTTAATTAACTCATAATGTATTATTGGTTTCAGAGTACAGGCCTGTGATTCATCAGTCTTATATGACACCCAGTGCTCCCTGCATCACTGCCCTCCTTAATGCCCATCCCCCACTTACCCCATCCCCCCCCCTTCCCCTTCAGCAACCCTGTTTGTTTCCTGGGATTAAGAGTCTCTTATGGTTTGTCTCCCCCTCTGGTTTTGTTTCATTTTTCCCTCTCTTCCCCTATGAGCCTCTGTTTTGTTTCTTAAATTCCACATATCAGCAAGATCATATGATGTCTTTCTCTGACTTATTTCACTTAGCATAACATCCTCTAGTTTTGTTTTGTTTTTTTTAAAGATTTTATTTATTTATTTGACAGGCAGAGATCATAAGTAGGTGGAGAGGCAGGCAGAAAGAGAGGAGGAAGCAGGCTCCCCGCTGAGCAGAGAGCCTGATGCGGGGCCCAATCCCAGGACCCTGAGATCATGACCTGAGCCGAAGGCAGAGGCTTTAACCCACTGAGCCACCCAGGCACCCCACATCCTCTAGTTCTATACACATTGTTGCAAATGACAAGATTTCTTTTTTTTTTTTTTTTTGATGTTGAGTAATATTCCATTGTATATATATAGGCCACATCTTCTTTATCCATCCATCCATCGATGGACATCTGGGCTCTTTCTATAGTTTGGCTATTGTGGACATTGCTGCTATAAACATTGATGTACAATATCACATTGGTGGTATTCCTGCCTAAAATGTATCACTTGAAGCTATCTATCTTGAGGAAACTTAAGACTTCAAAATTGAAGGAATTTTACAAGATAACTAGCATGCATTCTTCTAATATATCAGTGTTATTAAAAACACACACACACACAAAGATTGAGGAGCTGTTTCAAGTTAAAGAGATGAAAGAGATAGGCAACTAATGTAGCCCACAACCTGGGATTTTCTTTTGCTATAAGGATATTATTGGGACAAATAGCAAAATCTGAACAGCATCTGTAGACTAGTTAATTCAAATATTAATTTCCTAATTTTGATAGCTGTAACATGGTTCTTTAAAAGAATGTCTTTGCGGGCACCTGGGTGGCTCAGTGGGTTAAAGCCTCTGCCTTCAGCTCAGGTCATGATTCCAGGGTCCTGGGATCGAGCCCCGCGTCGGGCTCTCTGCTCCGCAGGGAACCTGCTTTCTCCCCTCTCTCTGCCTGCCTTTCTGCCTACTTGCGATTTCTCTCTCTCTGTCAAATAAATAAAATCTTAAAAAAATAAAAAAAAATAAAAGAATGTCTTTGTTTTTTAGAGCTACGTACTGAAGTATTTAAGGTAAGGGACATCAGGTCTTCCACTGACACTCCAATAGTTCAGAAAAAAATTACACACACACATGCACACACATATATGAAGAGAGAGAGAAAGAAAGAAGCCATATGGTTAACATGTAGGTAATCTGGGCGAAGAATATTCAGGAATTCTTTGTAAAATTCTTGCAACTTTTCTGTACATTGGACATTAGCTCAAAACTTCAAAATGATTTAAAATAAACATATACACAAAACTCATACAACAAACAAAATTTAGTTCTCCAGGCTCCATAATATACAACTTGGAAAAAACTCCAGCTTGAGCTTGCCTCAGTGGAAAGCGGGCCTGGTTTGCTCCTGGCTCACTCATCCAGGCTCCTCCCCACTCACCATTAAAGGCTCTTCACAGGTGGAAAGTGGGGGAGGGATAGAGCAAGGGTTTTTGTCATATATGGCTGTCAGACTTGTAATTTGGTGTCGGTGCATTTTGCTAAGGCAATCCTAAAGTGAACTCTTTCTGTCAATGGGGCTTCTGTGCCCATTTTTGGAGCTCCTGCCCAGCACTCACTGCATTTCCTGGTGTGGGTGAGGCTTCCCCTCACTTTTTGCTCAGTAGTACACCTCCAGCGATGTTCAGTTTTATGTCTCAGTCTGGCTCGGTTACAGTACCCCGTTACTCAGTCAAACACTAGGTGTAGGTGTTGTAGTGAAGGAGCTGTGTAGATGAAATTAACATCTACAACGGGTTGACTTGACACAAAGGAGATGGTCCTCTATAATCTGGGTGAGCCTAATCCTCTCAGTTGAAAGGCCTTAAGAGCAGAACTGAAGTTTCCCTGAGGAAGAAGAGATTCCTCTTGGGAATGGCAGGGACAGCTCTCATCTCCGAGTTTCCAGCGTTTCTAGCCTGGCCTTGCTGATGGCCTGCTCTGCCAGTCTCACAGTCATGTAAGTCAGCTTCTTGCAGTGAATCCCCTTCTCTCTCTCTCTCTCTCTCATCTATTTCTTTCTTTCTATCTATCTATCTATCTATCTATCTATCTATCTATCTATATCTATCATCCTCTACCACATATCTATCTATACTACTGGTTCTATTTCTCTGGTAGAATCCTGACATATCTCTTTTCCAAGCATCAGGCTCCTGCCCTAAATCCCAATGGGCAATTGTAAGGTTTCATGGTGGGTCTTTTAAATTTTCCCCATCTCCTCCCCACTCCAACACCACCAATACACTTGCCATAAGAAAAAGTCACATATGATATCTGGTCATTCTTTATCATATATACATTTTTTTGGCATCTGTAAATTTTGCTCCAAGTTTCAGCCAGTGTATGAATACCACTTGGACTGTTTCTTAATTGCACAAGACCCTGGGGGCACATCGTCCTTGCTGGGGGAATGTTTATTTTATAGTAAACAGAAGATAAGGGAATGCGCTTTTAAAATTTTTGCTAGGGGGTGCTCAAAATCATAACTAGTGCTGTAGCTGTTATCTTAGTCTAGGTTCTTCCTGAAGCAACCTTGAGATAAGTGTTTAGGTATATGTATTTTGGAGGCGATATTGATAAAGACTTGCAGGCTTGGAAGAATGTGGGAGGACAGAGAAGGGAAGGTGGCCAGTGAAGGGTGTGTTATCAAATTACCACTGTGGACAATGTGATCTTAACCTCTTGGGGGAGCTTTAGCAATCAGTAGAAACACCCATTTCCAAAGAGTTCAACCAGAGCTGTGAGGGAGCTGAGGTATTAATACATTGTATCTCTTCAGTCTCTGGCTGAGAGCTGCTTCCAGGAGGCCCTCATTCTCAGGTACTTGGGCCCTACTACACCAGTCTAAGTGTTGGAGGTAGCCTTCCAACATCTGGAAGTCAGGCCTGCTTCAATCCCAAAGCAGAGGAGAAAGGGTTGGAGTGCTGGCAGCATCTACCAGAGGTAACTAATGTTTATCTGACCCAAGGTATCAGATACATACCAGTATCTAATGTATATGATGGGTATAAGAAACCAACTTCTTCCTCAACAGATTAAAACTACTTCTCTTCCCTACTATTAAATTATTTTCATCAATTTCCACTAGCATTATATCTTTAGTAAGCATAATGATGTACATCCTGTCAATTTTTTGACAATAATGTTATGTTTATAACCAAAATGCCACTTATTCCACTCATGCTTAAAGAAGATATTAGGGGGTTTCCCCAGAATATGTTATTCATTGCAAAATAAAATACACACTTTCTAGATAGTTCAGAATATTTATAGTTGTTAGACCAAAAACAAAGATTTGGTTACAAATTCTTAATTTGCAGATTGCTTTGACTTTGATGGAAATACCACCTTTCTCTGTAGTAGAATCCCTGGGCCTCGAAATGTTGACCCCAAGAAGTAATTGCTGTGATTTAGGTCTTGAGGGAGGCTTCCAAGGCTTTAGCTTTTTCTGTGATGTGCTTCTGAAAGGGCATCATGAAGTCCTCAAAGTCTACCTCGTAAGTGAACCTTTCTCGCCGCAACTCCCTTTTCCTGATCAGCTCTGCTGTTGTGGCTTCAGGACTCCAGATCTGAAATAAACCACGATATTCAGAGCCAGCATGAGTAGGAAAGCCAGCAAACATGGCAGTATACAGACAACGCCCAGTATAGTTCATTCGAAACTACCAAATCTACTTCTAAATCTATTTTAACTTGTGTTTTCCTCTTACATGACACATCAATGGTTACATGGGTATTGTTGTTTCTGATGGTGACTATTTGGGCAGCTGGAATGCTTTTCAGTGACCTCTGATGATCCTCTGTTGTTCATGTCAAAACAGGGAAGTGCTGGGAGTTGAAAGATCACTGGGGTTTGCTACCTTTATGTCTAATAGGGAATTCCTGAGAAAATGATTTTCATAGTAGAAAGAAAAGGAGGCTGGTGGTCTCTTATTCAGCATGCTTTGATGGGCATTGGCAAGACCCCTCTTGTACTTCAAAAATGCCTCCACCTCTCTAATTGTGGATGTTTTAGGCAGCTACTGAATAAATTCAGTGTTGCTTATATGAAACTCCCGAGTGAAATGGTAGAGTACAAAGGGGAAGGAAGGTTAGAGTCTGAGAGGCACCAAGAAAATGTACCTATAGCATTGGTGACCAAATGGCTATAGGGAATGGTGTTGACCAAAAGATAGTTTTTCAAGGAAAATTAAAATGTCAATATTGAAATAGTAACAGAGGAAACTAGATATTGGAAGCTGAACAAGTTGGACTTACTGAGTCAAAGCAGTAGGACCTGGCAAAAAGACAGCTTCAAATCATAACGATGAAAGATAATCTTTGGATATTTGTTTGGGTGCTCTGCATAAAAAGTATTTGGAAAATGATACTATGAGTTTATACCACGTTATGAAGTTCTTTCCAAAGTACTCACCCTCCGTGGAATAAATGTGATATCCACTTTCTTGGTATAACCACTGGTAATCAAAGAATTGAGATAAACCACATTATCCTTATGCATTTTCTTTTCCTCTGATACGGTTGGTATGGTGTAAACAGATAAAAGTGGTTCCTGGAAATGAAACAAAAGAAAAACCAACCTTATTAGTTGCAAAAACCCATATATACTTGCTAATATTATTTGCTGCTCTGTCTTACCCATATATACTTGCTAATATTATTTGCTGCTCTATGTCTTATGTCTGTCTCTAAGTCAAGAAAAAATAAAAATGTTACCATGCAAATTGTAATTTGAAATGAAACAGATTATTATTATAACTTTGAACAGGGAAAGATAATTAGTATGCCTTGTTTAACTCTACTTAATTAGTAGTATCAGAGACAGAGCATACAAGTCTTCAGAATGTCCATCCTTGACCTAGGGCCATTGATTAATTAGAAGAATTAAATTATCCTACTAAAAAGATAATGTTGTATGTAGTAGAAACTTAGCCAACTGGTCTTCCTTAACCTCTGGCCCCCACCCCCTTACTCTTGTCTTCCATGTTTATTACTCTCTATTGTTTATTGTCTTTCATGTTTGTCACAATCCTTTAACCCTCTCCACTTCTTTCCTCCCATGTTTCTCCAACACTTTCCAATTTGATAACATTAGAGCCTTTCCTTTTTGAATTTCATCCTGGTTTTATGTCTGCCAAGAATCTCTAGGGATCCTCTTGCTTCCCTAAAAGAAACTTCTAGCTTAGAAATACACTCGGGCTTCCCTGCTAATGACAAAGTCTTATTCTCTCCATAACCTGCCGGGCAAAAACCTCAACCTTTTGCCCCTCATTCCAGATTACCAGAAACAATCACCTTGTCACCTTTAGAACTTTCTGGAGTCATTCCAAGTGGCATATCCAAGTCCCAAGTGGCTTGATATCCCCAGGGTTCAGTGATAGTCATTAAAATTCAAATTTGAATTTGAATTAAAATTAAAATTCAATTAAAATTCCTTAGAAGGAGGTAAGGTGGGAAATGAAAGATTATGAGACAAGAATGAAGGCAAACCATGGTTTGCCTTCATTCCTCTTACCCTTCTTGTCTGAGCCATCTCATCAAATATGTATGACTTAGAACCAAATATATACGTATCCAACCCCAGTTCTTTTTTCAACATTCTAATTATATTGGGCTGAGCCAACTTGGTTTTTAATGTGGATTCTGTCTGCAATGAGCACAGTTTAGACTTTTCAGTAGTAGGAATTTCTTTGCTAGGTATTTTTTTTAGTGTTGCTTAATAGTGATGAAAATATGGCTTGTATATTATTTTATCCATGTTGTGTAACAATATATAATATTGTATTGTAACAATATGTAAATAGAAAACCTGCCCTACCTCCAGTAAGTTTTTAAGTTCCAGTTACTAGTGGGTAGTCAATCACTTTACTTACCTCCTCTTTCTTAACCTCAGGGCCTTCAGTCTTCATTTTAGGAGGGGGCTTGCCTTTCAGTTTTTGACTTTCTGCTGGTTTTGGCAAGTTATCCAGCTTTTCTTGAATCAAACTAATTATTCTATAGTCAGCATACGCCTTTGCAACATCCATGGCAGTATGTCCTGCTCAAGACATAAATTCAGAGTTGTAATAAACAGACTGATAAGAAACAATGCAGAAAACCCTCAGCACACCAGCCCTCAGCATGTGACAGTAAGTGTGATTACTACAGCCAGTGGTTATATGTAAGGTCATAGAGCCAGATCAGATACCCTCTACGGTGGGTTCAACTCTGAAATCTCATAATGTAAAGTGCCATTTACTGGTAACACATTTTCTTGTTAGTTTTTCTGAGCATGTTTCTTAAGAAGTGGATAGGAAATATTGGTAGAATATTTACGTTTGAGTATTTGATTGATGGCTCTCTTCCCACCTCGCACATATTTCCTTTCATGTGACAATTTTACATTATCCTCCCCTTTCCTTTATGCAAGGAGGTATAATCAAAAAGGCCTGGGGAGGGGCGCCTGGGTGGCTCAGTGGGTTGAGCCGCTGCCTTCGGCTCAGGTCATGATCTCGGGGTCCTGGGATCGAGTCCCACATCGGGTTCTCTGCTCAGCAGGGGGCCTGCTTCCCTTCCTCTCTCTCTGCCTGCTTCTCTGCCTACTTGTGATCTCTCTCTGT
>NC_081563.1:105319590-105320954 GCF_022355385.1 Mustela nigripes
AGGCTCAGGTCATGATCTCGGGGTCCTGGGATCGAGTCCCACATCGGGTTCTCTGCTCAGCAGGGGGCCTGCTTCCCTTCCTCTCTCTCTGCCTGCTTCTCTGCCTACTTGTGATCTCTCTCTGTCAAATAAATAAATAAAATCTTTAAAAAAAAAAAAAAAAAAGGTCTGGGGAAGCTGGTGTCACAGTGCTCTATGCAGATAGTTGGGTATTATGACACCTGTAATATTCTCAGGCAGGCCTGAAACAATACTACCAGTGACCCAGGGGAAGCCTGAAGCAGCCAGAAAAGTTGGTGCTCTCCCCAGTCAAAAGGAAACAATGGGTTCCACTGTAAAAAAATGACACCTCCAATCAATGAGGTCAAACACTTACTCAAATGCTATTTTTCATGTTCTATTTTTATGACATACGACGGGCCCCTCCCATTTATTTCCTAGAGAGAACCTCTAACTCAGGAATTATTATTTTTTTCAGCTTTAGAAAGAATCCAACTTCTATAGCCTTTAAAATTATTCCACTTCTTAGGGACGTGGTAGTTATGACAGTTCATAACCCACAGTATACTCTGAAAACTGGTACAATCCCACAAAGCAATGCTTCCTGGGCCATGGTGAAATAACAAGAAATCAAGAGTGAGCATTTACAGGGAGCCTGGGTAGTTCAGTGGGTTAAATCCTCTGCCTTCGGCTCAGGTCATGATCCCAGGGTCCTGAGATTGAGCCCCTGCACTGGGCTCTCTGCTCAGCAGGGAGCCTGCTTCCTCCTCTTTCTCTGCCTGCCTCTCTGCCTATTTGTGATCTCTGTCTGTCGAATAAATACATGAAAAAAAAAGTTTTTAAAAAAGAGTGAGCATTTAGAAATTTTTGGATGGATTTGATAGAACTTTCCATCACTTCAATCTAGTGATTAAAAAAAATGCTTGTATTTTATTTCCCCACTTCATTTTCTAGTAAATCACTTTTTGCTATATTTACAAAAGTATCCATCCATGACTGATTGCAAACATAAAGAACTGGTCCTTTCACACCCGTGATTTGAGAGGCACTGTGTATAAAACCAACTTCCCGAACATTCAACTTGGGCTTGCGACTGCGGTCGCGACTTGCCGGGAAATGTGATCTTACAAGAGAATCAGACGGGAATCTAACATAAATTCTCCCCTTCTGACCCTAAACACCGATCACGTGCACACACACACACCTTTTCTATTTTCCAGCTGGAATTTAGCGCCGATATCAAGGAGGTACTTGACGGTATCCAGTCGACAGCTCTCAATGGCTCTAGACAAAGGAGTGGAGTTGTTGATGGAGACGGCATCGATCGCCGCTCCAGCTTGAACAAGAAGCTCGACGATGTCTTG
>NC_081563.1:105321354-105345166 GCF_022355385.1 Mustela nigripes
TGCCAGAGCCTGGAAATGCAAAGCAAGATTTCATATTAGTGTTACCAAGTTGTTCAAATGTGAGCCAGGGAAGCTCCGAGTAAAGTTAAACTCCATTCCAAGTTTTTCTTGACTCGTGTTCTGCATTATCCGACAGTCTTAATTTCTTTGCATATATATGTACATTTTGTTTAGTTTTAAAAGACAGTTATATCCCAGGGGTTACACTTTTTGCAAAGGTTAACATTAAGGAAAATTGTATAAATAGATTTAATGAAGGTTAAAGCTGATAAAAAGTTTAAAAAGTCCTGTTATTTCATTTTGTAGCCACTTTCTCTACATGTTATAGATTTTTAAATGCACCTTCATTATTAAAATTCTAAGCATGAAAATTTATTATTTTAAATTTTAGTCCTTTTTATTTTTTTAAGATTTTATTTATTTATTTGACAGAGAGAGAGAGAGAGCACAAGCAAGCAGAGCGGCAGGCAGAGGGGGAGAGAGAAGCAGGCTTTCTGCTGAGCAAGGATTCCCATGCGGGGCTCAATCCCAGGACCCTGGAATTATGACCTGAGCCAAAGGCAGCTGCTTAACCAACTGAGCCACCCAGGTGCCCCAAATGTTAGTCCTTTTTAAGATTTCACTGTCCAAAAGTTCAAATTCTCATTAATTGCTTTATAGTCCCTCTTGATAATATACAAATCTGAATGCTTTTTTGACCTTGACCATTATAGTAATAATAATAATACCCTTTTATGAAATATGGAATTGCTTTGCTAATAAGTGCTTTACATATTTTAATTCATTTAATCTTCAAAGAAATCTGCAAGCTGAGACTTATTAGAGCCCTTATTATAAAAATGAGAAAAGGGAACACAAAAAATAAACTTATGCTGGGTCATTCAGCTCTGGTAAAAGGAGGAATTAAACCTGAGTAGTTGCTTTAGAAGTTCACTAAAAATGTCATGCCCGGTTATCTTAAAAGATATTTATAAATGAACCAAGGAAAAGATTGCTGCTTCTGGGGGAGGGAAAGAGACATGCCCTTTGTCATCATGACCACTGACCTGCTTGTTTGAATTTGTTAGGATCCCCACACAGGAGACAGATTAAAAAGCAATGGGTAAAATGAATATGTTCTAGAGATCTACTGTGTAATATTGTGATTATAGTTAACACTGTACTTTACTGTACACTTATAATCTATTAAGAGGGTACATCATGTTATCTGTTCCTATCACAATTAAAAAAAATAAAAAACCTTCACAGACCTGTACCCCTGAAACAAAAAAACAAAAAGCAAAAAAAAAAAAAAAAAACCAAAAAAAAAACTACTAAAAAAACCCCTCTTTTGCTGGGCTCCCTGCTTAGCAGGGAGTCTGCTTCTCCCTCTACCCTTCCCCCTTGCTCATCATCTGTCTCTCAGATAAAAAAATAAAATCTTTTTAAAAATAGTTCAAAAAAATTCTTTCGTTAATTTAAAATAAAATAAAAAGCGACTCCACCCCACATAGATAAATCTCTAGGTAAAGCAACTTCATTCCTCGTTGTCATTGGCAAGCCATCTTTCTGTGCATCCATTCCCAGATTCCCATTAACCCACTTTCCCATACACGATCTGTCTGTTATCTAGATGTCAGGAATGAAGCACTTTGTCCTAAAATTCTGGAGTTGAATGGGAGCCGAACCAAGAAAACATACCCTTTGTCAAGAAGAAACTTGACGGCATCTATGTTTCCAGTGGCACACGCGGTCATCAGTGGCGTTTTGTAATAATTATCCTTCATATCCACAGGGATTCCTGATTCAAACGCCTTTTTCAGAGACGCCAGGTCTCCTGCCTTGGTGATGAAATTAATATTTGAAAATACCTTCGGTGGGTCATCAATGTACCAAGCAGAGTCATCCTGAATGGGATGTTCTGGTGGCCGGTCTCGGTTAAACCGACTGCTGTCTGTTACATTCTTATAGGTTTCAATCATGTAATAGGGCGGCCCGCCATCGGCCCAGTGGGGAAACACGTGGTCAGGAATAATGCAGATTGGCAGAGGTAAGACAAACTTGCCTTTCTTTGGCTTTTTGGCCATTCCTTTTTTCTTCTTCTTAGTCCCATAGGATCCCAAGACGTAAGACTTACTCAAGTACTTGGTTCCTTTAAAGAAATCATTAATGTTGACTCCAGCTCCCCGCACTTTTTCGTGATACTGAGCTATGGTAGCCAGCTGTTCTGAGGTCACGTATTCTTGCCTCTCCTCCAGCGTCAACACGAAGTCCTCTTTGCTGACTGTCCCGTCGCCTCTGTCCACAAACGAAAATGCTTCCCGAAGGAACGTCTCATGCTCCAGCGACCAATCGTGAAGTCTCAGGGCCCAGAGTGGATTTGGATTTTTGGCTCCTGGCCTTGCCAGTTTATTGGCGGTTCGCTCTGCCCGCCGTATTTCTTTGCTTGCTGCTTTGAAGCCGCCTTCTTTGGCCACAGTCCTGGGCGTTTTATGATCCAAGTTCTTCCATTTCAGGTCACATCCTAAAACATGAAGCATCATCATTATGAAATAGTGCCTAGGCATCTGCCTAGCTCTGCAGAAGACATTCGTGCAACCCTTATGTGTAGTTCCAGTTACTGGTCAGAAGTTTATCCCTAAATTATTTGTATAGAGTGATGAGAACATTTAGCTCTTATAATCACAAAATTAAACTGAATATTTTTTTTCTGGGAGTTTTACTTTGGTGAATTCTGAGGGAAATATGTTTCCAATTTACGTTCTCTGCCCACTAAAGGATTAAGACATGAATCCCTACAGACACTTGAAACAAATTTCATATTGGGATACTTGCTCAGGAGACTTCCTGCCCAACAGGAAAAGAATAAGGATGGCATTTGAATTTGGAAAGAAGCTGGATTCAGACAGCTTATGAGACCCTTAGGAACTCAGAATGCTGAACACTTGCTTCTGTCGGAATGATTACGACTGCAAATCTGCATACCATCTTAAACTGTATTTATGTGTATTCTCCATGCAATCAATGTAATTTATATCAATCTGCTTTTTGTGATGATAGGTCATGTGAACAACCTGACAGAGAACCAAGTCATTTGTTGATCAAACCTGAAAGGATTCCAGCATTATAGTTATGCAAATTAGGCTTGAATATTCATTTGCCTTCTTGGACCTTTCCTTAAAATGATTACACCAATATTATATCTAAGTATTCCTGAAATAAATAAACTTCTACGAGTGCACTGGGGAGTCTACTTAGTGTCCCTAGAAAAGGCTGTGCTGTCTCTAAGTGTCTTGAGACATTAAAAATCCATTGCATATATAAGTAAATCTGATGATGAAGCAGCTCTTGCTACTGTTCTGAATCTAGAAGGCTCTTTTCTTGCTTCGTCAATATCACATAATCAAAAAGATTGCTACTCAATCAGTATGTCTAGCAACCAAGTTGTATAGGCAACAGCATGCCCCTCCAATACTTTATAGTTTCTTTCCTTGACAAAAAGAAAATGAGGGGGTGCCTGGATGGCTCAGTGGGTTAAGCCTCTGCCTACGGCTCAGGTCATGACCTCAGGGTCCTAGGATCGAGCCCCGCATCCGGCTCTCCTCTGCTCAGTGAGGAGCCTGTTTCCCCTTCTCTCTGCCTACTTCTCTGCCTACTTGTGATTTCTCTCTTTCAAATAAATAAATAAAATCTTAAAAAAAAAAAAGAAAGAAAGAAAGAAAGAGAAAATGAATGCCCAGTGCTTTTAAGATTAATACCTCCTTTGGCATTGTTAGAACTTAAAATTTCATTCTTAGACTCATAATTTTACTAGTGGTCGAAGAACTCAGGAAAAGTATTACAACAATGAGAATTCTAAAATGTCCATATTGAACAGTTTTAAGAGCAGTGATTTATTGAAAAGGGGACCTGAGACTGCTCTCAATAGCATAATTCCAGAGCAATTTTAAGAATGCTGTTTTTACTTTGCTTTTTTGCTGATTCAGGGTGTCTGGGTGTTTATCTACCATCTCCCAAGCCACTCCTTCTATATTCACCCACAAGGATCAAAGGACTTTAAAGTGGTTTTATCATGTCTCCTTCTGCTCTTAGTTTCCTCCTAGTTAGAAACCTTTTTGTGGGGGAAAAAAGACTCCAACATCCCAGCTTTATTATCTGAAGGCCTTTTTCTTCTCCTTTTGCCTTGGGACTTTTGGTAAAAGCAAAGATCCATTCATTCTCTTTGTGATGTATGATCTGCGGTCCAGGGTACGCAGTTTACAGCTGGTATGTGCCGCAGAGCACCAGCCACCAAAGGCCCAAGAGAAAGAGAAGCCTCATGGGGTGCTTCCCTAGAACTGCTCCAAACTCCCGGCAGCTGCCCTGCATTAGGTACACACACTGCTTACAAACCTTGTAAACTGCTCCAGCAACAGGACCAGGGGCAAGGGAGGAGAACATTGAAGAAGAGAGTTTAATGTATCAAAGGTATCCAGCCTTCGAAGTTAAGTGCAGAAGACACTAAACCCAGGGAGTTCACTCAGAAATGAGCATTTCTTGGCTAATGCATTGTCTGTTGCTGCTCTGATTGCCTTAGATCGAAGACTCGAAAGCTGGACGTGTAACTGCTCCCGCTTCCGCTATGGAACTGGAACCCCTACCTGAGATCCAGGGAAGTGGTTGTACTTCGAAACATGCTACAGAATTTAGAATATTTCAGACTAATTAATTAAAAAAAAAAAAAGAATGCTTTTAGACCCGTTTCAGAAACACGGTCTAAGCTCATGACTCTGCCAGGAGGGTAATATTTTTCAGCATCATTGGGCAAGCTCTGACTAAATGTGCTTCTCAATTTGCTTTTTGTGACTTTCTCCCAAGAGTACATAAATGACAGAGTAAATGTCTGGTGATGTTGTCCCAATAATAAAGTGGTCAACGTGTTAGAGTTGTAGAAGCTTGTCTTAATCTGGGCAGATCCATAGTTTTTAGAAATATACAGTTTTAAAAATGTCAGAATAAATTGCTGCTAGTGACAAATTTTAAAACAAGACTGATGAGACAATTAATGGGGGCATTTGATGTATATTGAATTTTATATATTTTCCTTTATTTGTTAAGTGTTTATTATTTGGGGGGATAGGGTAAGAGTACAAGCTTGTATAAGTTCATAAAAAGTAAAAGTGAATCAGTTACTATACTATTAGTTTTACAGGCACATTAGTCTTATTTATATTAGTAGTCACAATGCAGGAACTCTAGGTCCCAGAGACTTCTAAAATTCTCCGCTCTATTTAAAGTTGTAGAACAGACACTAAGTTTTTGCCTATTTCTTAAACTGGAAAAAAAAAAATACTACCATAAAATTCAGCATAACACAGTTCCAGATCTGATAAAGAGTTAGAATTTTTTTAATTTTTTATTTATTTTTTTAAAAGATTTTATTTATTTATTTGACAGAGAAAGATCACAAGTAGGCAGAGAGGCAGGCAGAGAGAAAGAAGCAGGCTCCCTGCTGAGCAGAGCGCCTAATGCGGGGCTCTATCCCAGGACCCTGGGGATTATGACCTGAGCCAAAGGCAGAGGCTTTAACCCACTGAGCCACCCAGGCGCCCCTAGAAACTTTTTTAAATAAAGACTTTATTTGTGCGTGTGAGAGAGACGGACAACAAGTCGGGGTAGGGGCAGACACAGAGAGAGAGAAGCCGGCTCCCCACTAAGCAGAGAGCCCCACATGGGGCTTGATCCCAGAATCCCAAGATCATGACCTGAGATAAAGACAGACACCTAACTGACTTAGGTACCCAGGTGCTGTAAATTAAAAACTTTTACAGTCAGCATGTAATTAACACCAATTTGGTCCATAAACTTAATTAGCTAATATTCCCTTTATGGAATACATTAAGCTATCTATACATACTTCATATTGCTAAGTTAATAGTTTCATAGAAGTTATAGGAAAACCTAAAATATTACTTATTTTTCAAGTTTTCAATGAAAATTTTCATTTTTTTTCTTATTTCTCCCTAAAACATTTCTCCCACAACTTCAAGTTCTTTAGTAAAGTTATCCTTTACACTTGATACAACTGAACTGTTTTTAATAAAACAGTTAAGACTTCAGACTAAAAGACATAGTTTTCAGTATTCATCTTTCAGATTGATGTCAACATTTTTTTAAGGAGTTTAATAACTATAAGCGTTTTAATATAGTTGGCCCATGAAAGCCCTGTTTAGATTTTTAATAACCTAAAAATATTTGAGAATATTTTCATCACTTTAAATTCAGATTCATGATTTGACAGAAGGTAGAGTAAGAAAAGATTTTCTTTTTTTTTTTTTTTTTCTACATATATAACTGAGGTTTGGCTGTTGAAAAAGATAAGCAACTGACAAGTGATAGGCCCAGATTCCCTGCTCATCTACAACCCAGATTTCCTGCTCATCTACAACATGGGTAAATCATAAATACTTTAAGCATAAAATTGCTAGGTAATTTTACCTCGCTGAGCTATATATTTACAGCAATCTGCAAAACCACCCATGGCAGCATAATGAAGTGGTGTGTTCCCATTCATTGCAATCAGCCCCATGTCTCCGTTGTAAGCAAAAAGAAGCTTCAATATCTGCAAAATATTTAGAGGAATAGAGGAATAGCAATGTACATTCATTGAATGAAGACTGGCACCTAAACGTTGTTATTCCATAGTTGCTTAGGCTACATGTGGCTATTTTAAATTAAATTGAATTAAATAGAATACAATTTTTAAAAATCCAATTCCTTAGTTTCACTAGCCATAATTAAAATACTCAAAAGACACATGGGCTGCTATATTATATTATTATAACTTTTCCACCATTGCCAAAAATTCTATCAAATAGTGTCGATCTAGAGTTTAGAAAATTCTATATTCAGCTGGGACATGCCATCTTAGTGAATTCCAATAATTCTAGAAAACATCAGCCTATGGGAAATATCATCAGGGAGGCACATTCTTTACCAAATGTGGCTTCTATTGTGGTGTAGATTTTCATTATTAGGAAGAAACTCAATGACCAAAACAAAAATAATTGTTAAAGCTCAGAAAATTGGGTAAAGAAATTTTAGATGTAATTGAGAATTTAAAAAAAAAAAAAAAAGGAGAGCATTGGTTTCTATCTCATTTGTGCAATATCACTGTACCTATAAGATACCCTTTGCTGTTATATCCAGATAATCAGAATACTGAAGAGTTTAAAATTGAGGTGAATCATTAGATGCACACAAAAAAATCAGGGAGATGAGATGTTGACATTGTTCTCCCCACAATTTGGTCATGCTGTATGTATTATGAAGATTCTAATATGTAATGGAGGTATAAAATAAAGTAGTCTTGGTTGGCAAAACTTTTAAATTGCCATTATTAAAAAATACAGAAAATCATTGTTAATAATATTAGGTGAATAGACTTGGCAAGCAGATAAAGCTGAATAAGGATCTAGAAAAAGGCTTTAAAAATAGTATTTGGTATAAAATACAATTTTGGAATTATTTAGGGAAATCAAGATGGTAACATGGAATAAATTCTTAGTGTAACCCATATGATATTTAAAAATTTGAGGAAAAAGTGAGAAATGGTGAACAAAAATTTTAAAGCAAAAGGCAGATTATTACATCAAAAAAGCCTCCTTGGGCAGCAAAATGTGCAGCTTGTTTTCTCTCATTGTCAAAGGCATTCACTTCGCCTCCTCTTTCCAATATCCCTCGAACTAGTTCTGTCACTCCTTCTCTTGATGCTTCCATTAAAGCAGTTCGACCTGTGGACTGGATGAGAAGCAAATCAAATTCTGGTTATACTTGACATCTTAAATAACACATTTGGTATGCATATGTTCTAAATCCATTTGGCCTTAGAGTCACACTGGCAGGTATAATTCTCTGTATCTTTATTAGTTCCACAAAGCAAATGGGAAAAATGAAGTCAATGCAGTGGATCAATGTAGAGAGTTCCAATATCAAAGTCAAGGTCACACCATGTCCCTGTGAAAAAAAATCATGCTAACGATGCAATTTCTTTTGCAAAGAAAGTAGAGCAAAGGGGGAGAAAAGAGGGTAAAATATCTAATGAGAAACAAATTGATAATTATTGCCTCTTAAATGCCTCTTAAGGAATTAAAAAACTCAATAAAATTGGCCAAATTTTGAGAGGGAGCAAAATGGATAAGGGAAATTGCACAACTACATATTTTCTTTCCAAAAAGGATAAATTTTTATTAGGCATTGGTGATATCTTCTCTATTTTCTCTAATGTTTTACCGCTATGCATAATAAATACCAATTTTTCAAACGTAATTAGGAAATAAACCATAAAATCATGGCAATATAAAGATAATGAGGGCATATCATCATAAAGCATTTCGAATAGAAATGAACAGTCTATAAGCTGACAGGATAATTTTACCATATTTAAATGCACTACTAAGACTCTATAGATGAAAAAAAAAGGAGGGGGGAATATTTATAATCCCAGGAATAGCCATACTGAGTTGATAGCATTCGGATTGGCTCCTTTTTCCAAAAATGTCAGGCACGTGTCTTTAACATCATGTGCTTCTTCGCAAGCTCTAAGAAATATTGGTTTTCCTTCATAGGTAGAGTTGTTGACATCTGCGCCATGTTCCAGGGCAATCAATGCGCAGCGATAATGCCGCTTTGTAGGCAAAATGCAGTAAAACAGAATACCTGTAGAAAAATAGAATCCCCAAAGAGTACTTCATTAATAGTCTCTCTATATTTGACCTGGTTAGCAAAGAAAAAGTAACAATTTTGGAAACCATAATTGGTTAGTTGAAGGTGGCAGAGCCTTATTTTGCCTTCTTGGAATCAGCTGAAACACCAAGACAGGAAAACAAGAGTAAACCTCTAATAGAATTAGAAAACAGTCACATAACCAAATGTGATAGGACTTGGTTCAGAGAAGAATCTGAGCGCTGATTTGTGAGTCTCTGTCAAGCTTGGGTGTTGGGCATCTTGCAGTCTGTACCCCACGTGCAGGACTGTCTCTGTTGTAGAGCTGGTGATGGGTTACTGTGTCCCCTCTGAAACTGCAGAGTGACAAAGCAGATGGTACTGAATGATGAAATGTGCAGACCGGCCATGGTTATTAGAAGCAGGCTGTCAGTATCACAGCATTAAGAACAAGTAGATGACAAGGAGCTCTGCCCTTTTGACAACTTGTTTTGTTCCAATGAAGAGAGGAAAATGTGAAATCCCCCCACCGAGGACCTCGGACATACAGACCCTCCACATAATCCATGTCAAAAATGAACTACAGATTAGGGGTAGTGTTGGAATCGAGCGCACGATAGTCAAACTCCAAACTGACTCTGTAATGACCTCACTCTAAACAGAGCCTTCATTCAAAAAGGAACAGTAACGAACAACAACAACAACAAAAAACTAGCATGGGACCTATGAAAAATACAGACACCAAAAGGAAGAAACCTGATAATAAAAGCTAGGCAAAAAGTACACACTAGAAAAAATGATACTATGTAAGAATTTCTGACTGTCCTATTTCTATGACAGCAAAGAAGTTAAATAAAACTTTTTTTTTTTCTAAAACAGAAGTGCAAAGATGGATCAAGACTAAAAGCAGGGCTTCTAGGACAATAGAAGATAAATAAAGGAAAAGATGAAGTTTAACCAACTGAGTTTCGGGAATGAGAGAGGAAAATAAAACTACCAAAGAAAGGAAAGTGAAGCTGGAGGCAAGACAGCACAAAAAACCATGGATGTGAAGGAAAAACTTGAAAGAGCTAAGGAAAATGTAACAGATGATGGAAGCTAAAATGGTCTTGACAGGCAAAGAAGAGTTAACATATATGTAATTGGTGCTCAATAATAAAACACCAAGTAGAACAGAAAAAATATGGAGATACAATAGAAGAAAACTTTCTTGAAGTGAAAACCTGAATTTGAAGATTAAAAAAGCATACTGAGGTCTCAGGAAAAATGGATTATGAACAATCAATAAGGTATGCCTAGGTAAAGCTAGGTAGAGGACACGTCCTGTGAGCATCTGGGTAACAATTCAAGTCCTCTCTAAAAAGGAAAAATCAAGATGGCCTCCAGATTTTGCCGCAGCAACATTCAGTGCTAGAAAATAACTAAACGATCTTTAGACTATCATTTGAGAAAGAAAATGGGAGTTTTTTGTATCTACCAAGCTGGTTGTACATATATAAAAGCAGTGGACAGGTAAATTTAAGGGTGCAAAAGTTATTATAATAATCTCCTCTTGCATAGAAAAATATTAATGAATACCATGTAAAGTGCTAATTCAATAAACAAAGGTTTATGTATATGAAAAGCTATCAAATTGCCTTTAAAATATCCAAAAACAGTTCTCTTCTGAAGAAAGATAAAAATCTGTAACTATATATGGTGGTTGGTGTTAACTAGACTTATTCTGGTGATCACTTTGCAATGTATACAAATATCAAGTTATGTGTACTCCTGAAATTGATATAATGTTGATATCAATTATACCTCAATTTTTAAAAGTCAATCAGTAAATAATAACAGTAAGTAAAACTACCATTCCAACAACCAAAAAAAAGACCTTAATGTAGACCATAAACCTTAGAAAATATCACACACACACACACCAAAATAAAGAACATATGGAACATATAGGAATATATCTTATAATTATTTATTTATATATTTACATATGTTAAATATACCTTCATTTCATAAAATAAATGACAGTTCTGGGGCCACACCTTTGGGCCATCTAGATAAATACAAACTGGATACATTCTACCATTAAAATAAAAGCCACCATTCATATAAAATCAAAATCTAAATAGATTTTATATAAACAGATGCATCTAAAATAGGGTTACTCAGAGCGGTTAAAAACAGAAAAATGGCCAAGGACATGGTTTAAAATAGAGAATCAAAGACACAACAATTCATAGCAGGCAAAGTGGGCCGAAATAACAACGCACGCCACCTAGAGAATACCAGGTGAGGCCAAATTCATTACAAAAGGCCCTAAGTTACTCAGGAAATGGATATTTTATAATGATGGCAGGTGCAACTCACAATTAAAGTCTATCTGGGCTGACCCTAAGCCACAAAGAACATGAATCAACCTTCTAAGGAAAAAAAGAGGGCAAAGATGATGGACTGTAGAATTCGCATACTGCATTTCGGACTGGGCATACATTCCTATAAATGGGAGAACCAATGGAATGGGTGCTATTGGGAGCTAGTCTAGCTTAACCCTTGAAGAGAATAGACACCATTCTATTCTCCAGAATGGACAGACACTAATTAATCCCCTAGGAAAACATATAGGGAATAGTTTCCTGGCTTAGAGAGCTACCTTTTCCATGGTCTGAAAAATTGTTCAAAGTACAATTTAGCCTAGAGTATGTCCCACATCCTTCTAAAGATCCAGTAAGTATTTTAACCATAAAAATGTTGGCTTGTCCTTTAGGACCAACGTGCAGTGAGTGATTCATCAATTGATGGAAAATGGGATGTTAATGGCAGAGACTTCTGCGGAATAACAAAGCAGGTGGGCATGTGGCAGCCATCCTGAGAGCTGTGCAAGGTGAGCTCCATTCATTACTGTGGGAAGACAGGGCTGGCAGTGTGCAATAAGCACCCCATGGGTTAGACAGAATCAAGACTCTGGGGGGGCGGGACTAACAAGGTCATGCATACAACATGGTTTATATTTGTTCTAAGCTTTATTTTATATTTTGAATTCTTCCTATGTGATTGGTCAGATTGTTTTCTCATACTTTCATCTCCCAGAACGTTGACAGGCTTAATATTAATTTGAATGAGCTTAGATATTAACCAGATGGCTGTTGCATTTGTTACAAAATGCAAATATGTTACAAAATGCATTTGCTATTGTTGATTTAATTTTATAATTTTGGATTTTTGATAAAATTTCTCACTTTTTTAAAAAACTTCTATTTCTGGTTCAAACTCCAGAAGGTCAACTGTTCTTCGCTACAGTGTTTCCCCAAAATGTATTTCACAAAACACCAAGCATATAAGTGGCCACAAGGAAAAACTATTTAAAGGGTCAAAGACAAAAGGAAAATGTTACTGTCTTTAGTCTGTCTGACAAATGTGAAATCAACATGTCTCAATTTGCTGTAGCCAATGATTCTCTTAACAAGTTTGACAGTGGAACCAATTTTGCATGTAATGCTTATCAATATCCCAACAAATCAGAGGTTCATGGAACACACACTGGGAAGTAATATTCTATAGAAATTTAAGAGGCTTCCTTTTTTTTCTATTTTTTTCAGGATTTAACATTTTAAAACCCATTTGATCCCTGAATGCATCTGAAGTTCATTTCATTATGTGGTGCTTTTTAAGTTATTCAATGATTGTTCCTTTCCTTGTCCTCTCCTATTGTTTTAAGAAAGTCACTTATCAAATAACCAAGTCTGGGGAGAATTTTAAAAATGGATTTTGTTCTTCTCAGAAAATATTAACACTAAAAAATGGGATTTATTTCTCCAGTGTGGGACTGATGTTAATGGCTTTGTACTTGAAGCAACTCCTTGGGACAACTGATGAAATCTACCAATTTATATTAAGCCTGGTGGTAATTTTCTTGGTGATCTTCATGGCGCTGTGTCAAGCCCTTCTGGAACCTTGAGTCATTTGGGCAAGAAACTCCCAGACATGGTGTCAAGATGAGATTAGGGAGAATAGAGTGTAGAAGTAGGGCTGTCTCACCTGAAAAAGCATGGAAATGCCATGTCTCAACTCTCAAGTCATATTTCTACATTTAAACTGACCCTAGAAAATCGGATTCTATACTAGAATCTACCTTAGCCTTTCCAGTTCCCACTGCAGCCCCTTTCTACATCAGACTGTTACTAGAAGGGGAAAAATCCTTTTGGAGTCCAAGTCAAGTACTATTTGAGGTTCTAAAGTATAAAAGAGAGTAAGAAATACTCTTTTGTTCTAAACAAGATTTTTACATTTTATAATTGATAATTATGACTATGTTAATATCAGTGTATATCATTAAAAACTCTCCCCATTTAGAAAAAAATCAACAAACACAAATCAATCTAACTTTAATCTTTTTTTTTTTTAAGATTTTATTTATTTATTTGTCAGAGAGAGAGTGAGTGAGAGCGAGCACAGGCAGACAGAGTGGAAGGAAGAGTCAGAGGGAGATGCAGGCTCCCTGCGGAGCAAGGAGCCCGATGTGGGACTCAATCCCAGGACGCTGGGATCATGACCTGAGCCGAAGGCAGCTGCTTAACCAACTGAGCCACCCAGGCGTCCCACTTTAATCTTGTTTTTAAGGGAGACATCTCTCAGAACTTGTTTCTCTAAGATATACCTTAATACCATTTTCAAATTATAGGGACACAGTATCCTTAGGTACAGGAGTGAACATGGCTTTTCAATTAAACTTAGGAGTGATTCGTTTCTACAGTTGGAAAGCAAAACAGTAAATTTTATGGATTTCTGACTATAGAGTGGATTGCATCTACTGGATAAAATGTCGGGATTTTTACCTTTTCCTTCATTATCAACTATAGTCATGTCAGCCTTTGCCTTGGCTAATATTTCCATGGACAGTTCATGCCCCAGCTCTGCAGCCCTCATTGTCGGAGTACAACCCATCTTGTCTTGCACATCAGGGTGAGCACCAAGGCTAAGGAGAAAGCTGACCATATCAGCGTCATTGGAAACCGAGGCCAAGTGCAAAGCACTGTTTCCATTGAGGGGGTCTGTGAAATTGATCAGTTCAGGGTATCCAAGCCTGATCAGCTTTTCTATCTGCTTCGTGTCTTTGTTCCGAACACACTGAAGAACTTTGTAGATCTGCAAGTTCTCAAGCCTCCTATCGGCTAAAGCCATACTCGACCACCTTCTTGGAAATGCTTTTCTGGACCAAACAAAAACTATAGCACAAAAACAGAAACATACAACTCCAAGTTAATTTGGTCATCTTTATTCTGGTATAAATAATAATATTTTAAGTCTTCCCTAAGAAGAGATGCTGTTTCTCACGAAATGTTATTACCACAATTTATTGCAATTGATGTCACAAAAAGTATAAATTACACATAAATACAGAGAATATTCAGCTAGCACAAAGCTAAAATATTTCAAAACAAATCTTCCATCATAATTAATATCATCCTTGCCAATGAGCTTTCTTGTTAATCTACTTTGTTTCATTTACCCCTCTTTGCTCAACACAGCCTCCCTATTTTATCCATGAAGAAGGGAAGGCTAATAAAAGTGCCAAGGTAAGAATTTGAGCTCCCCACTCTACGGCATCATACCATCACTCCTTCCTAACCTAGAATCCATACAGGTTTTAGCAGTTAACAAAAGTTACAAAGAACGTGTAGAATCTTGAGGTGCTCATTACAAGCAAGAATCTACTAGGCTTGGTGAGATACCAAATGTGATGGATGATTCGTGTCACCTCACATGGGGGTGAGATAGGTAAATGGCTGAGAGGCAACTGTAATTTTCATAAATAATCCCACTTTTAAATTGTGATGAGCATTCTGATATGTAATTTTATCTCTCCTTTACTGTTTATGGAAAAACAATCTTTTGAATTGAGTCATAGGTCATGCTGGGTATACCCAGATGGCTTTTCTTTCCTCAGTTTTTCTGGAAAAAGAACCCCACTGTCACACTGGGCATCCATTCCAGATCATCCATTCCTGCTATCTGATGACAAATCATTGCCCAGACTTCCAATTTGATTTACTGCTTCCACAATGGGCCCCTAACTCCTCTTCTCTGGTCAGTCCTCAGAAAAAAATTTAAAAGTGTATCTCAGATGAGGTCAAGCAAGCTCCCTCCCCCAAATTCTGGATGGAGCTGCCTCTTCTATCCCCTGTGATAGGAATGGGTCTGAGACCGAGGCTTAGCCAGTGTGAGTGAACTCTCTCCCCGGGTACCATGAATGTCTCAAGTCCCACAACTTGGGATTCAGTTGTGCCAGAATTCACCTCCCACTTAAGTGAGTCCACACGACATGTTAGGGCAACATGAGCTCGGGGCTGCAGGAGTAAATATGCTTCTCCCCACCCCTCTTAACTTAGCATAAGCTAGTTAGCCCAGCTAGTTAGCCGAGCTTCTGTTGTTTGCAATGGAAAGGATTCCATCTTACTGCAAAATCTGAAACTGTGTCACCTTTTCTCCACAAACCTGCTCCCTCGCTTACCATCCCTGGGGAGCACTGGTGAGGAGCGAGCCCCACTTGCTCCTCTTTAGCTGTGTCTCTCCAGGCAACCCCATCTCCATTGCCTGCTCCTCTCCTACATCACCACCCCCTCCTCACCCCCCCCCCCCCCCGCTTTGCTGGCTCCCCTCTTTCATCAGAAGCCTAGGGGTTGAAGTGCCCAGGGCTTGGCCCTCAGGACCCTTCTATATTCCCACACAATGCCCTGATGGTCTCATCCCATCTCATGACCTTCATCCCCATTTGAGGCTTCTGATCGTTCATTCTCAAATTTATACAGCCATCTCAGGCTCTCCCCAGAGTCCAAAGTGAGGTCTCTACCTGTTGACTCTTCATTCTCACATGGACCTCTACTAGGCATGTAAATGTAACCCTGACCTTCTCCAGTTCTCCCCACTTCCAATGATGCCATCACCATCCGTGAGTCTACTCGGAGGAAGATACTAGAAATTATTCTTCATTCCTTCTTTCCCCGCAGATCCCCTACTCTTTAAATTCACCAACAAACCCCATATTTCTACCTCCAGAATATAACCCAACATCAGCTGCCTGTGGTGCCCTCCTTAGTCAAATCCTTGCCCCAGATTCTAGGTTGTCTCACTGCTTCTTCAGCAGCTCTCCAGAGCCCCATCTTTATTCAGTCCCCAGAAAAATCTTTCTAAAATGTAGATCAGACAAGCTTCCACCCCCAACATTTTAGCATAACTATTTATGAACATAAGGAAAACTTGAACATTCATGTATCTCTCTACCACTGAAATCCTACCATGAATGCCTTACTTGCTTTATCACACATCTATCCATCCCTCTGTCTATCCACTCATCCATCTTTTTTGATCCATTTCAAAGTAAATTGCAGACATATTCCAGCATATAATATCTAGATTTCAATATTTGCTTACAGCTTTTTTTTTCTTTTTGTCTTTTGAATATATAATGAAATATACAAGTCTCAAGTGTACCATTCCATGGGTTTTGACAAATGTGCACATCCATGTAACCCAAACTCCTGTTAGGATATAGGACATGATGTTCATGTCAGAAAGTTCTCTCCAAATTATCTTTTAAAAGCAGTTCAATTGCTTTTCGTCATCATCAGAATAAGTCCAAATACCTTATGATGATCTTTGAAGAGTGTTTTCTTTGCCCTTCTGAGCTTACTTCACTCCAGCTTCCCTTGATAAGGCGATCTCCAGCCACACTGGCCCCCTGTCTATATATGGAACAAAAGCACACTTCTGCCCCTGCAACTTCTTGTTCCCTCTGACTGGGGTTCCCCTGGCTCAGAATTGGTCAGTTGGTCCTCACCATTCAAACTGCTGCCACCATGTCACTTCATCCCTTTCTTTTCCTCATAATGAAACATCACTGTATATTACATTTCTATAGATCTATAGGTACAGGTATATCCAATTTATGTGTCATGTGACTTCCCCACTAGTCTAGAGTCTTCATGGAACAGAAGTTTTATAATGACCTTTATTTATCCATCGCCCAGAACTTAACTCACGCGAGGCATTCAAGCCGTGGTTGCTCAATAAAGGATGACTGAAAGTTTTAAGATTGAGAAGTGGAAGGAACCCAAGAAAATGCTCAGGTTCCTGGCTTGAGCCACTGGCTACCTGTGTCTGAGATGGGGAGCTCAAGGTGTGGTCCAGATTGGTCAGAGAGTGCAGACAGTTACGCTTTGGGCTTGCTGAGTCAGCATCCACAAGGCAATCGGGTACATAATTCAAGAAGAGATCCGAGCCTGGCCTGTGAAGAGCTGTGAGGGAGTTTGGTGGCCGCAGGGCAGCCTGAGACTGTGCGACATCAAGGAAGAGAGCATGTCAAGGATGAAGAGTGACCACCACTGTCAAATTCATGCTGCTGCCACGTCCTTTTCCTCCCACGCTTCTAGCTGTTGTTTTTTCTTCGTGCTTCCTCCTTTGCCACTGAGACATCAGTCATCACATGGCTGTGGCTTTAATGTCCTGTTTGCTGTGGCCCTTCTCTTCCCCTCTAATCTGTTTATAACATGTGGTGGACTAGGAAACCAGATAACGCAGCAGCTTAGAGCCATGTGTGTAACTAGGTTCCCACTCAGTCCTGAGCTGCCCCACAAGTCACCCACTTGGCCTCTGCTGCGTGTCGTGGTCATGTTTACTTTAGCAGCTGTTTATGGTTTCTCTTGCTATTGCCAGCCATAGTCTAGTTAGGGGCCGTGTCATACCACCTACGGAGGCACAAGGTACACGGAATAGGATTTGGTGCTTCCAAATACCTCATTGACTCTCCCGAATCTCCGTCCCCTCATTTATGTGAACAGGGACATCCTCATCAATGACTTCAGGGCTGTCTCTGAGGCACCCACCCCTGACAAAGACTTAGCAGCATGTGGTGTCCGCCCCCCGAGCTACATGGGTGAATTCCAGAGTCCATGGGTGGGTTCTACAGCTTGCACTCTTCCAGCTGAAGCCCTGAGGGGCTCCGGGTAGGGAGAGCCGCGCTCAGTGCCATCCTTCACGACCTGCTGCCAAGATTGACCAAGAGTCTCGCACCCTCTGGAGGAAACAACAAAAGTCCTGCCTCTATTACTGGGTTCTTCAGTTTCATTATTTTTTTTTATTAGGTTCAGCGGTAGCATTTAGTGATTCATCACTTGCATGTAACACCCAATGCTTATTACCACAAGTGCCCTCCTTAATGCCCATCAGCCAGTTACCCCATCCCCCACCCACCCAGCAACCCTCAATTTGTTCCTTATAGGTAAGAGTCTCTTATGGTTTGCCTCCCTCTCTGTTTTAATCTTATTTTATTTTTCCTTCCCTTCCCTTCCCTTACATTCACCTGTTTTGTTTCTTAAATTCCTTACATGAGTGAAGCCATAGGGTATTTGTCTTTCTCTGAAAAACTTATTTCACTTAGCATAATATGCTCTAGTTCTGGGTTCTGCAAAAACTTGTGTAGCATCTCTGGTCTTCGGGGGGGGGGGGTATCATCATATATACACATGCCCCACCGTGTATACGTTACCTCTGTATGGCCCTGGAGCCACCTTGGTGTACCCCCACCTCATCATCTATATGAACAGTCTCAAAAGATGGGGAATAGAACAGGATTTCTTGACCCAAGGTCCATGTTTGGGTCTGAACCCTCTGAAATTATATGGCAATCTGCAGTGTGTGTGTGTCTCTGTGTGGGTCCTGGTACAGGGAAGAGCCATAGAATTTCTCAACTTCTCTAAGGAGTCTGTGACACCAGGGTGATTTGCTAGAAAGAGGAATGGCAGGAGACACGCTTGGAACAGTGGAAAGAGTGTAGGATTGCAGGTGGGGAAAGCTGTTGTTGTTTTGTGATACTATGCTGCATCATTTATACAAACTGGTTACCTAAACCTGGACATATTATCTACCTGGTTTGTGCCTCAGCCTCTTTATCTGTGAAATAGGGATGACCAGTGTGAAGAGAAAATGAGGTAATCCTAGTAAAATATTTAGCAAATTCCCTCAATGCAGTCTTGCTATTTGATTTATAATCAAATTTCCCTGGGTTTCAACTTTTAATAAACCACGGTATACTTTTGGTTTTGTGTGTGTGTGTGTGTGTGTGTGTGTGTGTTTTACTGTCCCTTTCAGCCTTTTTTTTTTTTTTTTAAGATTTTACTTATTTATTTGAGAGAGAGAGGGCAGAGAGAGAGAGAGAGAGACCAGCGGGGGTGAAAGGCAGAGGGAGAGGGACAAGCAAACCTTCCCCTGAACAGAAAGCCCCATGCAGTTCTTTATCCCAAGACCCTGAGATCAGGGCCTGAGCCCAAGGCAGATGCTTAACCCACCGAGCCACCCAGTTTTAAGTCTCCAAAAAATCCGGAGGGGAGTGAAGCGGTTAAGAAGTAATTTCAAGGGAAAGGCCAGGTGGCAGGGAGCAAAGTGCCAACCTCACCTCTTAGTCCTAGGCGTGATCAGGAGCAGCGGATGACCAGGCACCGACGGGCCTCGGCCTGCGGGGGCGCTCTGCGGCCCCAGCCCTTGTTCTCTGCCACCTGGCTGGGGCCCTGGCCGCGACCTTGGGCTCCCGGAGCGCGGCCTGGGCTCCCAGCCCTGAATGGTGTCTTCGTGGGCAGAGCAGGCGAGGCGGCGCGCGGGGCAGCAGGGAGGGGGTGCGTGTGTCCATGGGCCCCTGGTCCACCGCGGGCAAGCCCGCTGTCAGGTGAGCGCAGGGGGCGGGGTGGGAGCCTCCGAGACAGGGCCGATTGTGAGCTTCAGCCACGCACCGCCCGGCTGCCAGGGCAACGGCTCGGGGGCGCGGCGGGGCGGAGCTGCTGTCCGCCAGCTGCGCGGCCCCACCAGGTGGCGAGGTCCCCGCCAGGTGGCCGGCCCGGCCCGGATGCTAGAGGAGGGCTCTGCACTCCCAGCACAGCGGGTGGAGGAAGTCTTGCGCCGGACGCCGACGTCCGCGCAGTCCTGCTTGCTTTCATCCTCTTCTCCCGCGCCCTGCCCTTATTTTAAAATGCTAATTCGAAACGTAAAGCTCCTATAGTACAACCAACCAACCAATCGATTACAATATAGAATAAAATGACCTTAAAAGTAAAGTTAAGTGGGGGCGCCTGGGTGGCTCAGTGGGTTAAAGACTGCCTTTCGCTCAGGTCGTGATCCCAGGGTGCTGGGATCTGAGCCCCGCATCAGGCTCTCTACTCAGCGGGGAGCCCGCTTCCTCCTCTCTCTGCCTGCTTCTCTGCCTACTTCTGATCTCTGTCTGTAAATAAATAAATAGAATCTAAAAAAAAGAGCAAAGTTAAATAAAAAATACACTGTACAATAGAATGAAAAAATCTACTTGTTAGAGACAACTGGTGTAGATTCTTGTAAATCTTCCTAGAATTTTTCTTTGCATACTCTAGGATGCATATAGGCTTAAAAAATTTTATACACAAATGGCAGCAAATCTATCAAGGAGATCATTTTATTTTAGGGCCTACAAGGGTGCCCTAACATCCCAATCCCCAACACTTTTTTGCAGGCAAATTCTGAAAGCTTTTGTTTGTATGAGTGCAAAACATGTATGCTTTTCAGAATAGTATGCAATGGCCTCTGATTAAAAACAATGGTTCTCCCATCCCAATCTGTTCTATTTTCTACCCAGAGACTCTGAAAATATGATTAAGGACTATTTCATGAACACAAGAGAATATACTATTTAACGTGTGGAAAGGATGAAGACACAAAGCACACCATGGCTAAAGAAGTTTGCTTCTGGGACGCCTGGGTGGCTCAGTTGGTTAAGCCACTGTCTTCAGCTCAGGTCATGATCTCAGGATTCTGGGATCGAGTCCCACATTGGGCTCCTTGCTCGGCAGGGAGCCTGCTTCTCTCTCACAAACAAACTTCGCTTCTACTGCCAGATTCCCTGTATACTTCTTCCCCAAACTCCATCCTCCCCGTCCTGTCCCCATAGGTAACTACTATTCTTAATTTTGCAATTAGCATCCCCCTTGCCTTTTAAAAATATGTTGCTTCATAGGAATGCATCCCTAAAAAATATATATTTAGTATCACATATTTTGAGAATTTATAAAAAATGGAGTAGAATGGTGTGCAGTGTTTTGACATTTTTTCCTGCCAACATCTTGTTTTTGAAATATACCTTTTTTTATGTTTAATTATAGCTCTTTTAAGAGCTATATACTATCCCATTATATTATCATTCCATACCCCCCCTTTTTTTTAAGATTTTATTTATTTGACAGAGAGAGATCACAAGTAGGCAGAGAGGCAAGCAGAGAGCGAGAGGAGGAAGCAGGCTCCCTGCCGAGCAGAGAGCCCAATGCGGGACTCCATCCCAGAACCCTGAGATCATGACCTGAGTGGAAGGCAGAGGCTTAACCCACTGAGCCACCCAGGCACACCCTATACCCCCTTTTGAATCAACTCTACTACTGATGGACAGTAGAGATGTCTTCAGTAATTGGTATTATAGGGAATGCTGCTATGATCATGTTTGTACCTGTCTATAGATAGATGCACACGCTCAGGAGTTCAGTAAGTAAGTAAGTCAGTAAGTGTATGCCTAGGAGTGACGTTTCTGGATCATAGCTTATTTGTAACATCAAGATAATGTCGACTTGTTTTCCAAGTATATATAGTGATTTAGATGCCCCATCAGCAGTGTGTCTTAGCCAAGACTTGGTTTTGTCACATTAAACTTTTTGCCAACCTAGGGAGTATAAATTGGTATTCCATGATTTCACTTGACGTGCTATGATTAATGGTTGTTAGTCTAAGAGCTCGATTTTGGGGGGGGGGAATACTTGAGTGTGACTTTACTGGCAAGCTACACAATTCACCCTCACCTACATACCCCATAACTCTCTTCGATATTTTAACAGGATCAATGTGAATTGCACTTGAATTTATTACAACTCTTGTGGCAAATATTGAGTAACCGTGGAGTAGATATCTGAGAGTTGAATGAAATCTCAGAGATAACCAGTCTGACTCACTGTCCTCACTTGGTTCCTGGGACATTTTTTTTTTTCCCTCTGAAAGGATACTCTCTGAGTTTCAGAAAAATGCTCTTTGTTTTTAGGAGCAGGCAGCTGAAAAGTAGCTTCTCTGTGGTAATCCTATTTGATTTCAAACTTTGCAGTCTAAGGAAGCTAGGTATGCTGACTTACTTACACAGTAGCTTCCTATCAGTGAGGGGGCGGGCAGAACATGGGGGAAAGGTTGACAACCCCACCGATTGGTAAATAATCATGACCTTTCCCCTCTTTCACTAAAAGTCTTCATAACAGTGAATTTCTTTCTTTCTTTCTTTTTTTTAAAGATTTTATTTCTTTATTTGACAAAGAGAGAGATCACAAGTAGGCAGAGAGGCAGGCAGAGAGAGAGGGGGAAGCAGGCTCCCTGCTGAGCAGAGAGCCCAATGTGGGGCTCGATATCAGGACCCTGAGATCATGACCTGAACCAAAGGCAGAGGTTTAACCCTCTGAGCCATGCAGGCACCCCAAAACACTAAAGTACTTAACTTGAACTTTGTTTATATTTTTGCTCTTAGCCATTTGGCAGTTAAGTCATCCAAACTTGGGCAACACAAAGGAAGAATGGGAGTAAAGGGTGCTAATAGTCCTACTGCTTGAAATAAAGCTAATCGAAAAGTGGCAGAAAAGTTTATATAGTTCTTACCAGTACAGACTAAGAGACAGACTGATGCATGGGCGATGTTCCCTACCAGTGATCAAATTTGTGCTTCCGTCTTTATCTGGTATTCAATAAAATTTTATCTTTAAGTTATAACTATGCAAAGGGATTATACATTTAGTACTTCTTATGCAGTCCCAGGCATTCTGCAAAATGCTTGGTAAATAAAGTGATTCTATTGAATTACTTCCCACATCTTTATAAAAGTTGTCATTAAAATCCAATAATAAATTGCGTTAGGTACCAGAGCCCTTAAATTCATATTTACCGGCCTGAAAGGCTGGCCGCAGACTAGCTGCTCCTTAGCAATACAATATTAATTTAAATGTGGAAATAATTGAAATATGAGTTAGTAACTGGTGTGGCATTCCAGTGCGGGAGACTGGAAAGAAAATCTGTTAAATTGTTATGGATCTTTTCATAAGATTGGGGCAGAGTTTGTAGAGTTTATTATTGCTACCTTTCCAAAAATAGTTACAAAATTCATCTTTTTTTTTTTAAGATTTTTATTTATTTATTTGACAGAGATCACAAGTAGGCAGAGAGGCAGGCAGAGAGAGAAGGGCGGGGGGAGCAGGCTCCCTGCTGAGCAGAGAACCCGATGCGGGGCTCGATCCCAGGACTCTGGGATCATGACCCAAGCCGAAGGCAGAGGCTTTAACGCACTGAGCCACCCAGGTACCCACAAAATTCATCTTTGATATTACCTGTGTGTTTATGTTTTTTTCCCTCTAAAAATCAATCTTTAGGGTGCCAGAGAATTATGGGGGAGGCTGTGGGCTATATTGCACTGCACACTGATTTAAAGCCTCATGTATTGTACAAGTAAATGATAGATTCCTAACATATTTAGCTGTTTCTTTCCAAAAGGGAAATAAAAACATGTCAAAAAGCTTTGCAATGGAAAATAAATTGATTGACACCATAGAGCACTGCTTACTACTTTCATTAAGGACTTACACACTTCATTTATATCTTAGCAATTACAGAACACTTCTTGAAGGAATGATTGTTGAGCCGGTATAGACAAGTCTGGATAAATGGATAAATGTATTCGCATCAGGATCTGTGCTTTTCTCTGACCTGGAGTAAGGCCTTCGAAGATCAAGGAGAAAAATATTTGTAAATCTGAAATAAACACCTCAAAAATTCTCTTGTCCCTGGACACTAAAAATATTTGTAGGCCATTGCTGTATTATTCAGATTTCCTAAGTACTTGCTTAACTGTACTGTATCAATCTAATTCTAACACTATATTAAATGTCTCACAGTCAGTATACTTTTATCAAGTTCTTCTTCCATTTCTAGTCATTTTCACTGCCATACTGTTGTGTGTACAGATTTATGACATATCTGGTTATTGCTTATGCTTTTTTTACTGTTATGTAACGTCTCTCCTTTTCTTTTTTTTTTTTTTTTTTTTTTT
>NC_081563.1:105350166-105379731 GCF_022355385.1 Mustela nigripes
CCGATGGATTTTCAGGTGTTTGCAATCTTTAGATAAGCTATCTAGCTGATCTCCGGCTAGCTGAAGCAGTCTCAGCTTGCTACTTCTCCGCCATCTTGACTCCTCCCCACGTCTCTCCTTTTCTTAAGGAGTGTCCATAACCTTTCATTCCTTGTGGTCTAATAATCTTTTTGTGTGTATTCCATCCAATGTCTTATTTTTAAACTTTCATTATCAATTTACAGGTATTTTTCTGTAAATACTAAATAACTAGCTTTTTCTATTATTATGTCCAATCTATCTCCATCTTTTGATGAGAGCATGGAATATATTGATGTTTAGTGTACCAAGGGATATACTTGATTTTAGTCTCTTAATCCTATTATTTATTATTTCATTTTATCTGTTGTCACCTCTTTTTTCCCCTTATTTTTCTGGTTTCTCAAATTCCTCTTAGCTAACTTGGGAAATCTGGTGGATTTTTCCATCCCATTAATAATCACCTTGCATTTTCAGGCACGAATATCCTACTTTTTATTTTATAAAAATAAGATAACTCTTCCCCACTTACTTCTAGAAGCTCTGTTCTCTCAATGCTTTCCCCACTGTCCTTTCCCCGAATACTTGTCTACTCTTAGATCTTTGGGATGTCACATTTCTCCACATCTCTCTCAAAAGTTGATGCCAACTATTGAGTTTGGCCAAAATAAATAAGTACTTTTAATTTCAGGTATTTATTATGTCACCACTGGCAGTATCCATCTTCCATATCAATGCATACGACACATTTCCAGGAAACTTAAACTTTTTCATTGAAAGACAGTTTCACAGTGCAGTTATGAGCTTGGGCACATGAGTCAGAATCCCTGGGCTTTGTGTCTCAGCTCCCCTGTCTACTAATCCTGTAAGTTTGACAAGTTAAATAACTTCTTTGTGCCTCAGTGTAGAAAATAATAACATTGTGGTTGGTTAAAAGGTCCACACATTCTTTGACCTTCCCCTCAAAGAAGTGGAGTCTAATTCTGCTCTCCCCCACCCTGATGGGTGATGGATTTCATCTCTTGCTTCTAGTGACTAGAATAAAGTGAAAATGACAGTGTGTAACATCGGAGATGAGATCATAAAAGACACTGTGACTTCTGAATCTCTCTCTTTCAAACACAATGTTTGCTCAGGGGGAAGTCAGCTGTCGTGTCCCAAGGACACTCAGGCAGCCCAGTGGAGAGGTCCCTGGGGTCTCCAGCACAGTCATGTGAGTGAAGTCCTCAAGGAAGCAGACCCTTCAGCTACAGTCAAACCTGCAGATGCCTACAGCCCTGGCTGACATTCTGACTGCATCCACAAGAAAGCTCTTGAGATAGATTCCTGACCTGCAGAAAGCGTGAAATTATGATTGTTTGTGGTGTTAAACTGCTAAATGTGGGGGTAGTTTGTTAAATAACAAAAGATAACTAATGGATCCACTTTCCAGAAGCATGATGAGGAATGAGCAAGATAGAGCAGGTAAAGAACTTTGCTAGTATTATTATTTGACCCAGCAAGTTATGTTGAAAGATTTTCTCCTAATCACTTTCTCCTTTTCATCTCTCCCTCTTGACATTTCTGTCTGGTTAGAGTTGTGCCTCCAGAATTTTCCACAAGCTGGGTACATAAATGCTAGATTTTTTTGAATCGTTGCATATCATTGCAAATATTTTTATTTTACCTTGACAGGTAAATGGCACCTTCGTCGTGGATTGAATTTCCAGGGGAAGGCCTTTTCCCTCAGCACTCTGTAATGTTCTCCTCCTACCTAGTAGCTGCTCGCATTTTCCTCTACTGGATAATTACTCTACTCCTGCCTCGTGGATGATACCTGTCACCAGATAGATTTCCTTTTTGCTTTGTATATCAGTTGTTATGTTTTCCTTCAATTTTTTTTTATATTTCCCTTCGTTATTTAAATTTTGAAATATAATCAGGATGTGTTTAAGCTTCTATCTTTTCTTATCAATTCTGCATAGAAGTCAGGAGCCTCTTTCAATATTTAAATCTTTCAATTTAAATCTTCAGTTCAGAATAAGTATTATTTTATCGATTGCTTAATTATTGCTTTTTAGTTTCTCTGGACCCAGAAAGCCCCAGAACTTGTAAGGCAGGGTTTCTAAAACTTAAAAATGCATAAGCATTACCTGGGGATCTTGTTAAAATGCAGATTCTGATTTAGAGTATGTAGAAGGCAAGTACCTGTCAACTAAGGGAGTCTGGCACTCTGTGGCTGAAGATAAATCAGTAATAAAAGATATGTGCATAAAGTTACTTATGATATATGCAGGAGACATCGGGCTTTTTTCTCTCTCAAGCTCGTTCTCCAGCCTAGATGACTTGTGGCTAGGATGAGTGGGGACTGCCACAAAATGACTGATTTGTTCCTATCCCATTCCTAACCATGACACAAGAGGTATAAACAGCAGAGGAGGAGGAGGCAGAGTTTAGGGAAGTTCGTTTGGTACCTGAACACGTCCTAATACAAATGGATCAGGCAGAGTAGACAGAGGCCTAAATGTCAATCTTTTGAAGTGTGTATGTATGCTGGACCCTAGAGATGGTACCTGCTTCTCACCTGGAGATTACAGAAGGCAAGGGGTTTCATGAAGGGTCCGAACCAATAGGACAGGCTGGGATCTCAGCATAAAGAGTTGCCTACCCTGCTCTTCACTCTCATAAACTCTTGGAGGGCAGCAAATTTGACCCCACAAGTTTCCACCTTCCCAAATAAGAGCTCGCTGAGATTAGCTAAGGAGCAGAAACCGTGGGCTACCCCTGATGGTGGCACCATGGAACAATGGGACACACCCGGAAACCCGAGTGTGCATGCTTTAGGAGTTCGAAAGAAAAATGCAGCCCGGATAAGGTTAAATGGAGGTCTAGAAAAGCATGTCCACGCCCTCTGTTGAAACCAGCATGTTAGTAATCATTTAAAAATCAGGCACCCCTGAGACACCAGGGTGGCTCAGTCAGTTAAGTGCCTGACTCTTGATATCAGCTCTGGTTTTGATCTCAGAGTCCTGAATTCCAGTCCCACATGGGCTCCATCCTGGGTATGGAGCCTACTTAAAAGTAAAAAAGTCAGACACCCCTATCTGTTGAGCCCCTGGGCAGGACCAGCTGATGAGCCCAGCAGTAGAAAACAGCAGAGCCCAGCTGTGTCCATGGAAGGTGACCATCACTCATCCAAGCAGATTCTCTTTTCTTCCTTTCCTCCCCTCTCCCTCCCTACTCCCTCCCACCAAAACACACCAGTGGTGGACAACATGCTAAGTCTGATAAAACATGGATGTCATTCCTTAATTAATTATGACTGTTGTAACAGGATTAGACAGGAAAGTCTGGATTAAATTAGATTCGATTATTAAATAAAAAAGCATTTGATTTTTCCATCAAGTGAGAATGAGGGCTTTGCAATGGATGGTATGATTGGTTAAGGACCGGTTAACCCTGTGTAAATGGTTTGACGAGGACAAGCTGGTTTACCCCTTGTACTCAGGCTTTCTTGTTAGGAGGAGCTGCAACCATTAGAACACGAGGGGACAAGCCTGAAGATAGTAGCCAACCAGCTAAGACTGGGAGAGTGAATTCCAAGAATGTGTCAGCTTTAATTAACTTGAATTAACTTGGATCAGCTCTCTCTCTGACTTTATACTATGTGAGATAAAAATTGTCATATTTTTAAAGCATCTTGAGATGAGCGTCTTCTTACAGACAAAGACATCATGACACAGCATCCTCTTGGTACCCAATGAAATGCTCATCGATAGTCGATATGTTCATTAAATAAATCTTTTGATGTCTGTCTCTTCTATGTAACATACATATGATCTGAATATCTATCCAGAAATTAAAGCTGGTCTGAAATACATAAGTACCATAGGGCCTATATTAATTGATAGTTTTTCCTTCTCAAACTTCTTTTACTATGCCATATATGGGCAGAGTAAATCTGCATTGTTATGTTAATTAAACAAAACAGAGCAGTGAAATCAGGAAGTTACTCTTCATTGTACTTGTATAACAATTACGGGAAAACCCAAAACCTTTCTCTTTCATTTAACACTTCTCTAGAAAACCAGTTGAGATAACCAGTATAATTCTAAAATAATTTGTGTACTCAACATACCAGAGTATAGGGATGTACCTATAAAAAATATAGGCACAAATGTTCTAGAAATTAGATCTTCATAAAAAAAAAAATTTAAATGATTGACTAACTCAAACTGATTAGGTATTTTTATTAAATGCATCCTTAACCACTGCTTCTTTTCATGGCTGCAATGATTAAAATATAATACATATTCAAATCAGTAATTGAATTTACTAAAAGAACATGCTCAGCTCAGTGAAGACTCAAGTACCATGTTTTCATACTTCATAACATTTGCATCATCTTAATTCAATGACTGCCATGTCTTGTACTATAAGAAGATTTTATTTTTAATTCATTTCATGCTATTCATAAGCTCAGATGTGTATGAGTACATGGGTCATCTAGTTATAACCATGTACTGAGAGTTTGTTAACTACACTTGAGATAAGAAATACTCTAGAGACAGTCTGATCAGTTTTGCAAACTTTCAGTCCTATTGCCCACTACCTTGTCTAGGACCCTGAGATCTTGACTTGATTTCACCAGTTAAGCCACCCAGGAATCCCAAATTTGTTTTAATACATTAAGAATTCATGCATTGAAGAACACTATCAAGAAAGTGAAATAGGGGCGCCTGGATGGCTCAGTGGGTTAAGCTGCTGCCTTCTGCTCAGGTCATGATCTCAGGGTCCCGGGATCGAGTCCCATGTCAGGCTCTCTGCTCAGCAGGGAGCCTGCTTCCTCCTCTCTCTCTGCCTGCCTCTCTGCCTACTTGTGATCTCTGTCAAATAAATAAATAAAATCTTTTTTAAAAAAATAAAGAAAAAAAAAAGAAAGTGAAATAGCAGCCCATGCAATAGGAGAAAATATTTGCAAATAATATGTCTGATAATGTTATAGAACCCATAATATATAAAGAACTCCTCCAACTCAACAACAAAAGATAAGTGAACCAATTTAAAAATGGCCAAAGGATTTGAATTTTCTCATCCAAAGAAGATCTACAAATGGCCAAGAAGTCCATGGGAAAAAGGTCAGCAGCATTATCTAGTGGAAATGAGAGGAGTTAAGGTAATAAATCCAAGAGAAATTAGACAATTCACCTGGATACTTCAGGGAGCACCACAAACAAGAGGCAGGACTGAGGGACAAATTACATTTTTTGATCTTAAAAGTAATAGCATAACAGGGGCCCCTTTGTGGCTCAGTCAGGCAACTAACTTGTTTTCCACTCCAGTCATGATCTCTGTCTGGGTCGTGAGATCTAGCTTGGAGTCAGGATCAGCAGAGTCTACTTTGGATTCTACCCACCCCCCCGCCCCCCACCCATCGCTTGAGTGTGCACATTCTCTCTCTAAAATAAATAATATTTTTTTTAAAAAGGTACGAGCATAACAGAAAAACTAGAAGTAGGGTCCAATCAATAGGCATAATGGATGTGCTACTTGTGCTGGCCCAATAGGAACCATCTCCTTTTGTTGACGACCCTAATGACATATGATGAGGAAATGCGCATGCAAATAATTCATGAATAATTAGAGGCGGAGCCATACCAGGTCCCCAGAAATTCCTCTGGGCAAGGCAGAAATTAGGGTAAGATTGATGTGAGAAGTTGTGAAGGAGATAGATATGATTTCCAGATGAAAGTAGGAACTTGAGGCCCCTCCGGAGTGTCTGGGACTGGAGAATTAACCAGGTGGCTACCTTCCGTGGTCCCCATGCTACGCTGTGCAAGTTCACCTGGGAATGCAGAATCCAGACGGCCTGGGTTTGGCTGACTCTCCACTCAGGGGAAGCATTGTTTGTTTGACAGACAGATCACAAGTAGGCAAAGAGGTAGGCAGAGAGAGAGAGAGAGGAGGAAGCAGGCTCCCCACCGAGCAGAGAGCCCGATGTGGGGCTCGATCCCAGGACCCTGGGATCATGACCTGAGCCGAAGGCAGAGGCTTTAACCCACTGAGCCACCCAGACACCCCAAAGCATTGATTTTTAGTGTGGAAAGAAAAAGCGCGATTTCCAAATTCACCCTGTTCCTCTTGAAATACATAAAGACCCATTTTTTTGTTTTGTTTTCATTCTGTTGTCCTGCTTTCCCTAGTTACTTAAAAAAAAAAAATCAAGTTTTGCATTTAACATTTCAATTTTTTTTTTTTACTATTATGAAAGGATTATCTTCACAAATTATCTTTGCTATGGGAAAATACCTCCAAATACTTTTCACATAATAGGAAAGAAATTTAATAAAATATTTTACTTGTTAAACCACTTCTCTTTCAGTGATTAAAGCAATAATGAAAATGTTTCATTTTTTGGAACACTGGTTCTCAAATTTGCCTGTACAAAAGAATCACTTGAGGATCTTGTTACAGATTTTGCGGTCTAGGTGAGGCCTAAGATTCTAGATTTCTCTTCTTTTTCTTTTCTTTTTTAAAGATTTTATGTATTTGACAAGGAGAGCAGAAGTAGGGGGAGCAGCGGAGGGAGAGAGAAAAACAAGCTCCCTGGAAGCCTGATGCGATGTGGGACTTGGGAAAAGCAGGACCCTGGGATCATGACCTGAGCCAAAGGCAGACACTCAACCAATAGAGCCACCCAGATGCCCCAAGGTTCTGGCTTTCTAACTAGCTCCCAGGTAATGCCATTGTTGGAGGTCCCAGGATCCCACTTTGAATAGCAAGATTTGAATTCATTACATGAATGATAATTTAGTAGTTAAATGTTGACCAGATATATTATAATAAGATAATATTTTGTTTCTTCTTCATTTATGGAAAAAGGTTTTGTCAGATTTATTTTCCTTCATAAATTACACTAAGTAGTACATAGTTATAAATAAACGACTATTGAAATAGATGGAATACAAGTGAAAAACCATCTTCATTCTCCACTCTTCTCCCTCAGTCTCTCTTCTCTGTGGATAATACATACTTTGGTATAATAAACACTCTGTATATAGAAATAACAAATGGAAATTGTATAATGAAACCTTTGGTATTTATTGAGAACTTTTATAAAGCCTCCATAATGCTGCATGATAAATTCACCCCCAAATTCAGAGGTAAACATCCATCCGCATGCTTGAGACCTTAGGTTGACTGCATTTGTTTCATCTAGAATAGTCTTGGCTGGGCAGATTTATTACAGCTGTTGTGTTTCATGATGGGGGCTCCCAGCTGGGACTGGGGGCCAGTTGGCTCCGAGGGTGAAGGAGGAGTGGCAGATACGGGGGTGGGGGAGGGCATGTTCTTCTCATGGGGAATCATGATGGCCAAGAAGACAAGCCCAACATTCAGGTTTATGTCATGCCTGCTATGTGGCCAAGCCCAGGACAGAAGAAACGGCTGTCTCAGCTCACTCTAAGGCTATGGCAGAGGGGTATAAAGAAAATGAAGAAGAATCAGGGTGAATTTTTAATCTACGAAGCCACTGAAAGTATTTCCTTTGTAGCCTCTCTTTTGTGCTCCGTGCAGTCTTCCATCTGCAGTGAAATCCACTGAACCCTTGGCAAATTGTGTACATTATCATCGAGCTTTTTCAACAGAAAGCATTGGGTGGAGAAAAAAAAAGTGAAACTCCACCTGATCTTTGAGAGACTCCACGTTCCACGTTGGTGGTGTTCCAGAGCAATGACTAGTATAAAAGAATCAATCCCTCGCCCCTCCCCCCACACACCAGGTTTTCATGTGTTCAGTAGAAACAGAGCCAAACAGTGGGTATTGAACAGGGGTGAGGTCCTTTGTTTTTCTGCCAAAGCAAAAACATGTTGGTTTCTTTCCCAATTCGTTTTTCAGTAATAACAAAGGGGATTTTTCTTTTTCTTTTCCTTTTTCTTTCTCTCTCTCTTTTAAAATTAATATATAATGTATTATTAGCCCCAGGGGTACAGGCCTGTGAATCATCAGGCTTACTCATTTCTCAGCACTCACCATAGCACATACCCTCCCCAATGTCCATCACCCAGCCACCCTCTCCCTAACCCTCCCACCCCCCAGGAACCCTCAGTTTGTTTCATGACATTGAGTCTCTTTTCAATGCCGTTCTGAAGTTCTTGTCTGCAAAGTCTGATAAATAATGTCAGTTTCAAAGCTAATTTTCATTCCTTCAGATCCCGTACTAATGAACTATTCTTTCCATCTAGATGCTGCCAGGGGGTGTTGCTCTTGGTTTTCTCCATATTTGGATATTTGGCCCTTTGCCACATCATCTCAGAGTGTGTAGTGGACACTACCGATGCTGCAAGCTAGATCCCTTCTGCCATCTTCTGGATTCCTTGCAGCTGTAGTGTATACCCATTGCCTCCCCGCAATCATCCACACGTCTCTGCCCAATTTCTCTGGCTAGAGGCTTTCTTAGCACTAGGGAAGCTTGCTCTGCCCATGTGCAGGGCAGCTGGGAACTTCAGTGGGCTCGTGAGGAATTGGACACTCATGCATAGACACCCTAGCTTCCCTGTCCCTCAGTGCAGCAGTGCAGCAAACTCCCAATAAAACTGGATGCCAATAATCTGCTCAGGCACACAGCTTTACTGGCTGCCTTCCTCCCCACTCACAGCACTTCCTGGGGTCACTCACAGCCCAGGAAGAGACTACTTGTCCCCACATTCTTTCCTCAGGGTCAGCTTTTGGAGCAACCCAAACTAAGACAGGGTATGAGCAGAAAAGCTGACAACGTTCCCTAAAACTCAGAGCACCAGAAGCAATAAAGTAACTTAATGAGCAGGTTAAAAAAGCTGGCAGATGGCATGGCTGTATCAGAGTTGCCCACTGAGAAAAGTAGCAACCAAGTATGAAAAATGTAAATAGGGAGAAAGAAAAACCCCCACCTAGTTGTTGGTCTGTGTTTGAAGCATAGAAAAGGTGGACTTTGGTTCTTGGCAAGGGCCCTGTCCCAGATGTCCTGGCTTCTTCCACTCCCCAACTAGTTTCTCTCTCTGGCTAATCCTTGGCCTTCATGCCCCCTTCTCTGATTTTGTTCAGAAAGGATGGGTGTGATCCTGTGCTCAAGATTGCCAGCGCAGACAGATTTGCATGAAACTCCTGTGCTTCTGAGAGCTGGTAGCAGCCCCCTCTTGAGCCCTCGATCACATCCTCTTTGCGCACCTTTTTGCAACCACCAGCTTGGTGAAGGTGTCACCAGCCTGCACCTTGCATCTCTTGCTTTCTGCTCCGCACCTTCTCCTTTGCCATGTCTTAAGAAACCTTCGGGAAATCATTCCGCTATTCTGAAGCAGGTGCAATCCTGGAATTGCAAGGCCATGAACAGTGCCCCTTGCCCCCATAACGTGACCAACTGGTGGACACCTTGGTGAGTGCGTTCTCCGCACCTTCTCAAAGCGCCCCCTGGAGGATGGAGACCCAATTGCCCATGGTACTGTTTAGCCTGATCCCATACTTCCCTCGTATTCCTCTTTCCAGTATCCCAATCCTGTTCCTTGGGATGAAACTTCCTAAGTACACTTCCTGGATACACACTCTTGTGTCCAGCTCAGCTTTCTGGAGAATCCAGTGCTGGTTAGGTCCACATTGTAGGACGCCAAGCGTCCCCTGTCTCCTTTCCCAGTGACTCCTCAGACACACTTACAGCCCAGCTGTTTTTCTGACACTGTCACAGTTTTGTGTTTACTTCTAGGGTAGCAAAGGTAGGAACTAGAGTTCTAAAATCTGTAATTCTGCTGCTGACCATTTTTAAGGAATTAACTGTTAGTAAGACATGAACATATTTTTAAGACTAACTTCTGCTCCTTCCTACTGAATTTTTGGGGACTTCTGATAAGCCCTTTCCTCAGCTGATGATCCTCCTTCATTCATTGTCACCTTTCTTTGCAGTATACAGCATTTATCCCTGTAGTTGTAGATTTCATGAGGGAATTGATTCAGAAATGTGTTTCGGGGCGCCTGGGTGGCTCAGAAGGTTAAAGCCTCTGCCTTCAACTTGAGTCATGATCCCACGGTCTTGGGATGGAGCCCCGCATCAGGCTCTCTGCTCAGCGGGGAGCCTGCTTTTCTTCCTCTCTGCCTACTTGTGATCTCTGTCAAATAAATAAATAAAATCTTTTTTTTTTTTTTAAGAAACATGTTTCTTAATATTCATAGCACTTGGATTGGCACTGTTGACCATACAGAACAGCTAAGAGACAGCTGTTAAAAGTTTAAGGATAATGTAAGGACCAAATTGCAAAAACAACACATAACCAAAGCATGTAAAGCAGAGAATGTTTTGCATTCGCGTGACAAGTACAGTGCTGACAGGGTGTCATGGTGGAGAGAGAAATCCCACCTGGGCAAAGTAGAAGGAAGCATGGACTTGACACTGGTCTTCAGTCTGGTCATGAAGGATGCCCCACTTGGCCCAGGCTGAGACCCACAAAAGCAGTTATCCATCTGGCCATGATGGCAAATAGACTCACATTTGGTTGGCTTAGGCATTCTGAAGAAACATTTTTCAATTTTACTCTTGAACGTTTTGGTGGCTCTAGGTATTTCAAGCTCCAAAGACATTTTGACAAGTTTCAGTATTTGAGTTTTTAGAGTTCTAAAATCTATCTTCTCTGCATCTGTACTATCATAAGACCCGCATCTTTGAAGTATTAAAACTCTTCATGCCTCTTGGGTATTTGTGCTTGTTTATGAGACTTTCTTTGTTATTCATGTGTGGATGGCAGTTTGAATGACCTAGAAAGAACAAAACATTAAAAATAATGATTACATAATTCAAGTGATCTCTAATTAACTATGTTTTATTTTCTAAGAGCTACAGATGTTGTATTATTCATAAGTCTGCTCACATATTATTTATGTCACACAAATAGAATGTCTGTTAGCTTAAAACAAGCAAATTCTGTGTGTTTCTTGAATCTAAAAAAAGAAAATACCAGGGTATATTTACTGTAATTTTTTGGGTCTACAAAATGAGGGGCAAAACTAGTTGAAGTCTAGAACCTTCTGGACTCAGAGTGTGGTCTATAGACCAGTAGCAGCAGCATCACCCATGGGTTTTTAGAAATGCAGAATCCTGGTCCCACCCCACAACTACTGACTCAAAATCTGCATTTGAGCAAGATGTCCGGTGATTTATGAGCACTTTAAAATTAGAAAATCCCTGATCTGTTTTCTAGAAGAAGTTTTAAGAACTTACTTCGGTCTTAATTGCAACTGTATGTGACACATGAGATACTCCCAAGACATCTGACGACCATGGTATTTGGGTTCTAAAATGTATCAATGTATTTTGAAATATTAACTTCTAGTAAAAATACCTTTGCTCCTTTTTAGAAAAAGATATATTTAATTTAGAGTGAGAAAGTGTGAGCTGGGGGTGGGACAAAGGGAAAGGAAGAGAGAGAGAGAGAGAGAGAGAAGCAGACTCCCTGCTGAGCGCAGAGCCTGATGTGGGGGTTTCATCCCACCACCCTGAGATGATGACCTGAGCTGAAAACAAGAGTCAGAGGGTTAACGAGCTCTGTCACCCAGGTCCCCCTATTTTTGCTCCTTCTAAAACAAACCAGCATACAGGTTTAAAGGATCTTTCATTACTATGGCCCGCTAATCAGTTGTGTACTGGTTCCCAGGGAACTGTTTTAGGTTTTAGAAACTTAAAACCACTTCAATGGTCACGTATTTGGTATAGATCTTGGAGAGTAGAAGAACATTTTTCAAATGATAAATGCCCAATAGTATATTTAATGATGCTCAACCATATTTAGCATTTTTTTAACTTTTTTTTTTTAAGATAGAATTTTTTCCTACCCATCAGATTGAATAATGAATGACATCATTACTCCAGGATTTAGGAAGGGAAACCAACCTGATGTACAACTGGCAAGGATCTGAATTGATGTGAACTTTGTGGAGGAGGACACATTTATCAGCTTTTCAGTGGGCCTACATTCTGACCAAAAATTCCACAAAGTAGATTTACTCTACAGAGATATTCCCATATGTTTGCAAAGAAAAACATAAAGGAATGTGTCCTGAACCATTTATATATACATGAAAGTTGGAATTACCTAAATGTCTATCAGCACTAAGAAATTATTTAATAAATTGTAGCAAGTTAATACAGTAAAATATTATGTAGCTATTAAAGAGGAAGAGATAAGCTAGTGTCTAAGATATATATAATTAGATTCAGATACATATGGAGATTACTGACACAGATTAGATGAGCCACAGATATAGGTCTATGCATAGAAAATGCTCATAAGAATAAACACCAAGCTGTTCACAGTGGCTGCTGCTGGGAAGTGGTATGTGGGAGGATAGAAGATTTTTTTACGTTGCAGTTTATCTACTGTTTGATTTTTTTTAATCAAAATAAATGTATAACTTAGAAATATTTTTCTTTTGAATGTCTTCCTCTTAGCCCCCCAAAAATAATGCACTGCTAGATGGAGAAGATAGGCTTATAAATCTCAGAATCTGTGTGCAATCCAAAGAAATTAAAAATAGAAAAAATTCAAGAGTTGCTCAAGAAATACTTCTTAGCAATTCTCAGCTATAGGGTTTCTGAGAAATATCTGATATCTAAATTAATATGTTTTCCACTACTAGATTAAGATATGTGGTAAAATAAGCAACACTAAACTCACAGGTAACCTTTTTCTCCCTGATATTCAGTTTTTATTACTTTATTTTGTTTCTTCACATTTGTATTTAAATTCTAGTTAGTTAACATACGGTGCAATATTGGTTTCAGGAATAGAATTGGTTTCAGGAATAGAATGAATAGTGACTCATTACTTACATACAACACCTAGTGCTCGTCCTAACAAGTGCCCTCCTTAATCCCCATCCCCCATCTTGCCCATCCCCCATCAACCTTCAGTTTGTTCTCAAGGGTCTCTTGTGGTTTCTTTCTCTCTTTATCTCTCTCTGTTTGTCTCTTTCCCCCCTCCCATATGTTCATCTGTTTTGTTTCTTAAATTCCACATATGAGTAAAGTCATACGATATTTGTCTTTCTCTGACTGACTCATTTTGTTTAACATCATACACTCTAGCTCTATCGACATTGTTGCAAATAGCAAGATTTCATTCTTTTTGATGGCCAAGTAATAGTCCATTGTGTGTGGACTCTTTCCATAGTATGGCTATTGTTGATAATGCTTCTATAAACATCAGGGTGCATGTACCCCTTCAAATCTGTATCCTTTGTTTAAATACTCAGTAGTGCAATAGCTGGGTCATAGGGTAATTCTATTTTTAACTTTTTGAGGAACCTCCACATTATTCTCCAGAGTGGTTGTACCAGCTTGCATTCCCACCAACAGCACAAGAGTGTTTCCCTTTCTCCACATCCTTGCTAACACCTGTTTCTTATGTTGTTCATTTTAGCCACTCTGACAGGTGCGAGGTAGTTATCTCATTGTGGTTTGGTTTGTGTTTCCCTGGATAATGAGTGATGTTGATTTCTCAAAATGCAAAATAAAATGACATAATTTTCCACTTATCAAGCTGACAAAACATTTGCCAATATTAAAAAGGTTGCTAATAGGGGCGCCTGTGTGGCTCAGTGGGTTAAAGCCTCTGCCTTCGGCTCGGGCCATGGTCCCAGGATTGGGATTGAGCCCTGTATCGGGCTCTCTGCTCAGCAAGGAGCCTGCTTCCTCTTCTCTCTCTGCCTGCCTCTCTGTCTACTTGTGATCTCTGTCTGTCAAATAAATAAATAAAATCTTTAATAAAATAAAAAAAATTAAAAGGTTGCTAATATTCAGCAATGACAAGTAGGTATACACATAATAATGGGAAGATACATATTTTTAAATGGAAAAACCAAGTTCGATATGGGTAGCCTGATACCATTTTGTAAGTACATAATATATGTCAGAATAAGCATAAGAGAAAGTTGGGAAGAATCAATATCAGGCTCTTGACAATGGCTATCACAAAGGCAAGAGATTTGAGAACAACCTTTTGACTTTTTCCTTTCATAGAATTTTGTTGTTTTTTTGTTTGTTATGTGTTTTTTTTTATTACTTATTTTTTAAAAGATTTTATTTATTTATTTGACAGTCAGAGATCACAAGTAGGCAGAGAGACAGGAAAAGAGAGGGAGGAGGAAGCAGTCTCCCTGCTGAGCAGAGAGCCCAATGCAGGGCTTGATTCCAGGACCCTAAGATCACCACCCAAGCCGAAGGCAGAGGCTTTAACCCACTGACCCACCCAGGTGCCCCTAGAATTTTGTTTTTAATGTGAGAATATGGTATGGTAAGCCTTTTTATTCCCAAATATTTTAAAATTTGAAAGATATTATTTCATTTGAGAGAGAGAGCCAACACGAGTAGAGGAAGGAGCAAAAGGACAAGCAGAGTGGGGACCCTGGCATGGGGTTTGATCCGAGGACCCTAAGATCATGACCTGAGCTGAAGTCAGATGCTTAACCAACTGAGCCACCCAGGTGCCCCCAAATATTTTCAAATATTAAAAAGTGTAAAGAGAACCAGTGAAATTCATTTTTTTAAAAACATACTCCACATCTTTGTGGAGTTATAACTCCTCCAGAGTTTTAATCTCCCTTTGAGAATGAAATAATTCAAAAAAAATTTTTCTCCTTGTAATTAGGCTTGTGAAAAGACATAAAGGGTGAATTTGGAAGGGGATGTTTATATAAGGCAGGTTCCAAACTGGGAACAAAGTAGGGCATGGAATTATATCCCATATTCTCATTTCATCTTAATGGCATATAAAAGATAAAAAAATATCGAGAGAAGGGATATAATTGTGTGTTTTCCATGACTCAAGGGGCACAAATTTTAGTAAAAAAAAAATACTATCTTAAATTGTTTTATGGCACTCCTTTGAGGGACACATTGGAGAGTTCTATACATTAGCTTGTTTTTCTAAGAGCTTTGATTTTTAAGAAGGTACAGAAAACTAGGGGGAAAGAGGCAATGAGAATGCTGAATCAGAATCATGATTCAAATAATTTTTCTTGAAAGTAGGGTCTTTTAGAGATTGAAAGAGTTCTAGGATAGTTTCACCTTTTTTTTTTTTTTTTTTTTTGCTTCTCCCTCTGCCCCTGCTCATGCCCTCTCTCCCCCTCCCTCTCCCAAATAAATAAAAAATCTTCATAAAAAGATAATTATCCCAAAATTTAACTCCAGCCATATTAAAACCTAATCAAATAGCATTCTTAAAGTATTTAAAAATAGTCAGAATTCCCCATTTCACTTTACATGTGAATGGTTTTGTTTTTGTTTTTGTTTTGTTGTTGTTGTTGTTTTCATGTGAATGGTTTGTTCAACAAGAAAATGTTTGATGCATATATTCTGGATATTTCCTTTTCATCTCTAGTTTTGATCTCTAGCAGTTTTGCCAAATAGTATCTCTATGAAACACTATGATTTCAAGTCCCTGTTGGTTCTTGACAAGTTCAAAAGGAGCAAATCACAGATTTCTTTTAGAAGAAGATTCATGTATCTGAAACAGCCTGCCCAATTTAGACAAATATATCTGGAAAGTTTCTTTATTTCAAAAGGTTATGTATCTCCCAGCCAGGTTTATTTAACTGAATACTGTTTATAGTATGAATGAGAGAAATAATATAACATAATTTTTGTGGAATCAGGGAATAGTTCATATGCTTTCAAATCTCAGATATGTAAGTTAATCATTCGGGAACAAAAAACAACTTCTGAAAATGGACATGACTATAATGAAACCCATCAGTAGCTATGTAAAATCCATCTTGCTTAAATTATACTAGTGTTTATAAACACCAATGTATGAATAAATATTAATTTTCTCCAATTTCTTTATTCTGGAAAATACAGGTGCTTGCAAATTTCGTAAGTTGCTCTGCAAACATTTCTGATACTCCCAGAGTTAAGAAAATCCCACAACTTCAAAGTGGAAATGCTGACATCAGGACGTAAAATAATACATTATAAAAGCCTCCAAACGAATTGCTGCATGATAGGCTTCTTTTCATTTTTAAAACATGATGAAAAATCTTCCTTTCATTTATTTCATTTAATTTCATTCAATTTTATTTTGTCTTCCTTTTAATGAAGAATGCTCGAGCCTCTAAGAAAGCCTCAGGTGCATGAAATAGAAGAGATGAATGCAAAAGGCTTTTAATTCCAGGGAGTAACATATCTCTGACTACTCTGTTTCAATTCTTCCATCCTTCATCCTCTTTGCCCTGTGACTTTACAACCATCATTAGAAGGTGGCTAGGTCTGTTTTCCCACCTCTTGAATCTGGTCTGGCCTTTGGATGTGGTCTGGCTAACAGAATGTGTCAGAAGTGAGAGCGAGTCAGTCTTGGTCTGGGTTTCAGGGACCTCCCACATCCATGCTCTTTCTTGGGAGTACCCCAGCACGTTGGGAAAAGTCCCCAGCCAGGTTGCTAGAGGATGAGCTCGCACATACAGCAGAGCCCATTTGTCCTAGCAGAGGCCACACTAGACCAGTCGATAGCCAGCGACCCCCAAATATTGGAGAGAGCCCGCCTGTCTCACCCCCACCCAACCACAGATGTGTAAGAGAGTGCCATGAGAACAGAGGACCCACCCCAATGGCTTATAAACCTTTGAGCAGTAAATACCTACTCATTATTCTTTAGGCACTATTTTGGGGATGCTCTATCTTATTAAGAATATAGCTTCTTAAAAGATCTACATGTTTTTCCTTTTGTTTTCATTTTTTTTTCCCCCCAGCAGAAACTATTTTCATGCTAGACTTGCTCAAGCTCACATTGGCTTTGTACTTTTCAGGAGAATTCTTTGGCTTAAGCCTGTTTTCACAGAAACTCCTGTCCGATATAATTTTGTCCTGTATCTTAGGCTACAAGAAGTCTGATCATGCCACTGGCAAAGAAGTAACTAAATAATTTTAAAAAGTGAAGAGTCCAAATTCCCCCTCCCCTCCAAAATAAAAAAGCTTAGTAAAATGGATATTAGTTTGCAGATTTAAAGGCTAGTTCAGTTGAGGTCACAGTAGTAAAAGCAGAGAAGATAACACGAAGACAGAATTAAGTCTGAATATAACATTTCTCTCAAAATGCCAACATATACATTAAAACAAATAAAATTATAACAGATCAAGCAACAGATACATGTTGTATAAAATACAGATAATATAAGGAAATACAGAAAGGGCAAACTTTTAAGGGATGAATAAATCCAGACCAAGAAAACATTAATAAAAAGTTGAGGGTGTGGTATTAATATTGGAGAAGTTCAAATTTAAGGAAGAGAAGTTGGAAAGGGACAAAACAGAGAAAGACAAAATTTCTAATTCACAGTTAAAATTACTAAGTAATAATTTGCAAAAAATATTAACCAATATCATAACAAAAAAATGAACCGCAAATGGTAAGAAATGCTAGAAACAGAACAGACTATAAATATGTAAGAATTGCAAGTTCTCAACAAAATAATTAAAGCTACAGTAATCAAAGTATGTTAAATGTTATATCCTAATAACAAAGAATATACTTTATTTCAATAATCATATTTACAAAATAATTTCCAGGAATTAGAACAAAAAGGAGAAATAGTAGAAATAGAAACAAAAGTAGAAATAAAAATAGAAAATAGAAATAGAAAAATGAAAATATAATAAAAAATAAATTTTTATTTATAAAAAATAAAAAATAATAAAAAACAAAAATAGAAATAGAAAAAAGTAGAAATAGAAACAAAGCCAAACTAAAAAAATAATAACCAAAATTAAAGCGAAAAACTGAAACTAACTATAATTTAAAAATTTTTCTCCCATGAATTGTCTGGGATCAAAGAAGTAATTAAAATTGAAATTGCAGAGTATTTACAAGGTTATTATGATTAAAACAATTAACATTGAAACTTAAAAGCAGAGAAAAATACATAGCTTTATGCCGCTAAGTAAATAACAAGAAAGAGTAAAAGCAAAAGAATGAACTATGGAAGGCCTAAAGGTAGAAAGAGTAACAACATAAACTTAAGAAACAAAATAACAAGTATAAAAAGAGACAACTAGGGGTGCCTGGATGACTCAATGAGTTAAGCCTCTGCCTTCAGCTCAGGTCATGATCTCAGGGTCCTGGGATTGAGCCCTGCATCGGGCTCACTGCTCAGCGGAGAGCCTGCTTCCTCCTCTGTCTCTGCCTGCCTCTCTGCCTACTTGTGATTTCTTTCTCTGCCAAATAAATAAATAAAATCTTTAAAAAAAGAAAGAAAGAACTAGAAAACAGGAAAAAAAAGGTGGATAAAGACATTGAAAAGCAAGTAACTAGGGGTTAAAGAGTAATACAATGGGTAATGTACCAGCAAACCTAATTAATAAAGGAGAAAAAGCAAAATTAACATTTCAAAATGGAGAATAAAAAACACAGAAGAACTTAAAACTACCCAAAGGAAGTATTTTGCAAACTGCTTTAAACTTGAAAATTCTGGTGACATTGAGGATAGTCTTGAAAAGCAGAATTCACAAGATTGACCGCAGTCAGAGAATATAATGTATTTACCCATTAGTTTTCCTGGAAGGAAACATAAAAAATTAGTAACAACATTTACCCTTTGGAGAAAGAAACTTATAGGGGAGAGACAGAATTGCACTTTCCCTTTCATCTCCTTTCGAGTCATGCCTATATACTCTTGTTTTTAATCTTCTGGGTTCTGTGGTTGGGCACACGGGTTGAAGATCAAGAAGTCAGGTGGGGTGGTTAGGGAGGCAGGTGGTGGAGATTGGAGGAAAAGGACCCAGAGAACAGATTATGGGCAAGGTTCATCTGGACGCAAGGAAGGGGCTGAAAGAGGAGGTAGCTAGCTAGGGGTCAGAGCCAAGCCAAGACAGATAGAGAGAGTCCCTAACAGAGCCCCTGCATGAAAGTGGGCCCATTGCTGGGCAGAGACCCCCTTAGAGCCCCTAAGTGAGCCTGCATTAGGCTTATCTTTGCAGCCTCATCTTTTGGTACCCTGTTGGCCATCTCTCAGTATCTCTCATAGTTGTAAAATGCACTATGTCTATTTGTTTGTTTGTCAATATTTGCTTACATTTTGTAGCAAATCCCTGAATGAGCTCTATTTAACATAACTGAGTGTCAGCGTGATTGGATTTGGTGCTCCTGTTTGGGGACTTGCATATTACACCAACAGGACGGTCCCTGATGCAAACCTCTTTGTTCCCTCCATACCAAAAATGGGAAATTAGTAAGCACAGGTTCCTCATTCATAAAAGAAGCAGGTTAGTTGAGATAAAATGTTTTGTTTCCTCCATGTGAAAGTGCATTTTATTTATTTTTTTTAAAGATTTTATTTATTTATTTGATATACAGAGATCACAAGTAGACAGAGAGGCAGGCAAAAAGAGAGAGAGGCTGCTTGCCGAGCAGAGCCCGATGCAAGGCTGGATCCCAGGACCCTGAGATCATTACCTGAGCTGAAGGCAGAGGCTTTAACCCACTGAGCCACCCAGGTGCCCCTGAAAGTGCATTTTAAACAAGTGACATAGATACCATATGGCCTGTCAGTCACTTGACACTGAAATACAATACACTCCTATTGTCACACAACCATAACCACCAACCATCTCCAGAACTCTTTTAATCTTGTGAAGCTGGAACCCTATACTCTTCCCTTGACCCTCCCTCCAGTCTCTGGCAATCACTCTTCTACTTCCTGTCTTTCTATGAATGTGACAATTCTAGGTACCTCCTATAGGTGGAATCATACTATTTTTGTCTTTTTTTGTAACAGACTTATTTTGTAACGTATCCTTAAGGTCCATCCATGTTGTAGCACCTGGAAGAATTTCCTTTTTTTATAAGTCTGAATAATATTCCGTTGTATATACATACTTATTTTGTTTATCTATTCATCTGTCAGTGGACAATTCTACCCTTTGGTCATTGTGAGTAATGCTGCTATGACCATTGATGTATGAATATCTCTCCAAGACCCTACTTCCAATTTGGGGGGGGGGGGTGTAATACCCAGATGTTGAATTGTTGGCTCATCTTTTCTTACTTTTGAGGAACTACCATGCTATTTTCTATAGTGGCTGCACCATTTGATCTGTACAAGGGGTCAGACTTCTCCACACCTCTACTAACTCTTGGTTCTTTTCTGGCTTTTAATAGTAGCCATTCTAATGAGTGTGAGGTGGTGTTTCACTGCAGTTTTGATTTGCATTTCCCTAGTAATTAGTGAGATTAAGCATCTTTTCATGTGCTTATTGACCATTTATATATCTTCTTTGAGAAATGTCTGTTCAAGTCCTTTGTTCATTTTATAATTAGGTTGTTTTGTTGTTCATGGTGTTGAGTTGTAAAAGTTCTTTATATAGTTTGGACATTAATCTTTTATCAGATACATAATTTGCACATATCTTCTCTCATCTCATGCATTGCTTTTTCAATCTGTTGTTTGTGTTCTTTGATACATTGAAGTTTTTAATTTTGATGCAGTCCGTTTTTTGTTTTTTTTTTTTTTTACCTTTTTGTCTGTGCTTTTGGCACCAGAGTCAAAAACCGGTTGCTAAACAATCCATTTACTTTTAGCAAAGCCTGACTTCTAAGGCACAAAGACGATTTACAATGCAAATCAGTTGGGTAACCTGGATTAATTTGCCCACTCAAAACACAGACTATTAAAAATGAATAAATCAAAGTTGGGGAACTCTGAGCTTTCACTGACACTTTAATTTTTGAAAAAGTATTAAATCTTATTTGAGTAGTTATAACTTTGCATGAGTTTTCTGATTCATGTCTAGTTCATAGATTCTTTCAAGTCAGAATATAATGGAAACCCCATTTGAAGTCAAAGTTTCCATATTAGAGGTCTTGGTTTTGCCAAACTGTCTAGTACCCTGAGTAGCAATAAGCATCTACTCACTAAAGCCTTAAAATAACAAAATATTAGCCCAGAAGTGGCAATTAACATTATTTGTACCATGTATTTATTTTGTGGATGAACTAATTGAGATCCTGAAGGAGAAGTAATGACGTGGTCAATAGAGAATACAAAAGAGATGTCTTGCTTGCAGATATAACACAAATACAAAGCTGTAGAAGTTTGGATAGACTGTCCGAACTAATGGGATAATTGATGCCTGTGGGATGCAGATGTGCATGTGAAGTCAACCTTTAATTATAAGCAGGTGATGCAATAGGAATGCCAGGAAAAATTGGGGGTCTCTAAGAAAACTTATTCCAAGAGATTTTATTTCAGTTCTATAAATGCTCCAGAAAACTGTCACCTTGTCCCTTGGGGGCTCCCACATCTCATGCACTCCCCAGGTATTAAATAGACATTTTGAGAAATGCTAAGAGATCCTCTGTGCAGGTTGCCATCTTGTTGGTTGTGGTTGACCACATTTCATATTTCTAAGTCATGTTATCCTATAAAATTCACAGTATTATAGGCCTGAAGGAACCTTCCAAGTCATTGGGTTCATATTGTCTTTTTTTCAGATCAGGGAACAGAAGCCTAAGGAGACAGTGACTTGACACAAACTGCCAATGGAGTGTGGTCAAGATCTTAATTGGAATCCCGGATTCAAAAAGCTTATATATATTTAGGAATGTCACCAAAGGCAGAAACATAAAATAGATAATGCATGCCAGGTATGCATTCCAAAACTTGAATTCCCTCCTTGTCTTGCAGCTTCTGAAATCTTGCTCTCCCTCAGCCATCCACAAAGTCAGAAAAATCATTGACTTCTAACTTTCTAACTTCCCCAGCTTGGTAACAAAGCCACACAGATCCTAGCCATGGGAACATTCCCTCACGAGCCTAGGATAGGCTTTAGCTTCTCTCTGTGCCACCAGAAACAGGATGGCTGCACCTTGTCCCGATTTTCTCCACTTTCAGCCATCTTTGATAAAGGGGGCTTCATTCTGTAAAGATTAGCCTACTTGAAACGTTGCTGTTTCTGAATTCACATAAAAAAATTATATTGACAAGTTTGCCGATCTTCCAAAATGTTCAAATTCATCTGACCTTCTAAATAACAACATCCACTGGAAAATTATCAGACATCTGGAGAGTCATCTGGGGTTGAATTAAATTTTTGATGTGCTGTGAAATTGGGTCAGTGCCTTAGAATTGCATTTTAATAGTTATGAATGCACTAATAAAATGCCGCTCTTTGGTGCAAATTGGCAACTCTCCCAGACTTCGGAAGCTTCGAAGAAATGAATTTCAAAATTCTCGATTAACAAATATGTACAAGAAGTCAGAAAAGACAAATTAAGAATCCTCTATTATGGGGCACCTGGGTAGCTCAGTAGGTTAAAGCCTCTGCCTTCGGCTCAGGTCATGATCCCAGAGTCCTGGAAACCCCGCATTGAGCTCTCTGCTCAGCGGGAAGCTTGATTCCTCCTTTCTCTCTGCCTGCTTCTCTGCCTACTTGTGATCTCCATCGGTCAAATAAATAAATAAAATCATTAAAAAAAAAAGAATCCTCTATTAAAGTACACAATAAACCCTAGATTTATTTTACGAGCTATGATTTTAAATGGAGCCTATTTGCTCTGCAAAGGGCAACATTGTTCAACGGTGTGAGTAGCTAGTAGAAAATCAGGAGGGAAGTTCCTTTTTCTTCTTGGGATTTGTGGTTCCAGTGAAGTCATTGTACTTAGTCAAGTATTTTCTAGACTGCCTAATGGAGCAAAAATAGGACAAAGAGATGGCAGTTGCGGGGGCTCAGACTTCTACTGGATGTTTTAAAGAACTTCTTAACAATGGGCTGTCTTGTGCCTCTCATGAAAAATGTTTAAGAAAAAGTTGAAGAACCGTGTTTCAGGGATATTGCAGAATATATTTAATTGGATGAGAAGTGTATTCAAAGACTTTCAAGGTCCTTTTGAATTTAAGACTGAGCTGCTACATTCTATAAGATAGAGCTAAAAGGAGCCCTGGTTGAATCCCGGGTAAATAACATGTCTTAGAAGTGAAGTCTCACTTAACAGCATTTAGAATTTCACTCAACTAAAGCGAAGTTTCTGGAACCCACATAGAAGCTAATGGACAGTCACAGCATAGGATGCAAAAAAGACCTCAAGGGAGTTGCATGAGCCTGGCAAAGCATGCACACCCAAAACCCCATAGGGCCAGCGAATCTCTGAAGGCACCTGTAAGGAGGTGTACAGTGGAGACTGAGGGCAAGTCTCAAAATATTAAAAATGTAAAGCATCTTTGGTTTCTTTTCTTATAAAATCATTACCATTGACCTAATCCTTTCCAATAGGAATACATGGAAGCTAAGAGAACTCTGGGACAAATGGCAAAGACTATAAAAGAAATCTTTGTTGGGGTACAACTGTGACTCATTACCTAGGAATGCTAGCACAGTGGAGTGAAGTTTCTTAGGTACTCAAAAGCTCTACAAGGCAAACTTGTATTTTGCTCGACGTGGTACCCTTCAGTTTATTTTTTTAAGGATTATTTACTTATTTGTCAGGGAGAGAGACAGCGGGCACACAAGTAGGGGTCACAACAGGGATATGGAGAAGCAGGCTCCCTGTTGATCAGGGAACCCAATGCAGGACTGGGATCATGACCTGAGCTGAAGGCAGATGCTTAACCAACTGAGCCATCCAGGCGTCCCAGGGCCCTTAAGTTTAATCACACCCGAGCCTCGGATGTTATGACCTTTCTTCCCTTCTCCATGCTCCTCTCCCTCATCCTTGCCCTTAGTTCATCCCTAGGATCCTTGACTTCAGGCAATGCCTCATATTTAAGACCTGTTCTTCTGCCTCATTTGAATCAAAATTGACTTAAGCTTTGGTTTCATCCTTCTGCGCCTAGTTTGGTGAGTGAATTAAGACTTAAAGACGAATACATACACACTCTGTGTACAGCTTTTGTGGTATTTCATGGTAGTTGAGTTTTCCTAGAATTGAAAAACCATTTCACAAATAAGGCCTCTGTGATTATAAATTGAACGCAAGTGGGAAAGAGGCAACGGTTTAAAGTATGGTCTGGTTGTACGCTCCACATGCTACATCTGTTACCTAAAATTGGAAAATATGTAATGGAGAATTATTTTTAAATAATTAATATGGGGGTGTAATTACTATTCCCTTACTATGGGGGCACCTGCGTGGCTCTGTTGGTTGGGCGGCTGCCTTCAGCTCAGGACCCTGGGGTCGAGCTATGTGCCCGGTTCCTTGTTCAGCGGGAAGCCTGAGTCTCCCTTCTCCTCTGCCTGCTGCTCGCCTTGCTTGTGCTCTCTCTCATTCTCTCTCTGCATCAAATAAATGAATAAAATATTTTTTTAAAATTTAAAAAAATAAATTCCTTACTACAGTCTGTACTCATTCAGCAAAGTGCATCAATTTCTTGGAGCCAGTATTATGCTCTTGAACAAACACCATGACTGAAACATGGGTAACATTATTAACCTGAAGTCAATTCACTGTTTTCTAAAAGTTTAAATGTTTTTTTCTTTTCTTGGTGCGTTTATTTATTTTTTCCCATTCCTTTTCTTTTCACTTTATTGATTAGGAATTGTATATATTTAATGAGTACAATGTGACATTTTATGTGTAGCCTATAATTATAATAATACAATAATAACCCATAATATTACATAGTTAGTGTATATTTAAGGTGTGTAACCTGATGTTTTGATATATGTATACATTGTGGAGCAATCGCCACAATCAAACCAGTTAACACAACATCTCATGTAATTACTTTCCTTCTGGTGTTTGTGTGGGGGAGGGGCGAGAATGCTTACGATCAACTAAAGGTTGAAGTATTTGATGTTTGTGGGACTAAGCTCATTCTCTTTTCCTTATTGAGTCAAATTTTGCTACTTTTTTGGTAAGGAGTTCATTTAAGTTATCTTACTTAATACTAAATACTTATCTTACTTAATACTAAAATACTTACTTTATACTAAAGTGATTTTTCAGTTTGCTGGGGAGAAATACTTTAAAAAGGTTAGACATGAAAAGTCCACAAGGCAATGAAGATGAAATATGAGGACAGGGGTTGGTTTTAAGAAGCTGTAATCAGGGCACCTGTGTGGCTCAGTGGGTTAAGCCTCTGCCTTCGGCTCAGGTCATGATCTTAGGGTCCTGGGATCAAGTTCTGCATCGGGTGCCCTGCTAAGCAGAGAGCCTGCTTCTCCATGTCCTTCTGCTGCACCCCCTCCTTCTCTCACTCTCTGTCAAATCAATAAATCCTTAAAAAAAAAAAAAGCTGTAATCATGATGGCTAACATGGAAACAATTTACCCCAGTCTTCTGCAAACAAGCCAGATATTTTTCCTGAGACTATATATCTATATACCCTAAACTGTATAGATTTTTACCATAAACACCCAAACACAGAGACCCTATGGTGGTCATTTACCTGACAAAAAGAAGACAAAACTGATCCATTGGTCTCCAGTGCACCAAAGTGATAAAATAGAATGAACAACTCGTAATTCCAAAGGAGTCCTGTTTCAGAGTTTGGAGTGTTACCATTACACCACCATGACTTTTTTCCCCCTTAAAATCTGTAGTGTCCCAGGGCACCAAAATACTGTTTTTGCTCCAAGGGCCATTTGAAAATACACTGTCCTCTTGAGGACAGCTTCCTGGAGTCAAGGAAGAAACCCATAGAGAGAAAAAAACATCTATTTTTCTCAAACTTCCTTTTCTACCAAGCCTTTTAGTCAAACTGGTAGAGAAGACTTAAAAGTTTCAACTACTTTTGACCTGTAGTTAATCCATGCTTAGGAGAGAAAATTATACAGGTAGGATTCCCTGATTTGTGGGGTGAGTGAGACTTTCAGCTGAAAACAAAAATGGTTTGTAGTCCCTACAGAGGCTGCTGACTCCCATTTTTGAAAAAATGGAGGGCAGCGATACGGAACACTGGTTTTCTTTCTCTCACACATGTTACTTGTATGATCTCATTCACAAAAGGGATAATTAAAATGAACATGACACCTGTCCACCTTAAAAATAACTTCATACAAAAAAACAAAAACAAAAGCAAAAAATCCTTGTACAGAAGATGCTGGTGGGTCCAAATTCCTTAAGGAATAAGATGTAATATTGCACACAAGTTTCCTTTATTCAATAAAAGATATCATTCTGCAGTGATGAACCCAGAATTAATGGGACTAGAAGCCGATCTAATTTGGGGGACAAGATGTCTTTAAAAATAATACCTGTCAGTTGGGTGGGTGCTACATTCCGGCAGGTCCTCCCGCACCTTTCCTCCACCACAGAGGGCTCCTCACTCTCTGGCAGACAAAAACACACTCCTCGTGCCTCTTCTCTTGCAGCTGGAAAATGGACGGGGAGCATCCCAGAACTGACTCTCCCCATGTTGCCCGCAAATGCCTTCCCAATAGCACTGCTTGAATCTAGTGCCCGGACTCTTCCCTTGCTGAAGTCACAGTGTTTGTCCATCCCTTTGAAAAAGTAGAAGAGGATGAAGATGAATATAGCTGTGGTTGCTATTAAGGAAACAGCATAGAGGAGACCAAAAGTGGCCAAAGCAAGTGTGAGATCCACCATGAAAATGGCCAGCTTGACCAACATGTCCGTATTTCTCCTCTTTCTCAGAAGATATTTAAAACTTCCCAAAGGCTCCCACTATGCAATTATGTCTTTGTAAGATGTGGGCAGGGAGAAGAACATTTCTAAACATGCTAAAGTGTGTTGTAATTCCTACAAGTATCTGCCAGGAGGGTCGTATAATGAAATTTTGATTTCCCAACTGGTGTGAAACAGTGGCTAAAGGTGAAGTGTGGGATATTGCTTCATCACTTGCTTCTCTAGTGGAGAGAAGTTCAGGGATTTCTTTTATCACCCTAACTATGTAACTGAATCATATGGTTTCTAATCACCAGGGGATGAACCCACTAATGGTGTGCATTTACAACACATAAGGCTATAGTAGAAATTTGATATTTCTTGGGAAATTAAAATATGCCAGTTTGACCTCTCCTGGATGTGTTTGAAAAAAATTTATTAGAGAATATAATCCAATTATATTCTCTAATAAATTATATTCTCTAATAAATTTATATTATAATATATAATATTATATATTATAATAATATAATTTATATTATATTCTCTAATAAATTCTCTAAAAAACTGAATTTAGCCAATGGGGCAATGGAATTAAATCCCAGAATCACAGCTCAGCAGCAGACATACAAGGTAATAAATTCAAATTAGAAAAGGAAGCTGGTAGGCTACCAGAGATAGCTTTAAAGAAGACAGTCACCTTTTTGTATTAAATGGCATGATTAAAAATTTTGATGATCTAAAAACAAAAGGACCAGGATATTTCTTAGTTAACAAGGTAAATGAAAAGTAATAAGAGAATCCAAGAAAATACATAAAGTTGAATGATGAAGTTGTGTCCTCAAATGAGGCAAACTAAACTGAAATACGCTTTTAAAAAATATATTTTATTTATTTATTTGAGAAAGAGAGAGTGAGAGAGAGCCCATGAGTAGAGGGAGGGGCAGAGGGAGAAGGTAAGGTAGACTCCCTGAAGGGCAGGGAAACAGACACCAGGGGTGCTCTCGGGATCCTGAGATCATGACCTGAACAGGAGTCAGAAGCTTAACCGATGGAGCCACTCGGGTGCCCCAAAATGTGCTCTTTTTTTTTTTTTTAAGATTTCATGTATTTATTTGTTTATTTTAGAGAGAGGAAGAGAGAGTGAGAACAAGAGAGTACTTGTGCACTTGAGATGGAAGAGAGGCAGAGGGAGAGAGACTCTCAAGTGTGCTCCCAGCTGACCACCAAGCCTGACGCGGGGCTCAATCTCACAACCCTGAGATCATGACCTGAGCTGAGGTCAAGAGTTGGATGTTCAACCAACTGAATCACCCAGGCCCCCAGGAAGGGTAGTTTTGAGTTAGACAATGTTGGAAGTGAGAATCTATTGGTCCTTAATACTCAGAATGTTCTTCTCCATGCAATATAGGTTAAGAGTGTGAGATTCTGGGATACCTGGGTGGCTCAGTGGGTTAAGCCTCTGCCTTTGGCTCAGGTCATGATCCCAAGGTCTTTGGATCGAGCCCCACATCGGGCTCTCTGCTCAGCGGGGAGCCTGCTTCCTCCTCTGTCTCTTCCTGTCTTTCTGTCTACTTGTGATCTCTGTCAAATAAATAAATAAAATCTTTAAAAAAAAAAAAAAGAGTGTGAGATTCTATTTCCAAAGGGTTTAATCACACTGCTTGACTTTACAGATATTTCTAAATGCTTAACATTCTGAATGCTGTCTCTTAGTTTTACATTTCTGGAAACCTAAAACACGACAAGAACATAATTATAGTGATAGCACAGAATACCGAGGTTAGAACCTTCGACAGTTTAAAAATAATAGAGGTTATAGTAAGGGAGATGACGAGAATTGAGGAAATATGGATTTCTACATCTTCCACAGTTGGAATTCAAGGAATACCTGTTTACAAGTGGTGTAAGAAATAAAGGTTTGGTATAGTTTTGTAATTAATAAGAAGGACCAGTGGGAGAACAAAAAATACAAATTTAACAAGACTTGTAAGATAAAACAAGTAGAGAAGACACTAGGTTTTTCATTTTCATGGCAAGAAATTAGCAAATACTGTTTAAAATTGCTAAATAACACACTAGGTTTATATGTATATTCGCTAGACCTGTGATGTCCTATATGGGACTATTGAACATTTGTAATGTAGCTAGTCTAAATTGATATGAGCTTTAACTATGAAATACACTTAACATTTAAAAGATCAGACTTTAAAATAGCTCATTCATAGTTTTTATATTGAATATATGTGAAATGACAACCTTTGGGGTAGATGGGATTAAATAAAATACAGCATTAAAATTAACTTCACTGTTTTAAATATAGCTACTACAGTAGTTAATTGTGGCTCACATTATATTCCTATTGGATAGGACTGGTCTGGAATTTTAGAGCTAATCACCCCAGCTAAGCACCCAAACCAAAAAATGTTAAATTAGTTCTCTCTGGTGATTAGGACAGGTGTGGGGGGAGGGAAAGACTTTGTGTTTTCATTCTGTGCTCTTTTGTATGGTCCAAATTTTATTATCAGGTCCCTCTATTATTCATTGAGTGAATTGAGTAGTAAATAAAGATGATGATACTTTTTAAAGAATAAATTAGGTGAGTGAACTAGACGCAAAATAAAAATTAAAATAAAAAAACAAATGAGGAGAATAATGTAAATAAAACTCTAAAACAATATACCTTTCAGGGCACCTGAACAGTTCAGCCAATTGTCTGCCTTCAGCTCAGGTCAGGATCACAGGGTCCTGGGATCAGGCCCTGAGAGTCTACTTCCTCTCCCTCTGCCCCTCCCTCGGCTCACGCTCTCTCTCTCAAATAAATAGATAAACCTTAAATTAAAAAATAAAAAGAAGGAGGAGGAGTCAAGATGGCGGAGAAGTAGCAAGCTGAGACTGCTTCAGCTAGCCTGAGATCAGCTAGATAGCTTATCTAAAGATTGCAAACACCTGAAAATCCATCTGCCGATGGATTTTCAGGTGTTTGCAATCTTTAGATAAG
>NC_081563.1:105384731-105500045 GCF_022355385.1 Mustela nigripes
GGTGAGTGCTGTGAAGTGTGTAAACCTGGTGATTCACAGACCTGTACCCCTGGGGATAAAAATATATGTTTATAAAAAATAAAAAATTAAAAAAAAATAAAATAAAAAGAAAATAATATACCTTTCCACATATAGGAAAGGAAAGGTAGGTAATTACAACTGGGAAGGGAGGTTCAAGTTATGAAATGTCTTATAGTGAGCAATAGTGCTTTTTTTCAGCCTAAAACTCAATGTTAGGAATTGGTGGTTTTCCACAGATGAGATTAAACAATTAATGTAAAATCATTTTTACTGGAATAATATTGCATAGGTTTATATTGTACAGTCATATTGTAACCATGCATTGTGATGGTTAATAAAAGTGTATGTAGCTTAAATGATACACACATGTTCCCAATTGAACAAAGAGAGAGACCCTGTTGTGCTTACTCACCTTACTGAAGAAACTTGTCCTTAACTGAAAGAATGAACAACCAACTTCAAAACCAAACACCTTTAAATATTATCTCTCAAATTCAACTTCCTGATTTTACAAAGCTGCTAGAGAAGTAACAGTCAGGGGAAAAATTCAAATTTTCTATTGTAAGTGCAATTAAAGGACAGTTTTCTTTTTAAGTAACATTAAATGAAACTAACTTTACATAAACTATTTAATGAATGTGTATATCCAAAATTTCTCACATTATTTATATAAAATTAAATTAGTTATAGTATTAATTAGAAAAAAAATACAAATTTAGATTTTCCTCCCTGGTAGAGTATGTTTTCAGAGGTCACACTGGGGAGGAAATTTCTCTCTTCCCTTAAGAATTTGTTCTATCAAAAATTCCTATAAACTTCTCAAAGGGGGTTGCAGAAATGTGATATCAATACAAACCAATGGTCCTTTTGGACCATTGGTTTATATTTTCTCCACTAATTTTTCTTTTTTTTTTTTCTTAAAGATTTTATTTATTTATTTGACAGAGAGAGATCACAAGTAGGCAGAGAGGCAGGCAGAGAGAGAGAGGAGGAAGCAGGCTCCCTGCTGAGCAGAGAGCCCGATGCGGGCCTCGATCCCAGGACCCTGAGATCATGACCTGAGCCGAAGGCAGTGGCTTAACCCACTGAGCCACCCAGGCGCCCACCACTAATTTTTACAAAAGAGAGAAATGTACCCCACTTTCACTTTTAATTGTCTTTAATTTTCCATTCGAACATCATTCCTTGGGCTAAAATGTTCAGTTTTTTATTGATAGCTGTATGCTGCAGCCTATGCAAACAGATGTAATTTCTTATCAGTGAGGTATGGATATCTGCTGGAAAATTTTTAATAAAAATAATTTATTCTAAAGAATAGGTTTCGATAGGAAAAGGGCAAAAGGGAAAATGAGGCATTAGAAAACATCAACAGATTTGAACAAAGGAAGAACAGAAATGGGCTCTGGCAAACAGTGGCAAACCCCACCTACTTTGCAGGCTTAAAATGCAAGTTGTTGTGGCTAGCGTGAGACCCTGAGGACATAAATTGGGATTGTAGCCTTTCATGTCCTTCAGTGTGACAACTGGGATGATTTTAAATGTAGACTCAAGACTAGAAGGATATGGGAAATTCTCTCATCCAACATGAAGATCTTAGGTTCTTATCCTAAAGTAAATTTATGTAAAAATCAGCAGATCTAGGACAAGTTAAGATGGAGAACAGTGATTTAAAATAAAAAGAGGTTTGCTGACATAATTTTTATTGATGGATAGGTTTCTTTATTTGTGCAAATGAGACTTTAGTTTGGACCACCAAATATCACACTCAACACTTCGTCCTAAACTGTCCCCTAAATATATTTCCAATAATTTAAAATAGATTTTAAATCAGCAGCAAGCAGGGTCGCAGTCGATTTAAAACAACTGCAGTGACTCCTGAAGCAAAATTATACATTGACTATCTCTTGCCTTTCAGATCATCAAATCCCCAAAGACTCGCTATAAATCGCTCCGCTTCCTTCCCATAATGACTTGGGCAGAAACATTCTGAATTAAATGACGCTGTGACGTGATTTATGTACATCTGGACTTTCAACCCAATGACTTCCCAGCACTCCATCAATCTTTATAAAGTCCTGGCAATGTACTTGAAAAGAATTGCAATGCCGTAAGTTAAAAGCGAAGGCTGGGTTTTGCCAATGTGACAAGATAAGAAGCTGTGTGACCTGGCCCACGCTGGGTAGCCGGTGCTGGAGGAGTGATTGCACTTTGGGCTCAGAAGCCCCCTGAGCTCTGCCGCTTGCTCTCTGCAGTCAGCTGTCACAGCTTGACATGACTACTGCAGGGAAAGGTTGAGAGGAACTTCAATGCTGGGGCTTCTTTAATATTTCTTTTATGACATTAACTTGAAGCTGCTGGAGCATGCTTGCATTTTTACTCTGTTAATTTATTCAGATTGGTGCCTCCCTAAACCTATACAATATAATTCAGTACATCTGAGGATTGTATTGTTGTTCCCAATATCAGGTAACTCTTTCTCCCTACGAAGGGATTAAACCGTCTAGGTCCACGACATTAGGCTTGGCTGTGCGACTTGCTTTGGCCAATGAAATGTGGTCAGAAATGCTAGATGTGAGTTGGGAGCAAAAACTCTAGGAGCTGTTGTGGGATGTCACCAACATTCTTTTTCCAGAGCCAGGGGGCTGGCGGGTCCCAAATGGAGGCTGCTTATGCCACCTGAGTGGGCTCCGGATGGAAGAGCCAAAGCCAACCTACAATTGCCATATAAAATGAGCAAGAAGAAAATTCTGCTGTTGTAAGATACTAAGGTCTGAGGGTAGAAGGTATCTATTGTTACTGTAGCATAACTCAGTCCAAACTGACTGGTAAAAAATGAGTAACCTAGGGGCTCAGTGGGTTAAGCCTCTGCCTTCAGCTCGGGTCATGATCTTAGGGTCTTTCGATCGAGCCCCGTATCAGGCTCTCTGCTCTGCGGGGAGCCTGCTTCCCACCCACTCTCTCCCTGCCTGCCTCTCTGCCCACTTGTGATCTCTGTCAAATAAATAAATAAAATTTTTTTAAAAAATCAGTATCCTTTAAAGAAACTGTAAGAACCTTCCAAGCATGAATAAATCGAAAAAGGTCAGCAAACCTTTGGCCAATAAGAGTGCTGTCTTATTTCTTGAGATTTGGATTTCTGCACTGCTGATCTATCCTTTTTATTTGTCCTTTGGAAAATATTGGAGATTGGGAATGTTGCTTTTAGAAATGCAAGATGCCTGTACCCAAAGTTGATCTCATACTCTCCCATTTTCTTGACAGAATGGAGGCAAGTCTGGACTCTTTAAAGTCTAGAGATCTCATAGCACTTATCTGCTGACAGCAACATTAAGCCAGCCACAGTAAAATTCTCAGGTGGGAGCTAATATCTGGGGAGGTTCCTGGGAGAGCAGAATAACTCAATGTATTGGTCATGTGCAAAGACGTATCTGTGGTAGACCAGCTAGACTGGTACAGTCCAGTAAGTATTTATATTCAAGGGGGACGGAATTTTTGACACATTTGGGGTTGTCCAAATCAAAATGGAATGCAATTCAGAGAAGGCCATCAGTCCATAAATCATTAAGACTTTAGCTCTAAATTCAATACCACATTTAATAGATTATTATATAAACTTCAATGCTCTTTTTGTCTTTAAAAATAATGATTGAATGATTGCACAGGTCAACCTGTCTGGGTTTTAATTACAGCGATGCTGATTACTAGTTGTATACCTTTGGGGAACTACTTAAACTTTGCTGTACTTCAATGTCTTCTGTTAGGAAAGGAGGACAATAATATGACCTACCTCATATGGCCATTGCAGGATTATATGAGTTAAAGAGGTAAAATGCTGAAATAGTTCTGTAACTATTCAGTTAATGTAAGCTAACATCATTAGCTATTTTGCCTATCTCTAAAGGTTGCAAGACAATGAGTTGCCTAAGAAAGAACTTCATGAAATTTATGAAGCATCATTTTTGTTGTTTCTTATTTTTTTACCTTGCTCTACAACATGACTTATTTTTCTTTGATTGTGATTCTTTGAAGGGTAGCGATAATTTAGGATGCTTACTAGATTCATTTGATGAGACCAATACCTTCTAGGGAGACCATTGGAGTAAAAAATAATTTGTCTCCACAAATCAGTCTTAAAATGCATGCCAAATGTGGTAAAATCTCCACAATTTGGTTGATTAATTGCATCCAATTTTTATCCCAAGGTGACTTCCTTTCTGCACCTGGGTCTCTTTTCAAACCATGAAGACTTAGTTCCAAAAACTAACACGAGGATGATGAATCCCATCACAAAGGAACAAGGAAAAAAATCCATTCTCCTTGCATAAAACAATGCTTGAAAGATTCTTCACGATTTATTAACTACCTATATTGTCCTCTTTCCCTTTCCACAGCTAATGCTCCTTGTGAGAACTATTTCAAATTTTACAGAACTTTATTGAAACTTGTCTGTCATTTTAGTATAGGAAGTTAAAGAATTATTTCATCTGAATTCCTGGCCACTTCAAATTACTATGGAATCATTCTATGGAATGTTGTAGAAATCAGATGCCCTCTCCTTCCCCAACACACCTGGAGCTTTCCACTGTCCTCCATTTTTAAAGACCTCTGTCACAGTGTATATTTACTTCTGCACTTGGCTTAAGAAATCTTTTCAAGTCAGGGGAGAAATATCAGAGGTCTATTGAAATAGACATCCTTCCTTAAAACGTGTATGAAATGGACATGGTGGCTATGGCATTAGCCTGGGACACAAAAATTGAACAATTCAAGTCAATAAATTAATGATAAGGTGATGGTTCAAGCTCAGACAGGAATTATGAGGAAACGACAATGTACTTCTTGAAGAATTCAGAGGCTTGGTGTGTGTTCTTGTCCTGTGGTTTTTTCTGGCAAATATTTTCCTGCAGCATGTTCCTTCTTTTGTCTTTCTCCGGCATTCCACATAGCAATAGCACCACCTATTGGCCTATTCCATTTGCTCGCTTGCTGTCCTGAAGATTTGCTAACTACTGCCCTGACAGGTACAGAGAATGCAGCTTATGGTTTCCCTAATATCACCCACCTCTTGTTTTCTACTGAGTGGCTTTGTTATACAGCAGTTTTGGGGTTAGTTCAATAGCTCATGGCTATTAAAAAGACATTTTAAGATAAGCCATTTCTTAGCTCGTAAACTCTTTTGAAATTCTAAATTGTAGAAGTACCGTTAAGTAACAGATTCTTTAGTTCTTCTGTTGCAGTCAGTATAGTGTGAATCAATGAGTCATCCTGGGAGGTACATAAAGTGAACTGATTAATAACACTAGCTAATTAACCCAATTCAGTTTTATGTCCTCAACCCCAAATATTGTTTCTGCTTGTAAGAACAGACATAAACAGTTATGAGTTCATATTAACTTCCTGTTTAAATGGAGCTGGAGAGTATCCTAGGTGCATGGACGCAAAGAATCTTAGGAAAAGCCTTATCAAGAGATCACTCAACAGGGCAAAGATCCTGCTTGCAGAAAGCATGGAAATTCTCTTTTATACCTATTTTTGCTGAGTTGTGAACTTGATTGACCTGACCAAATCTACAAGTTTGTTTTAAAGCTGGGTGTAAAGATTCCCCTGACCAAGATTGACTTCTGAAGAAATAAAGTGAGTGCCCAGTGTCACCACAGCTTCCTGATGTTTGACCCCATGAAAGCAAATGGCTTGCCCACAATAACAAATGGATACATTTGAAAAACAAAGGAAGAGAAGAAGAATGAGTACAAGGACTATCAAACCATAGTGCATCTACATCAAGCCCAAAGCAGAGGCTGGGAAGGGGATCCATTCTCTCTAAGAAAATCCTGTAACACAGGGGATGCAGCAGGGTAGCAAGAATGTGACCTTAAGTAAAGGCTAGTCTCACTCCTATGCCATGGCTGAGCTCTGGAGTAGAAGCCACATCACAAGTGTGTATCCCTGGATTGGTCAGTCATTGGCTCTAAGTTTGTCCCCAGTTGCATAGGGGTAGACATAACTTCCCTGGCACAAAATATTGTATAAGAGTTGAAGGCAATTCTCTGGAGAAAGAGTGGCTGATAACCATGTGTTCATTAGTGTCTAATATTCACAACAACTGGGAAATGGGCACCTTGGCTCTTCTGGGACATCTGGGTAAAGGGCTTTTGGGTAGGATTCTCAAAGTGTGTTCCACAGTGCACCCTTTGGGTCTTAGTTTTATATTTAAATGCATTCAAATCCACCATCGGTCATTTTATTTAACTTTTCAGTTCAACTCTGAAATGACTGGACTTGATCCTCAGGAATTTCCTTCTGGTACATAGAATTCATAGGCAGGATGGCTTGTTTACTTGAAATGTTAAGGACAGTTTAGGGGGGTATAAAATTCTTGAGTCCCAATTTTTCTTCTCAGCAGTTTATAAATATTGCCTTAGTCTTTTTTTGTTATTTCCAGAGAAAACTATGAGGTAAACTAACTTTTCTTTTGTATGTCACTTATCTTTCCTGCCTGTGATTCCCATGTATTTTTTTTTACCCTTAAACTTCTGAAATTTCACCAGGATATATGTTGGTTTCTATAGTAGGCAGAGTAATGCTCCCCACCCCTTCCTCCAAAAGATGCCCACACCTTAATCCCTGGAACCTGTTACTTCACATAGAAAAGGACCTTAGTAAATGCAACTAAGGATTTTGGGATGATGAGATTATCCTAGATTATCCAAGTGAGTCTGATTTAACCACAAGAGTCCTTCAAAAATCAGAGAAGAATGTGAAAGGACGGAAACTCAGTCAGAAACCTGAAGCTGTTACACTGCTGGCTTTGAAAATTAAAGAAGGGACCACAAACCAAGTAATTCAGGCATTCTCTAAAAGCTGGAAAAGGCAAGGCAATGATTCTCCTGTAGAGCCTCCAGAAGGAATGCAGCCCTACAGACACCTTGATTTTAGATCAGTGACATCTGACCTCCAGAACTGTAAGATAATAAGTTTGTTTGTTTTAAAATGCTAAGATTGGGATAATTTGTTACAGCAGCCATAGGAAACTAATACAGCGTCAACCATTACTTCATCTCCTTTGTATGTCTTCCATATCTATCAACTACCCTACAATAATTTTCTTTGTTCTTTTTCATTTTGTTTTGTATGATATTCTCAAACTTGACCATCATGATCCCAGTCACATTTTTAGTAGTGATGTTTCAACATTTGTTACTACTAATATGTCCTTTGTTTCAATAACACTTTTATATTTCCATTCCATTTTTTCCTTAGACACAGTCAATTAATTTTTCATCTCCTTCTCTTGTCTTGCAATATTCTTAGACTTGTGTACATTTCATTTGATTCCAGGCTGTTTTTCCTTTTTCTTTTCTTTCTTTCTTTTTTGAATTGTCATGGTGCATATCATTTTTTTAATTAACATAATGTATTGTTTGTTTCAGAGGTACAGGTCTGTGATTCATCAGTCTTACACAATTCACAGCACTCACCATAGCACATACCCTCCCCAATGTCCATCTCCAGTCACCCTATCCCTTTTACCCTCTTCTGCTCCAGCAACCCTCAGTTTGTTTCCTGAGATTAAGAATCTCTTATAGTTTGTCTGCCTCTCTGGTTTCATCTTGTTTCATTTTTCCATTCTTCCTCTATGATCCTATGTCTTGTTTCTCAAATTCCTCATATTAGTGAGGTTATATGATACTTGTCTTTCACTGATTGACTTATTTTGCTTAGCATAATACCCTCTAGTTCAGTCCACATCATTGCAAATGGCAAGATTTCACTTTTTGATGGCTGTATAATATTCCAGTGTGTGTGTGTGTGTGTGTGTGTGTGTGTGTGTGTGTGTACCACATCTTCTTTATCCATTCATCTGTTGATGGACATTTAGGTTCTTTCTATAGTTTGTCTATTGTGGACATTGGTGCTATAAACATTGGAGTACACATGCCCCTTTGGATCACTACATTTGTATCTTTAGGGTAAATACCTAGTAGTGCAATTGCTGGGTCATAGGATAGCTCTATTTTCAACTTTTTGAGGAACCTCCATACTGTTTTCCAGAGTGGCTGCACCAACTTGCATTCCCACCAATAGTCTAGGAGGGTCTCCCCACCTTTTTTAATGATTCTATTTATTTGACAGAGAGAGAGATCACAAGTAGGCAGAGAGATAGGCGGGGGGTGGGGTGGGGGGGGAAGCTGGCTCCCTGCTGAGCAGATATCCTGATGCAGGGCTCAATCCCAGGACCCTGAGATCATGACCTGAGCCAAAGGCAGAGGCTTAACCCACTGAGCCACTCAGGTGCCGTGGAGGGTTCCCTTTTTTCCACATCCTCACCAACACCTGTCATTTCCTGTCTTGTTAATTTTAGCCATTCTGACTGGTGTGAGGTGGTATCTCACTGTGGTTTTGATATGTATTTGCCTGATGTCGGGTGATGTTGAATGAAAACTTTTTCATGTGTCCGTTGGCCATTTGTCTTCTTTGGAGAAATATCTGTTCATGTCTTCTGCCCATTTCTTGATTGGATTATTTGTTCTTTGGGTGTTGAGGCTGATGAGTTCATTATAGATTTTGGATATTAGACCTTTATCTGATATATCAGTTGCAAATATCTTTTCCCATTTTGTCAGTTATCTTTTGGTTTTGTTGACTGTTTTCTTTGCTGTGCAAAAGCTTTTGATCTTGATGAAGTCCCAATAGTTCATTTTTGCCATGCTTCCCTTGCCTTTGGCGATGTTTCTAGGAAGAAGTTGCTGCAGCTGAGGTCAAAGAAGTTGCTCCCTGTGTTCTCCTCAAGAATTTTGATGGATTCCTTTCTCATATTGAGGCCTTTCATCCATTTGGAGTCCATTTTTGTTTGTGGTGTAAGGAAATGGTCCAGTTTCATTCTTCTGCATGTGGCTGTCCAATTATCCCAACACCATTTGTTGAAGATACTGTCTTTATTCCATTGGATATTGATGTATTTCTTTGATTTTGTTATTAATTGGGTTATACAAGTGGCTGCTCTCATGTTCAGGGCATAGAAATTTAAAATTGTTAGATCTTCTTGTTGGATAGACCCTTTAAGTATGATATAGTGTCCTTCATCTCTTTTATAGTCTTTGGTTTAAAATCTAATTTATCTGATATAAGGGTTACCACCCCAGCTTTCTTTGGATGTCCATTAGCATGGTAAATTGTTTTCCACCCCCTCACTTTAAATCTGGAGGTGTCTTTGGTTCTGAAATGAGTTTCTTGCAGACAGCATATCAGTGGGTCTTATTTTTTTCATTCATTCTGATACCCTTTGTCTTTTGATTGGGGAATTTAGCCAATTTACATTCAGAGTAACTACTGAAAGATATTAATTTAGTGCCATTCATTGTATTGTCTGTACAGTGACTGTTACTGTATATTGTCTCAGCCTTTCTTCTCTGTTACTTTCAGGCTCTCTCTTTACTTACTCTCTCTTAGAGATCCCTTTCAGTATTTCCTATAGGGCTGGTTTGGTGTTTAGAAATTCTTTTAGTGTTTCTTTGTCCTGGAAGCTTTTTATTTCTCCTTCTATTTTCAATGACAGCCTAGCTGGATATACTTTTCTTCTGTTTTTCTCATTTAGTTCTCTGACTATATCATGCCAGTCCTTTCTGGCCTGCCAGGTCTCTGTGGATAGGTCTGCTGCCAATCTAATATCCCTACCATTGTATGTTACAGACCTCTTGTCCCAAGCTGCTTTCAGGATTTTTCTCTTTGTCTCTGAGACTTCTAAATTTCATTATTAGATGATGGGGTGTGGACCCCATTTTATTGATTTTGAGGGGGAGTTCTCTGGATTTTAATGCCTGTTTCTTTCCCCAAATTAGGGAAGCTCTCTGCTATAATTTGCTCCAATATACCTTCTGGCCCTCTCTCTCTTCCTTCTTCTTCTGGGATCCCAATTATTCTAATATTGTCTCATCTTATGGTATCACTTATCTCTTGAATTCTCCCCTCATGGTCCAGTAGTTGTTTATCTCTCTTTTCTCAACTTCTTTATTCTCCATCATTTGGTTTTCTATATCACTAATTCATTTATCCTAGAAGCAAGGGCTTCCATTTTTTATTGCACCTCATTAATAGCTTTTTAAAATTTCAACTTGGTTAGATTTTAGTTCTTTTATTTCTCTAGAAAGGGATTCTCTAGTATCTTCTGTGCTTTTTTCAAGCTCAACTACCATCTTTATAATCTTCATTCTGAACTCTAGTTCTGACATCTTATTAATGTCCATATTGATTAGGTCCCTAGTCATCAGTACTGCCTTTTGTTCTTTTTCTTTTTCTTTTCTTTCTTTTTTTTTTTTTTTTTTTGAGGTGAGTTTCTCTGCCTTGTCATTTTGTCCAGAGAAGAATAGATGAATGAGAGAACTAAATGCTAAAAGGGTAACAATGACCCCAGAAAAGTGTGTACTAACTAAATTAGAAGAGACCCAAAACTGGAGGGAGAAGAAAAAAAAAAAAAGCTGGTGAGTAGGACAGAGCCACACACTTGATTTTGGGTGTATTTTTGTCTGTTAGAGGAAACTGCTTCCCAAAATTTTAAAGAAAAAAAACTTCTATACATACAAAAATAAGGATAAACACAATGAAGGGATAGAGTATGACTATAAGATGAAAATTCTAAAAAGATTTTTTTAAAAAGAACTAATTAAAAAGATGGTTGAAAAAAGAAAGAAAAAATTTTTTAAAAAGAAAAGAAAAGGAGAGAATGTGATCAGGCTCTCTAGCTAAAACAAAAGCACACACTAGATTTAGGGCATATTTTGGTCTGTTAGAAGAAACTGTATCCCAAAATTTTAAAGAATAAAAAACTTATATGTAAACAAAAAAGGTTAAATACAATGAAGGGATAGAATATAACTATAAAATGAAAATTAAAAAATATTTTTAAGAAGAGCTTATTTATTTATTTGATAGAGATACAGTGAGAGAGAGAGCACAAGCAGGGGAAGTGGGAGAGGGAGAAGCAAGCCCCCTTGGAGCAGGAAGCCCAGTGAGAGACTTGATCCCAGGACCCTGGGACCAGGACCTGAGCCTAATGACTGAGCCACACAGGCACCCCTTAAAAAAGATTTTTTAAAGATATTGATAAGATGTTAGTTAAAAATAGGGAAGAGGAAAAATTCAAAATAAATCTAAAAATAAAAAATAACAAACATTTAAAAACTTTAAGTTTGAAAGATTAAAGAATCATGGTGGGGTGGGAACCATGAATTCTATGCACTGTATTCCCCTAGCACTGGTGTTGTGTAGTTCTCATTGATCAGTGAACTTGGTATTGGCTGGATGTTCTTGCTGATCTTCTTGGGGAGGGACCTGTTGCAGTGATTCTCAAGTGTCTTTGCCTGAGGCAGAATTGCACCGCCCTTGCCAGGGGCAAGGTTAACTAATCTGCTCAGGTTCGCTCTTGGGAGCTTTTATTCCCTGAACACTTTCCGTAGAGTTTTAGAGGCTGAGAGTGAATATGGCGGCTCCCTAGTCTCCAGCCGGAGGAGCCAAGAGCTCCGGGCCCCACTCCTCAGTGTGCCCTCACAGAAAAACGCCAATCACTCCCCTCTCCCTGGTCTCTGGCTGTGCTCTGAGCTCACATGGCCTGTGACCGAGTGTTTCTATCTCTGGTGCACGGTCCCGCCTGGAGTCTTCAAACCCAGCAGATTCCTGCACCACTCTCATGCCACTCCCCAGTGGAGGAAAGTAAGTCTCCCTGGATCTGCCACTTGTGGGGTCCCTGCTCAAAGATAAGTGGTCCGACTTTGCCATGGATCCTGGTTTAAGGTAACACTGAGCTGACAGCCCACTCCTCAGCTCCATCTTTGCCACTTGCTTCCCCACTCTGATACCTGAAAACTTTGCCACACTGAGACACCCCCAGTCTTTCTGTGACCCTGAGAGTCCTGAAACTACACTGACTGAGTGAGCATTCCACCCTCTGCTTAGCCACTGGAGCGACATCCCTCCACGGAGCAGACTTCTAGAAGTTCTGGTTTTGTGCTCTGCTGTTCTCTCACTTGCTAGTGGCCAGCTGATGGAGTCTCCCTATCTCCACAGTCACTCTTCTAGTATATGACTTCGGATTCACTTCTCTGCACGTCCTACCTTCCAGTAAGTATTTGCTTTTCTGTCCATAGAATTGCTACTAGTCTTCCTTGGATCTCCTGTTGAGTTTGTAGGTGTTCAGGATGGGTTGTTAACTATCTAGCTGAATTCCTGGGACCCAATGAAACTTGGGTCCCTACTCCTCCACCATCTTGCTCCCTCCAGCCATTTATTTTTAAAATATGGAGAATGAGGGGTGCCTGGGTGGCTCAGTAGGTTAAAGCCTCTGCCTCTGGCTCAGATCATGACCCCAGGGTCCTGGGATTGAGCCCCACATCAGGCTCTCTGCTCAGCAAGGAACCTGCTTCCTCTTCTCTCTTTCTGCCTGCCTTTTTGCCTACTTGCGATCTCTGTCTGTCAAATAAGTAAATAAAATCTTTAAAAAATATATGGAGAACAATATCTCTCCCTAAGAGTCCTCTTGTGGAATATTTTTCTCACCTACTTTTTTACTTAAATTCTTTCATTCCCTCATCTTTATTTGGTAATATCTACAAAGAGCTGTCACACTTTGTTAAATTAACATTTCTTAAGTAGAGCACAGGGTGCCGGTGATAAGCTGCTCAACAAGAGGCCACAAGAGAAATTGAAATAGAGAAGTTTGTTACTCAGAGGTCCTGGAGGAAGAGCACAACATACTTCCAGGAGACTCGGGTGGTGAGGTCAAGGGAGGGTGCAAACAAACAACAAGGAAGGACTTGGGGCACATGCCTTTATTAGGATCTGTGGTTGGAGTGATTTAATGTTTCCAGGCTAAGGCTGTATTGGTTAATTCAAACACAAAGAGCAGGGTTTTATCTAAGCAACACATGAGGCATACAGGACCTGGGGGGCAAGGCAGACTGTTCATCATGAGAACTTGGGGAAATCACATCAGAAACTTGCATTTGCTTATAATAATTCTGAGCGCTGCTATCTAAGGCATGTGCCTGCATGCAAGGGCTAGTGTCCATTAAGGTAGCTGCAGGCCACCTTACCAAACAGGATGGATGCTGAGGTAACAATGATCTGGAATAACTTAGCTAAACTCTGCGAACAGATCTCAAGCTGGTTCCTAACTCTCATTTTGATTAGAGATGGCTAGATGATGGATAATACTGTAGCAGGGAAGGAAGAAGTGCTCTGGGACAGTTACAGTTCTCCTAAGATCTGTTCTTCGAGCATCCTCTCAAGAAATATATTTGTCCTTGGGCCTTACAAGTGTGTCCCACAACTAAATTCCTGAAATCTAATTTCTCATTGAAAACTCCCATTCTCCTCCTTTAGCATTGCAAGCAGAATTCTTGCATGTAGTATCACGACTGTGGTAATGCATTGTCATTTTAGTGCAGATTTGGATAGTTTGGGGCACTGTATTTCTTAGACTATGATTTGAGGTTTTAGCTCCATTGTTCTCTTCTTTAATTTTACATTTTCTTAAAGCGTGTTTGTGTGTTTACTTATTTTAAGTATCTCTACACCAAACATGGGGCTCGAATTTACAACCTGAAGGACCGGAGTTGCATGCTCTTCTGACTGAGCTAGCTAGGCAAACTGCTTTATTTATTTATTTATTTATTTATTTATTTATTTATTTATTTTTACATTTTAAAAACTAGGTATATAATTCACATATCATAAAATTCACCGTTTTGAAGTATAAAACTCAGTAGGGCTGGGTTTGGGGGTGGCTTTTTTTGCTATTTTAAAGATATTATGTCACCATCACCACTATCTAATTCCAAAACATTATATAGCCCCCCAAAGAAACTTTGTATCTGTTAGCAGTCACCCTATTAGATCTCCTCCCCCAAATCCCTGAAAACCTCTATTCAACTATCTCTATGGATTTGCTCATTTTAGAAATTTCATAGAAGTGGAATCCTAAATACGTGATTTTCTATGTATGGTTTCTTTAACTTTGCCTGTTTTCATGGTTTGTTCATGCTGCAGCATGAATCAATAATTTATCTTTATTACCAAATAATACTTCATTGTGTGGATATACCACATGCTCTTCGTCCGTCCATTTTCTGATGGACATTCGGGTTGTTTCCACTTTGGGGCTGCTATGAATAGTGATGCTATGAACTCAATGTGTAAACTTTTATATAGACATGTTATTAGTTTTGCGGGGTAGTCTTTTCTCTTTATAGATGGGATGTTTCTCTCTCTATTTATTATTCTTTTTCTGGTGTGTTTCAAGAGAAGTGAAATAAAAATGCTTTTACTCTTCCATTCTTAATCAGAAATAATCTTATCTAAACAAAAGACATGAAAACTGAAGTCCAAAGACCTCACATAAATTGCTCAGAGGCACCAGTTAACAACCAAGCTGAGAACAGAGGTCTCTTTGAATTTATGAAGGCAATTTATTCCCATTTGCCCTTTTGTTTCCATAATACCTTGATTTCCTTTTTCCACTAAATTATTTGGTTAGCTATTGCTGCATAACAAAATCCCTCAGTACTTAGTGACATAAAACATCAGCCATTTATCAATTCTCATGGGTCTTCAAGTCAACTGGTGGTTTTGCCGATTTGAGCTGGGCTCAGTGGGGCTCCCTCATTCATCTTGGTCAGCTGCTGGTCTGTGAGGTAATTTATTGATTGTTGCCGTACTCTTTGACACACTGGGGATCTTGGCTGGGGTGATTTATCACTCTTCTCATGGCCTCTCATCCTCCAGGGCAGAGCCAGGACTTGTTCTCAGGGCAAAGCAGGGTTCCAAAAGAGAGAAAAAAGTACATGAGTTTTCTTGAGCCTCAGACCTGGTAGACTATAACTTCCCCTAAACTGTATTGGCCCAAAGAAATGAGCGTATCAGGCCCAGATTCAAGGGTGGAAGAAAGAGCTTCCCCCTCCCCCAGGGAGGAGTTGTAAGCTCACACTGCAAGGGGTATGGTTTTGTGGGTGGTCATTTTGCAATCACTCTACCACCATCTTGCACTAAGAATTACCTTTTAATGATTATGTAAAAGTTGCCAAGGAAGTGACAGAAAATAGTTCAGAAAAAAATAAAATTAACACTAGGAATAGACTTCTTAATTGGAGTAAGATACCTATTCAGGACTTACTGTAAACATTCTCTTCTAGACATACCAGTATGCACACATGCTGACTTCAAATCTACCCTCTCATTCTCCTGATCTCTCCCCACCTTGTTTTGGTGGTAACTGATCTATAGCATGGCCTTTCTGCCTTTCCAAATGTTTCCCATGCTTCAAGTGTCAACTTCAGACTCTCATTAGCATCCAGTGTTCCTCTTATAACACACTCATATAACAAATGTACTTGTCTGCCCACCATATTCTGTCCCACTGGACTAAAAAGTCCTTGAGAACAAAGCTATTGCCTAGTGCAATTTTGAATCATACAGGCCAGTGCCTAGCACATAGAAGCAGTATAATAAAAGTTTGTGGAATTTATAAACTAATGGATGAAGCCTTCACTGCCCTCTTCAGCACATTATGATTTTTCTCCTATGATTCATTTTATGAATTGTCTTTATCATTCACTGCAAACTTTTCCCTTCGTGATAATGTACCATATTGCAGATATATACATACTTATACATACATACACAAACACATATATCTTTGTGTATATATCCATATGAATCCATAAGTATACACACATATTTTTATGTCTTATGTGGTTATTTAGTTGTTTCATTGCTATTTAGCTTAATTAACTACCTCATCATAATAATACTTTTTTAATTAAAGTATAGTTGACATGCAATATCTTATTAATCTTAGGTGTACAGCCTATTGATTCACCATTTGCATATATTACAAAATGCCTGCCATTAAAAGTCTAGTTACCATCTGTCACCATACACGTTACTACAACACATTATTACAGTAATGTTATTACAACATTATTGACTATATACTCTAATGTTGCTTTCTACCAATCAGTAAGGATACCTAAGCCCTTGCAAGATAAGTAAATTGAGGATCAGGCAGCTTAAGAAACTTCCGCAGACTTTACTGCTGGGTAGTGGTGAACCTAGCTTTCAACTCTAGGTCAATTGAACACGAAGCCATTTTATGTTTTCATCAAAACCCTTCAAAGGACTCACCTTATAACTATAGGTTTCTACCTTTTGATTTCCAGTTATAGGATAAATAGGTTTTGGAAGTGTAATGTACAACATAATGACTATAGTTAACATTGCTGTGTGGTACATATGAATATTGCTTAGAGACTGTGATGCTTGGGTGGCTTAATCACTGAAGTCACTTCAGCTCAGGTCATGATTCCAGTGTTCTGGGATCGAGTCCTGCATCAGGCTCCTTGCTCATCAGGGAGCCTAATTCTCCCTCTGCCTGTTGCTCCCCATACTTGTGCTCTCTCTCTCTCTCTCTCTGACAAATAATTAAATAAAATCTTTTAAAAAAATTGCTTTGAGACTAAACTGTAAAAGTTGTTATCAGAAGAAAAACTATATGAGGTGATGTTAACTAAACTTATTGTGGTAATCATTTTGCAATATATGGATGACAAGTCATTATACTGTACCCTTTAAGCTTATACAATGATCATATCAGTTATATCTCAATGAAACTACAAGAAAAACCCCAATATTATTGACTTTATTCCCTGTGCTAAACTTTATATCCCTGTGATTTATTTTGATTAAAACTCACTCTAATTCCTCATTTATATTCAACTTTTTATAAAAAGAATTTGAGGTGACATTTTTCAGAGATACAAAGTGGGTCATTATAAGTAAATTTTGAAAAGAATGGAGGAACAATTTTAAGGTAGGAACATTCTAGAAATCTGATATATTGAAGTTGCTTTAGCAATTATGGTAAATAGAAAAGAAAACTAGAGACTTCATTTTCAGAGAACCTTTTAGGAGTTTATATGGCTTCTTATATGAGGAATGTCACAGAATATTATAGATGTCATCTATAAACGTAGTTTTGTAGCATAAGCAAAAACATGTTTCACATGACTATTTCTCATACTGACCTTCAATTAAACCTGAAGGATTAAACCATAGATTAATGACAGTTTTCTGTAGAGAGCTAAGCTAGCTTAGGAGAATTTCTTTCTGGGATATACCAACTCGACATAATGATAAGGTTTTAAGAATATAAGCTAGGATGGAATTCCCAGTTCCTGAAAAATTTGCCCTTGAGTTTCTGCTCCATTGCCTGCTATTGGAAGGTTTCCAAGACCAACATACTTTACAGTGAACTCCCTAAAACATGCCAGAAATGCAGGTTTTCAAAACTAACTAAATTGTGATCTGCAGTAAAGTTTAGATACAGATTACCAGGAGATAATACTGATAATTATGAAAACAAATTTCATGATATAGTTTCACCACAGAATATAAGAGATTCAAGAAAATGTTTCTAATGTATATTTAACCAGATATGTCTTCTCTCATGTCTAAATCATATATTTTTAAGAGAAAAGTTATTCTTATTTTTCAATTTGTTTATATTTTTCATAACTTAACAATGCAGTCACTTACTCTATGTTGAATGAATGGATGAAAACATTGGGAGATATGATATCACCAGAACGAAGCCACTGTTGATAGTAGAGATCTATGGGACTAGGAATATTAGTGTGTTGGTTATTTTCTTATTCCCCATCTACTCTCAGCCTCCTCCCCTCTGCTCTGTGTCTCAGGAGGCTGATCATTCTGGATTACATTAGCTGCTTCTCTTGTCATATGGTGCTTTTCTGAATTTGACCAGCAGGAAGCTGCCAGAGATCACAGAGAGAAAAGAGCTCAGAGCATTCCTTCCCTATTCTCTGTTGCCTTTATTTATTCAGTTCTGGAAATGGCTGAGTCCATCAATAACTATAGGAGCTACCCATCTTCCATGGCTCCATCAGTAGCGTCATCAATGTTCCACAAACTTTGAAACCTATGGATGATAGCAGCTTCTCCTTGTTGTCAATCTCTGCATGCTCCAGCCTTCCTTGTTGGTTCTTTTAATGCTGCCCACTCCCCCATAAATAGTCTTTTTGTTGAACCATATGGAAAAAAAGTGCTTTTTCTTTGTAGAACTTTGGTTAAAATAGTAGGAGATATTATACTATAATCAAATAGGAGTTTGCAATAGATTAGTTATAAGTAAAGGGAAATAGCAATGAATTTAGATATTATTTTAAGATTATGTAACCTTGTTGTCTATCTAGATAAGGAAGGTAGATCTCGGAATATTTGCTTGACCACCATAGAGGTGAAATGTGAGTGGAAGGCAAGATTGAGGTATCACAATGAAAAAATTAATGGGAATAAAGATGTAGGTCAGCCCCAACATGGGTGTGAGCCAGGGTGTGTGTGTGTGTGTGAGAGAGAGAGTCAGATTAGGTGAAGGGGCTAGAAAATCTGGGTATTTGTTTTCCCACAGAATATGTCTGAGTGGGTCATTGAATTTTAATGTAGAAATCAGGATTAAAAATCATATGAAGCACTTTTTAAATTTCATAATTTGTGACAAGTGATTAAATGGTAAAAACTCAAGGAGAATTAGCTGGCAAGATAGTGGCCACAAGGGAGAAGCTTGTTTTTTTCAGCAGCCAGAGTATACCCGCTTTTTCCTCTCTCCCAGGACCTGACATTACAAAGGCTATCAAGACCATCATTTAGAAGAACTATAAAGTAGACAAATTTTTCTTTGTAACTCTGTAACTTCATCTTCAAAGAGTGATTTAATCAACAGATCAAGTTAATTTAGGGCTGGAGAAAAGGACCTTAACCTAAAATCATCAGCAGCTCTTTGATAGACTCCAGACTTCTTCTGCGTGCTCTGCTTCCCCTCCTCGTTAATATTCCTTCTTTCCTGAGGTTCTAGTTAGGATTAAACGATGTTACGGGCAAAACCCAACATTGTTCTTGGGCCAGAGAGGACAACAAGTAATTTTATTTTTCTGACCTGTTGTGAGGGACCATGGCAAACAGCCCGAGGACACAGACCTGAGTTTGAATTTAGCCTCTGCCTTATTTGCTATGAGTTCTTGAGAAAGTTACTTACCTTCCTGAGTTTCAGTTCCTCAACAAAGAATGCAAGATCTTTACACACTAGTGTGAGAGGATATGTAATCCACATACAATAAACTCTGTGCCCTCTGAGCTATCTGACCTCATCAAGATAGATAATTCCATTGGAATGTTGACTAGGAATAAATGAGATAATACATGTGAGCTTCCAGACAATCTCAGTGTATGTTCATCTTTTTTTTTTTTTTTAAGATTTTATTTATTTATTTGAGAGAGAGAGCATGAGAGGCGAGAAGGTCAGAGAGAGAACCAGGCTCCCCATGGAGCTGGGGGCCTGATGCGGGACTCAATCCCGGGACTCCAGGACCGTGACCTGAGCCGAAGGCAGCTGCCCAACCAACTGAGCCACCCAGGCGCCCCAGTGTATGTTCATCTTAACCCTTCCCCCAACCCTTGATTGTGGTCAAGAGTGATAGGGGAAAGGCCATAGCAGTGGGAAGGGAGACTCTTGCATAATGAAACTGAGTACAGTAAGCCCACCAGACCAAGTGACATTTCACTTGGCCCTTAAAAAGTAAAAAGTTTTACAAGTGGATGTGGGTAAAAGAATAGGCAGAAAGATGGAGAACATACAAGAACATATTTCAAACTGACTACAATCTAGGGTTCTTTTTGAGAAATAATAGGAGAAATATCTGAGGATGATGAGTGAAGCCAAACTGTGGGTGTCAAACTTAAATAGAAGACAAAAATGGGATTTTCTTCATTAAAGAAAGAGCGATGGAGAACTCTTAAGGAGTTCAAAGGTATGACTGTGTTGGATATAAGCAGGAAGTCAGATGTGAGGTTGGATCATATGGATTTGACATTTTGAATGAAGTTACTCCGTTCATTTATTTTTTAATAGATTTTATTTATTTATTTGAGCGTGAGAGAGAGAGTTGGGAGAGCACAGAGGGAGAATGAAAGGAAGGACAGAGTCCTCACTGAACAGAGAGCCTGACGTGAGACTAGATCCCAGGACCCTGAGATCATGACCTAAGCTGAAGGAAGGCACTTAACTGACTGAACCACCCAGGTGCCCCACTGAAATGGGGGAGGAGTGAGTGGCATCCCTCTGAGTCTCATAAACACAAGTAAGATGAGCGGGTGGGTGATGGGGAGAGGAAAGATTATTTTCCCAGAGTTATGTCCTCGAGGCCAGTATGGAAAGGGCATTGGAGCGACTTACCAGTATGTCACAGAAAACATTCTATAGGTTCCTTTTTGCATGTTCTTCTCTATTTGCCTACCTTCCGCTTCAACCTAATTGATTTTCTTCCTTCTCTGCCCTTGCTGTGTGCCCTGGGGGAAGGGCTGATAATTCCTATGGACTTCCTGGCCCAGAATCCATTATTTTCTGGCTTTTGGTTAGATTTTGAAGACAGCAGTAGGACACAGAATGGTGGATGAAGGAGAGAAATCAGAGTATGACCTGCGCCAAAACAGACACTAGTTTTTGTTTGTAGAGTGGAAAGAAACCCACCATTGACTATTGTTAGCTTTGGGGAGGGGTTAAGTAATGGGACCTAGGGGATTCCTGATGGAAAGGGACTATGTAATGTTTTATTTGTTTCTCAAAGTAAACGTAACTAAATATTAACAATTGCTAATTCTGCATGGATGATGACCATGTGAGTGTTTTGTCCTGTTTTTAAAATCATACCCAGTAACTTTTAATTTATAAAATTTAAAGAATCAAATAACAGAAGTGAAGTCAATTCTTTGGCAATGGGAGAAGATAGGGGGAAAAAAAAAACAAACAAGAAAAAAGCAGCAGCTGATTCAGGCTGCTAACTGTGCATTGAAGGGGGAAGAAGAGGGTACTATTAAGATCTGATCCCTTGCACTCTGCACCAGTGCGCCCATTACCCTCTGTTGCAAAAGCTGGCTGCAAACAGCTCACAGTTGTCCTCTCCTCTGGACAAGTCCTTCATCCTGCAATCCTTGAGCTATGCTGCAGGAGACCTGAAGTCCAGCTTTACACGGTTGTTCCACTCTTCTCAAGACCTGAGTGAATAGCTATTGTTATGACAGTTGGTATGTCCATGGGCATTGTTATCTCAAGTATTTTACTGTCTTCCAGCAGTTAAGATAATATCTATGCTCCTTTCATGAAAAAGAAAAAACCCACCCAGTGAGTTTGGGTTATTTGTGTGTACAGGATTGGATAAAAGTTGTCTAAAATGATTAAAAATAAATCCTAAACCCCAAAAGGTAAAGATTTCCTATTCTTATTATATGTCACCATCTGATCTCAATCGGCTAAATTCCTTAATATGAAACAAACACACCATGCCACACTTAGAAAAATAAAAGTGCAGAATGCCATGGGCCAGGAGATGTCAGCACACTCAATGGTGTAAATTTATTCTCCCTAAAATAATAATCCCTTGATGATCCACAGACAGAAGATCTGAAATCTGAAGAGGAGCTGGGCCCTATATGTGAGGGAAGCTGAGTATACTGCCCGGCAGAGAAGACTGCATCTGCCAGAGACACAGGCTGCTGCAGTTGCCAAGGGCAGGCCTAGGGCACCTGTATCTAGGTAGACAAAAGCTATGTCCAATGGCTCTTTCCCTTGATGCTTGGGAAACCGTAACAGGAAGTGCTTGCCTCTGCGCAGATTTGTGATTATTTCCATTATGGTCTAAAAAACTAAACAAAATAGGATGGGATTTCCAGTTCCCACATTGGCTGGCTAATGGGGCCATGACTAAATTCCTTAACCTCTCTGGACTTCCATTTCCTTGCATGGAGGATGTGGTTACTATAAGTTTTCAATGAAATCACGCATTGGATGAGTCCATATGAAGCATGAAGTCAATATTAGTGCCTTTTCTCTGAGCTAACATGGGCTTGGCTTGGCCTTGATGACAATACCCATTGCTCACCTGGCCAGGGCCTACCTTAATGCCCCCCAAAATGGGCTGAAGAGAATGCCTGCATTCTCCCCAGCAGAGTGTCCTGTCCTTCCACACCCATGAGGGTTCAAGATTTACACATGGTGACAACAGCCTTCACTACTCTGAAATGTAACATGGCTAGGAACAGAGGCTGAAAGGAACCTACAGTCTGGTTTTTTGGTACCATCCCAAAACATTTCATCTCCTAAAAAATTTTTTTAAAACCTATGTATCCCCTAATTTGAGAGCTTGTAGTTGCCTCTATCCTCCGTCTATATATAAAGTAGCACAATCACTAGAGTTTATCCCCAGCCAAGTTTGGAAATAATGTCTTGGAAGGAAATCCAATTCCCTTTGCTTTCTCAGCCCATTCCAGAGCAGCTGCATGTTTGCCTGATATAAAACATTTAGTGGCAAACAAACTGGTTGATGTTATCTCATGTAATTTCAGGATATTGCTTCATTAGTGGAGCAAATGGAAATTGACTGTTTCTCTCCTAATATCTCACATACACCCTTACCCCAAACTTATTCTTTTTCTTCCTGTTTACTGCTTTGCTGGAAATGTGTTGACATTTCAACTTCCTAGCAAAAATGGGTGACTGAATATATATATTTGCTTTCTTTCTCTCTAAAGCCCTATTCCCATGAAAATAAAACATTTTTTTAAAAAATAGAGTAAGACCTACAAAGGACAGGAGAAGCAAGTACTTGGATGTTAGAAGCTGGAAAATGGATGAACGAGAGGAACTGAATTAGCAAACTAAGGAAAGCTACATTAGAAATCTGAGCAGGAGTCAGATGAGAAGCAATCCAATTGATGATCCATGTTGCGTACTTCCAGAAATAGGAATGAAGATGGGACTAAGATGGGCAATTGGTTGGAAGTCTCTTAAGGTGATTTGATTCTAAGATCCTGTTGTCTACTCTCTGTAGCTGGGCTGTTGTCCCTTGGAATCCTGGTAAAATACAAGAAGGTGAGTCATAGGACCAGGTAACTGAGAGGTCCCTGGACTAGAGGGCTCTAAGCACAGTTGGAAGGAGGGTAAATAGCACAGTGAAAGCAGCAAGGTTCAGGCCTTTGTCTGGTATTTGGAGAGCCCAAAGAGAGAGTGCCCATGGGGGGCATGGCTCCTGGTCTACTTTCCCTTCTCTTCCCATCCTGGTCCCTTGCCTCATTGTCAAGGCCTCCACTGAGCACCTGCAGAGACCCAGACCTTCTGTTCAAGCTCTATCAAATCCCCCAAAACTCCCACTCCTTGTCCATGACTTGGTTTCAGGAGAACATATACTGGTACATGAAATTGCTCATGATAAGGAGGATAGATTGAGAGAAGAGTTTCACACAGTCCTTGGAGGCAAGGTTGAGGTCATTTGGGCAGGAATTCTAAAGCATGGTCTAGAAATGAGGGGCAGGTCTGCCTAACGTTGGGGAAGGGCACTACAGAGAAAGGCCAGAGCAGGGTCCTTTAAAGAATATCTAAGGTGGGGCACTTGGGTGGCTCAGTTGGTTAAGTGACTGCCTTCAGCTCAGGTCATGATCCTGGGGTCAAGTCCAGCATTGGGTTCCCTCCTTAACAGGGAGCCTTCTTCTCCCTCTCCCTCTGACCCCACTCATGCTTGATCTCTCTCTCTCCAGTTCTCTCTCTCTCTCAAATAAATAAATACAATCTTTAAAAAAAAAAATTTAAAAAGAGTATCCAAGGTGATAAACTGTCCCATGCTGATTTAACCACTGAAAGCCCTACATCCCAGGAAAGTCCTTATTCCTGGGCAAACCATGATAGTTGGTCACCCTACCAGGCTCAAGAATAGTACTGTATTTGCACACTTAACTCTGAAACCCCCAGCCCTCTCTTCCCATTTAGTTTCCAGAGTGCTGGCAGCAAAGACCATGTTTTCCAGGCAGAATATTAGAAATCTTCTTCTGAGGAATCTTATCCACCCAAGAGGAAAGACCTAAAGACTCTGACATTAATGATTCCCCCAGAGAACTCCCTTAGATGCTTCTACGGTAAAGCCCAGAGTTGACAAAGCCCATCCACTAGTTCAGAACATCCCATCAGCTTTTCAGAGGCCTATGCTTATATATAAGCAGATAGCCAAGGATCGCCAGACATTCAGGAAAGCCTTAAGATGAAAGATTAAGACCAAAAGAAACAAGGAAAACAGGAGTGCCTGGGTGGCTCAGTGGGTTAAAGCCTCTGCCTTCAGCTCAGGTCATGATCCCAGGGTCCTGGGATTGAGCCCCAGAGCCCCGCATCCTATCTGGGCTCACCGCTCAGCAGGGAGCCTGCTTCTTTCCCTCTCTCTGCCGGCCTCTCTGCCTACTTATGATCTCTTCCTGTAAAACAAATAAATAAAACCTTAAAGAAAAACAAGGAAAACAACTATTTAGAAGGAAAGATATTATGCCAACAGAAGGAATTTTAGAGCATTTACATTAATATATTCAGAATTACAGAGGAAGATGTTGTATTCATGGGCAAAAGAACAAGATGTTATTAAAAGAAATGCTCAGATATTTAAAAAGAGCCCTTTGAAATTCAAATATGAGAATAGATGTAAAAACTCCAGGTAAAGATTGGAAAATAAAGTTGGGAATATCTCCACAAAAGGAAGAATATAAAGACAAAGATGTAAAGTAAGAGAGAAAAATAAAAAGAAAGCTAGAGTACCAGTCCAGATCTCAAAGTCAAAAAGAAGTAGGAATTTCAGACAGAGATATCAGGAAAACAGAGAGGACAAAAACGTAATTCAAGAAATCCCCCAGAATGAAGGGGGAAATGTCTAGGTTAAATAAACTCAGCAAGTGCCAAGAACAATGGATGAAAACATTCCTATGCCAAGACACTGGAGATATGTCAAATGCATGGGACAAACAGAAGGTACCACATGAGAAAAAAAGTCACAGTAAAAGAATAAAATTTAGGAATGGTCTTGAACTTTTCATAATTAATACTAAAATCTATAGCTAACCCTTAAAGCTATAGACGACAGAGAAATGTCTTCAAAATTCCAAAAGATATTTATTTTCAGCCTAGAATTCTATACCTTGGCACCATGATTCACCAGGCACAGGTCAATTCTCCCCTTGAAAGTTTGCCAGAAGGTTTTGGGAAAAATTTATTTGAGATAATGAAATTATTGGATAAGGTTATATCTGAATTTTTACCTATCTATCTATCTACCTATATATCTATTCTATTTTTTAAGTAGGCTCCACATCCAATGTGGAGCTTGAACTCAAGACCTAAAGATCAAGCATCACATACTCTACCGGCTGGGGCAGACAGGTGTTTCTATATAGCTGAACATTAAAAGAGGAGATATATGTGATGGAAGGAGTATTTGGGTTATTTTGGTTGGTTTGTTGAAAAAATACATGGAGGATTAAGGAAATAAACAAAACATGATTATTAATTATAAACGAAACATAAAGATTACAAGAAAGGAAATGTAATTATAGTATATCACATGGGCAAGCTGTGGATAGTATTTGTACAATAGATACATATTGTTCTAACACAAATTGGGATATAACTATCCTAAGAAGATGGAGAAAAGGAAAAGTGCATTCATTCGGTGGGGAATAAGGGAGTGGGAAGATACAGGAGAGGTCATACAAAGTCATCCTTCTCTATAATGGGGAGAAAATATATAATGCCCAAGACTGTAAATTAAGAGGGGACAATAAATATAAGCATGCAATTTTAAGTAATATGGATGTCTAAATAAAAAAAAATAGTTGTAAAAGTTTTGAAATACCTGTATGTTGCATGGGCACGGCACCTGCAAGGATACAGGGAACTGTTGTTTTTGATAAAAACATTGGAAAACGATTTTACTCTTTAATCTATGTACATGTGTAACTTCATAAAATCACCCCCTTCAAAAAAAAAAAAAAAAAAAGACATGTTAGGGAATCCCAAGTTACAAACTAGCTTCCTCTTTATTTTATTTTTCTATTTCAATTTTTTTACACAATCATTTAAATACTTTTTGTTTAAATGGAATCAAAGGTAGGAGCGCCTGGGAGGTGCAGTTGTTAAAACATCCAACTCTTGGTTTCAGCTTAGGTCATGATCTCAGGGTCATGAAATCAATCCCCATGTCAGCCTCCACACACAACATGGAATCTGCTTAAGATTCTTTCTCCCTCTCTCTCTGCCCCTCCCTCTATGTGCTCTCTCTCAAAAGTAAATAAATCTTTTTTAAAAAATGGATTCATGTGAAGTGTGTAAACCTGGAGATTCACAGACCTGTACCCCTGGGGATAAAAATATATGTTTATAAAAAATTAAAAATTAAAAAATATATATTTTTTTAAAAATGGATTCAATGGTATTGGAAAGAATAACTGACAGATGACCAAAATGGTACCGTTTTAGCTTTAGATTATATGTAGTTTATTAAATTGAAAGGAATCCAATGAAGTTGTTTTAGTTTTTCATTAGGGAAAGTACAACATTTTTAAATGAAGTGTGAAGCTTAATTAGTTTTGTGTTCATGAGCTGAATAAAGTAAAAATTTTAGTTATTTAGAACTCTAGGAAAATTAGATGTTTTCATTAATTGAACATTCAGATTTGTAAGTGTAGTAGACTGATTTCAAAAATGCTCTAATTCTTCACTTTTCCTATATGCATTCTTTATGTAATGTGACTGTGTAGCAGCTCTCACTGATGAGTGGAGTCTTTATCTGTCCTAGAATCTGGGCTAGCCTTGTGATTTGCTTGGTCAATGGAATGTTGTGGAAGTAATAGTCTGCTAGTTTGTAAGGAGCTGGGTGTATGTCCACACTTTCTCTTGCACCCCTACCACTGCCATGAAAAGACAGATTATTGGGTTGAAAAATGTAACATGGATGAGAACTCAGTAGTCTTAGCCAAGACCATGTTAAACGATCCTATAGCCAAGCTGTGTGAGGGAGCCTGGCTCAGGTCTGCAGAGATGTCAACAAACCAACTGTTGACTATAGAGACCAGAGAGAAACCAGCTGAGATTAGAACTGCCCAGTTCATCTGAGACCTCATGAACGAAATGAAACAAAACAAAGTTGTGTTTAGCTACTAAATGTGGGGTTGGTTTGTTACACTGTACTAGCTAACCAATAACCACTAACAGTTGACAACATGTGCCATAAATGAATATTCAACTTTCAAAAAATTGGGACTTTTTTGGTTTTGGTTATTTATTTATTTATTATTTTTTTTTAAAAGATTTTATTTATTTGACAGACAGAGGTCACAAGTAGGCAGAGAGGCAGGCAGAGAGAGAGGGGCAAGCAGGCTCCCTGCTGAGCAGAGAGCCTGATGTGGGGCTCGATCCCAGGACCCCAGGATCGTGACCTGAGCCGAAGGCAGAGGCTTTAACCCACTGAGCCACCCAGGCACCCCTTGGTTGTTTTTTTTTTTTTTTTTTTTAAATAGCATCCTTAGGATGAAACTGTTATATGTTCTCTAAGCAGGGAAAGTAATCTTAACAGGAAAGCATTTGTTCTGTTTTCCTAAGTGTGCTTTCCTAAGGAAGGAAGCCAATGGGGCTGCAATGGGAAACATGTGACTATGGTAGTTATTACTGTTGATAGAAACCAATGCCGCCGGGAATGTGGCATCCTCCCTTGCCTAACCACTTTTGCCTGAAACAGTCCTCCAGAATGGTCTCCACAACACAGAGGACCCCAAGCTCACTGCTTCTTTTCACATCTATGTGATTCAAGACTAACTGCATTTAAAGACCTCCATTTGCAAAGATCACATGGGAAACATGCTTCAAAATCAGGACTCAATGTGATGTAACTTGAGACTTTGGGAATTAAGAATTGTTTTTACATTGAGATTTCCCTCCAAATAATAAAAGGATAAATGTTAGGGGGGATTAAAAAATCAAATCAAGATGGATCAAGTTTTCTTTGCCTGAGATGACTTATCAATTGAAAAGGAGGAAAAATTTGTATTTCGGTTAACGTTAATTTCTAGAGAATATGTTTATTTCTATGAAGAATTCCAGGTGACTGAAATTCTGTTTAGGAAGAATACCATGTTTTCATTTTAAACTCTCCTTCATTTGTTATGATAATGATCTATCTCCAACAGACAAATTTTGTATTTCCACCTAGTTCAGAGATTAATTTATCAAGATGGTTCTTACCCTAGGCTTATACAAATGAGCTGGGAATTATCCAGTATCCAGTATGTCATAGACTGTAAGTGGTTTGGACAGCTTTTCTAATCAGCTTCAGAATAAGGATTTGTACAAAACGGAAGTAGATTTTGGTCTTTGAAAATATAGTCACAGTTTGGGTTTGCCATCATGGGCTTTGATGAGAGCAGGACATTTGCCTACAATGAAAATGGCCAATGTCATCTCCAGTGACGTCTAGGTTTGGTCACTTAAGGGAGCAAACGCCCTCCCAAAGCTGCTTTGTATGAATTTCATTCTTGTTAAATACTCAGGGCCCAAAACAAACCAGTGTGAGCTTTGAGGAAATCAGGCATCTTAACTAAAGCAAAAGTAAGTGCAGACTTATTAGCCCTTTTTATTATTAATTTTAAATGCCTAGAACAGCTTTGGGTCATGTTTACTTTCTTAGGTCAAAAAGTAGCCAAAATAATTGTTCATTTCACTGAGGATTTGTATTTTAGCTCTTTTTAGTGAGGTTCTGAGCACTTTTAGCAGCAGTATTTATTACTACTGCCAATTGAAAACAGCACTAAAATGGGCAAAGATTGTGTGCCATGTGGGCAGGCCCTCAGAAGTATCAAGGTTAATTAATTTAAGTGGAAAGTTTTGATGATTATCAGACAGACAAATCTCAGAAGATTTCATATGCAAATTTTTAGGCCTCCAGGATTATTCTATGATGATACTGTTAGAAATTATTGTTAACAGCATTTGGAATGAGGGCTTTAAGGAATAGTGTAACAGTTTGAGTAACTATTGATAGAGTTTTCCTTGGTGAATCATGCATTTTTATTTAAGTTACAAGAGCATTGTAACTTATAAAATATTCAAACAATGTAAAAATATGCAGGGCAAAAACTAGTCTCCCTGCCTCTTGTCCCCTTATCTTGAAGTTATCATTAACTATATAGTGTTTATTCTTCCAGAATCTTTCTTCTTTTACACACACACACACAACCACCTCATCAGCAATGTAAATACTACTAAGGTATTTTTGTAGAAAAATAAAGATGAATAGATTACATATATTTTTTATTTTTTAAAAATGCAATCTCTCTCTGTATATAGTTCTGCAACTTGCTTTTATAGTTACTAATTTTTGTGGGCCTTTCTGATGACAGTCCTTATAATATAGTTCTCAAAAAATCTGTATAAAAATCTATAACCTGACTGTACAATTTAAATATTTCTTTTCAGATGAATATTTAGATTATTTTCTAATTACTTGATATCAAATCATGATACAATAAACTTTATACATATATCTCTTGATTTTGTTAACTGTTTCCTTTGCTGTGCAAAAGCTTTTGATCTTGATGAAATCCCAATAGTTCATTTTTGCCCTTGCTTCCCTTGCCTTTGGCATTGTTCCTAGGAAGATGTTGCTGCGGCTGAGGTTGAAGAGGTTGCTGCCTGTATCTCCTTGTGCATTACAGGCATTTCTAAAAGACAGATCACTGGATGAAGTACTATTGGGTCAAAAGATTTTAAATACAGATTGATAATAACAAGTTAGCCTCTAAAAAAGGAAGGAAAAAAAACATAAACTCACTCTCAACATAGGTCAGTGAGAATTCCTTCCTGTCAATATTAAATACTACTTTTTATTTCAGCCAATCTGATTTTTTTAAAACTATGTGAAGTCATCCCCTGATTGTTATTGAAAAGAAACATTCTTTTATGGTATATAAGTTGTTTTTATTTGTTTTTCTGTGAATGACTTTTAGCAATCAGTTCATCATCCTTTTCAAGTAGGCAGAGAGGCAGGCAGAGAGAGTAGGAGAGTAGGAAGCAGACTCCCTGCTGAGCAGAGAGGCCTATGCGGGGGCTCGATCCCAGGACTCTGGCCAGAGCCTAGCCGAAGGCAGAGGCTTTAACCCACTGAGCCACCAGGTGACCCATTTTTTTTTTTTTTTTTTTTAGGTACCTATCCTAACACTTTCTTTTTTTTTTTAATTTAATTTATTTTTTTTCAGTGTTCCAAAATTCATTGTTTATGTACCACACCCAGTGCTCCATGCAATACGTGCCCTCCACAATACCCACCACCAGGCTCACCCAACCTCCCAACCCCCTCCCCTCCAAAACCGACCGTCTGTTTCTCAGAGTCCACAGTCTCTTTTCTTATGATTTATAGGAACCCTTCGTGTAGAAGAGACTGTGGTAGATACCCTGGGTTGACTCACTTAACTTTCATTCCAACCTACTTCTGGCATGCAAAAATGGAAATGTCAAAAACAGATTTGTCGGGTTTTTTTAAACTTGGGTACTGAACATATGTTAGGAGCCACCAATCAGATGTACTCACAGAGTAATTTGTTCATAAGAGAAGGAAGAGGCAGGGCCCAGGACAGTTATTTTACAAATATGACTTGTGGTGCAGGTGGTATGATTTTCTTTCTTTTTTTCTAATTTAAACATATTTATTTAAAACCATGCATTATAAAAATAACATGTCAGTTCAGAGATAAGCATTTTCATTCACATCTTGTGAAATAAATATATTACAATTTTTCATATGCATCTTTTTTGAGACATAATTTATATAACATTGTGTAAGTCTGAACTGCATCTCATATACATCTTTGATATAAGTGTAATATGCTCCATGAAGCTGTTTTAAAGATCTCCTAATATAAATTTCAGAGCAAAATTTTCAGAGAAAATACCATCATCTTTATTTCTTTTAATTTTTAAATTTAAATTGAATTAATTAACACATATTATTAGTTTCAGAGGTAGAGTTCGGTGATTCACCAGTCTTATATAATACCTAGTACTCATTATATCACTTCATCATCTTTATTTATGCCTAAGATGAATAATGTTGTTTGAATTCAGGGGGTTTTTTTGCTCAACAAACTCTTCGATATTTTTATTTTTATAATTTTTTTAATTTTTTTATTTTGTTCAGTTAGCCACTGTATAATACATAATTAGTTTTTGATGTAGTGTTCAGTGATTCATTAGTTAAGTATAACACCCATTGCTCATCACAGTCCATGTCTTCCTCAATACCCATCACCGTGTTACCCCTCTCCCTACCCTCCTCCCCTCTGAAACCCCCAGATTGCTTCTCGGGATCCATAGTCTCTCATGGTTCATCTTCCTCTCTGATTTCTCACCCTTTGGATTTCCCTCCCTTCCCCTATGCTTCCTCCATGCTATTGCTTATGTTCCACATATGAGTGAAACTGTATGATAATTGTCTTTCTCAGCTTGACTTACTTCACTTAACATAATCCCCTCCAGTTCCATCCATGTTGATGCAAATGATGGGTATTCATCATTTCTGATGGCTGAATAATATTCCGTTGTATATATGTACCACATCTTCTTTATCCATTTATCCATTTATCTGTTAAGGACATCTTGGCCCTTTCCACAGTTTGGCTACTGTGGACATTGCTGCTATGAACATTGGGGTGCATGTGCCACTTGTCTCCACTGCATCTGTATCTTTGGGGTAGATACTCAGTAGTACAATTGCTGGGTTGTAAGGTAGCTTTATTCTTAACATCTTGAGGAAACTCCATACTGTTTTCCAGAGTGGCTGTACCAAATTGCATTCCCACCAATAGTGTAAAAGGGTTCCCCTTTCTCCACATCCTCGCCAATATTTGTTGTTTTCTGTTTTGTTAATTTTTACCATTTTTACCATTCTAACTAGTGTAAGGTGGTACCTCATGTGGTTTTGATTTTATTTCCTGGATGGCTAGTGATGATGAACATTTTTTCATGTGTCTGTTAGCCATTTGTAAGTCGTTTTTTGTTTGTTTGTTTGTTTTGTTTTTTGTTTTTTTAAAGATTTTATTTATTTACTTGACAGACGGAGATCACAAGCAGGCAGAGAGGCAGGCAGAGAGAGAGGAGGAAGCAGGCTCCCTGCTGAGCAGAGAGCCCGATGCGGGGCTCGATCCCAGGACCCTGAGATCATGATCTGAGCCGAAGGCAGCGGCTTAACCCACTGAGCCACCCAGGTCCCCCTGTAAGTCGTTTTTAGAGGAGTGTCTGTTCATGTCTTCTGCCCATTTTTTGACTGGGTTATTAGTTTTTTGAGTGCTGAGTTTGAGAAGTTCTTTATAGATCTTGGATATCATCCCTTTATCTGTAATGTCATTTGCAAATATCTTTTCCCATTCCTTAGGCTGTCTCTTAGTTTTGTTGACTGCTTCCTTTGCTGTACAGAAGTTTTTATCTTGATGAATTCCCAAAAGTTTATTTTTGCTTTTGTTTCCCTTGCCTTTGGAGATGTGTCTTGAAAAAAGTTACTGTGGCCCATGTCGAAGAGGTTACTGCCTATGTTTTCCTCTAGGATTTTGATGGATTCCTGCCTCACGCTGAGGTCTTTCATTCATTTTGAGTTTATCTTTGTGTATGGTGTAAGGGAATGGTCCAGTTTCATTCTTCTATTCTGACAATGTCCAATTTTCCCAGCACCACTTATTGAAGAGATCTTTCTCCAGTGGATATTTTTTCCTGATTTGTCAAAGATTAGTTGACCATAGAGTTGAGGGTCCATTTCTAGAGTCTCTATTCTGTTCCATGGTATTGGCACAAATACAGACCCATAGACCAATGGTTTTCGAATCAATGTCTGTAGTGTCAGCTTTCTAATCTGTATGCAGCTTTTTGGAACAGGTTGTCCGAAAGAAGGAAGAGAAGATATTTGATCTACCAGCCACTTTAATCTCCTCTCTCTTATTAGTCCAGGTGTGCTCCACTAAGCATTAATATCCATGCATTTCTGGATTGTGTTGCACTGTCCTCCTGCCAGGTGCAAGCTTATGAAAATAAAGATGATACAGTACATCATCATCTTTATTTTCATAACATAACCCAATTTTTAAAAAGGTATAAGTAAAGAATGAAAAAAGTAAATAAAATAAAATAAAGATAAAGATGAGAACAGCATGCTGGGTGAGTATGGTATATTGACTGCAAAGGTAGCCTCAATATCCTACTTGGTCTTGTATCCATACACTTTGCATTGTGACTTTTTGGGTCCTCTCATTAACTGGTAGAACCTATTTCTCCATGCTTTGAATCTGGTCTGACCTTTAAGTTGCTTTAGCCTACACAATGTGACAAAAGCAATTTCGCTTCAGTTCTGAGCTTAGACTACGAGAGGACTTGGCTGCTTCTGCTCTCTCCCTCCTTAGATCCTTGTCTCTCCATGTAAATAAACCGGGACTAGTCTGGTGGCTGATGACCCAGCCCTCTCCATTTTGTTCCAGCCAATAGCTGCCAAATGCAAGAAGGTAAGCAACCTGGTTGATCTACTTCTAGCTCCATATGCATATGGGTGGGTGCCTAGTCAAGAAAAGAATAACGATTCAGCTAAGCCTAGGCTAATTGCTGACCCATTGAGTTAAGCCTAGGCTAAATTGCTGACCCATTGAGTTAAGAACTAAATATATAATGGTTGTTTTAGTCTACTAAGCTTTGGGATAGCTTTAGTGCAGCAATAACTACCTATTTTATGCAGCAATAACTGATAGAGTGAGCTTGTAAGTAGATCATACTTACAGAATCAAAACTTGAAAAGGTTCATGTTTTCAGGCTCTAAGCATGGAAACTTGCTTATGACACTGTATCTTTGGACTGAAAGGTGTTGTTGCAAATCAGTTTTCTAATTAGTCAAGTTCCAACATAAAGAGTTTCTAAAAAAATTCTTTCTTTTAGAAGTAATAAATGATGTTGGCAAGCAGCCTTGATTGCTTTTTGTGCTGAGGAGTGTTAATAAAATGTTCCCTTGTTTTTCTGTACTGAAATAGTGCTAATAAAATGTTCTCTTGTTTTTCATTAATTATTACTTAATTTCCTGTGCATTGGGGTGGATTGTTTTTTATAACAATAAGACCTGATGGAAATGTTTGCTTAGTTCTGTCATCAAAAACAATGGACATATGTTACTTATTTTATTGGCAGAGAGGTAATATTCCCCATCTCCAGGAAAAACACTCTTATATAAATAATTATGATTGCTTTTATTAGCTCTCACATAGTCCTAATGGTACCATAACTAGGAATTTGGATCATAATTGATGCAGTATTTTCAGAAAATTGGCAAAAGTTCCCCTTTTGCATTAGAACGATGTGATGAGGTCAGTGCTTTTGACCCCTGGCTAGAGGAAATGAAGACAAAGTGTGTCGAGACCCAATTGAGGGCACTAAGGAGACAACTAAAAGCATTCTTTTAAATTAGTTCTAGGTAAGTAGTTATAGACAGAAGAAAAATGCTATAAGCAGCTACCCAGAAATCTAAGTATCAGAGAGAAGCTCTATATTTTCACCTCATAATAAAACAAAATATTTAGATGGATTTTCATTAACTCAGCCTCAAAAATGGAACAAATTATATCTAAGTGTTTGCATCTCTTTAAATCTTGCTCCAATTCTGTGTCCTTCCATCTCAGCAATACTGATGTTTGGGGCCAAGCACTCCTTTGCTGTGGGGACTGCCCTGTGCCCTCTGGGATGGTTAGCAGCGTCCCTGGCCTCTACCTGCCAGATACCACGGTGACAGAGTGTGACTCACTGAATAGGGGGACAAGTAGACATATCTTCTCCTGTTGTCATATGTCCTCTAGGACACAAAGTGCCTCTAGTTCAAAAATCACCTCTCCACCTCAATATCCTTTTTGTGGTCTCTATGGTTATTTACAGTTCCTTAGGTCTGCTGCAGAAAACAAGGGGAAAATTAAATGAGTGAGACTCCAGGTTCCCCAATCCTATTTCAACCAGAGAAGCTCTGTTTTTGTTCTGGTTTTGTTTAGTAAGTCAGGTTTTATTGTAAAGCTTGTCTGAAAGCAAACTGATGCTAGATCAAAAGTTTTTTTTAATGCCTCTAAATATGGAATAATATTAGTACAAAGATCCAGATATTAGCAACTAAAATTTACTTTTCTAAAAAGAATATTTGAGAAGCATGCAAAATCCTGTTATATTCTAATGCTGTTGGTTATGTACCTTGTGAGAAAATTTTGGGCCCTTACACTCGTAACCCAAGTTTATGGCAACAGTATCATGTGTAGTTAACATCTGTGGGAAAATATAGCAATCTCCTAAGACTTTGAGTCGTGATTCCCATTCTGAAAAGGAATGTCCCTGGTCAGGAAATTGGCTAATCAAGAGAGGATGGAGGGTTAGCAGAACCCACAATGGCTACCTACCAGCTGTTACTGGGGAAAAAATACCTCAAACCTGCTCTTTTATACTACTTAGAAGAGTTAAAATACCAGTTCTACAATGAAATTCAGCCTTATTTTAACCACAAAACCTCTTTTCCAAATGAAATTTTATATAGAATTTTCATATGCAAAATAAACAAAGGAGAAGTTTTACAAAGTAAATCAGAAAATTATGGGTCCAGAAGCTCAGCAGGCCCTTAACCTGAGCACGACCTTGGAAGATAAAGTCCCAGCAGCAATATAGACAATGAATGACCTGTGTGAACGTTTACACACCTGTATGATAGTGGCAATCATTACAAGGCACCACATATGGAATAGGTCAGCCAGTCCCTGGTGCTACAGTTGAGCACCCATAATCTCTATATATGTACTTGACTTTCTACCAAGTTTCACAATTACTTTTTTGTGAATTTTCCTATTTCACTGCATAACACAAAATTGAGCAGTATTCCTAGTAGAGCACACATAATTAGTTGGCCACCATGTACTTAGTACTGTGTGTATTTGGATAATAACTGCTCCCTAGTTGGAAGTATTTTTTTCTGGTTATAAAATCAACCTTTCTTCTATATAGTCAGAGTAGCAAAACTAAAATTATTCCTGTGTGCCTAATTGTTGTTGAGGTATAATTTATATAAAATGAAACACAGTTCTTAAGTGTTCAGTTCAATGAGTTTTGACATTTGCACAAGGTTGTCTAGCCACCACCCAAAAGTAAGTCTAGGATATTGTCATCACCCCAGAAATTTCCCTTGTGCCCCTTTCTAGTCAAATTCTTTCCCAGAAGCAACCTCTTTTTGAGTTTCATCACCAAAGATTAGTTTTGACTACTCTAGACTTCATGTAAGTGGAATCATACAATATACAGTTAACCCTTGAAAAATGTAGCTTCAAACTACATGGGTCCACTTATATGCAGACTTTTTTTTGGTATATATGGTACAGTACTGTAAATGTATTTTCTCTTCTTTATGATTTTCTTACCACTTTTTTCTCTAACTTACCACCTGGTAAGAAAACAGTATATATACACATAACATACAAAATATATGTTCATTGATTTTTGTGTTATCACTAAGGTTTCTGGTCAACATAGGCTATTGCTAGTTATGGTTTTGGGGAGTCAAAGTTATACATGGATTTTTGACTGTGTGTGGGTTGGTGGCCCTAACCCTCACATTGTTCAAGGGTCAATGGTATATTCTTTTGGGTCCATTTTTTCCCCTTGTTAATGGCTGTAAAATTTATGTGTTGTTTTGTGTATCAGTAATGGAATCCTTTCTACTACTAAGTAGTATTGCAAAGCTCCATGTATCTTTAAAAGACTCTATTCATATACTGATTCGTGTGTATACAGGATGCATTTTGAGAATGGAGAATGTCTAACAAAGTGGTTTTTTTAAAGCAATTTTCACTCAGTATAGTCTTCAGATGACAAACACTCATTTGAAATTAATACAGCACTGAGAATGGGGCTTTGCTTTTTAACTTGCTTTGGTTTTTCTAAAAGCATTTCAAGATCATAATTAAAAAAAAAAAAAAAAAAACAACAACAGACAGAAAACCTGTGCTTATGGTTCAGTGGTAAACATTTTAGCAATTTGCCCCTGTCCTGCTAGTTTGATCATGAGCTTTTAAGGCAATTGGGCTGTGTAAAAATAATTGACAGAAAAGAAAAGAGCTAAATTCACAGCAGTTGGTCTTCAAAAGCATGTCCCTTTTTCATGACGCAAATGATGTGGGCTTAATGTGATGCGCTTAATGAGAAAAATTCTACCTCCTTGAACTCTGGGGGTGAAAATTATTTTGATACATCTCTTGAGACTGCTGTAAATTTCTTAGTGATAAAATGTGATAAAAACACACACAGGTTTATAGGAACATTCTGAATGCTATTTTGGGGATAAGCACTTAATCCAAACATTAATGTTGACAATGCCTACCTATTTAAATAGGTCTCTAGGCATGTTCATTTTAAGTCAGTTGTTCCACAAAAATTTCTTGGTGACCTGCTGCATTCCAGGTCCAAAGTTCACTCCAAGTCAGTATAGATCAGTGAACCACTGTTAGTGGTTCACTTTATAACTGTAAAGTTTTTTACATTTTTAAAAAATTTATTTATTTTTATCTGCCCAACTCTGTGAAATTTTTGGAGTAATTAAACCAAATAAAAAGCAGAGGTCTGAGAGAAATTTAGTATATTCCTCCTTTCTTTTAAAAGATCTGCTTTCTTGGTTTTCCAAGGAATCTGAGTTAACACAGTGTGTGGGTGTGTATACAAAGGAAGCACACAGCCTTTCTCGGAACAACAGAGCATAAAGAGAGAATCCTGGTTACGTAAATGGGAAAATCAAATGTTGGTAGAGACAGCATAGATTTTGCAATTTGGTAGAAATTAGAGTAAGTTATTTCTAAAGCCTTCTCTCCCTCTTACAAAAGAAGATTTCTCTCCTTCTGGAAAGATGGAGAAACCAGTAAAGGCATGCATGTCTAATTTTAATAACCAGAAGATGAAACCATCAGGTACACTGTCTAAGGTTAACTGGAGCTGAAAGAAAAATCTCTGCAGAGTCTGATTCCCATTTTTGTTTTACCCTGAGAACATATATTTAATTCACTGAATTCTTAATTATAAATTAAAAAGGCACCATTTCACTCCCTATCTAAACATTTGAGGGTTTCTGTATAATTGTCATCTTAGCGAAAGATACTGTTCTCACAAATTCTTAATATCTACATTATCTGTCAGTCTAGATAGATAGAAGATAGATGGGTAGTTAGATAAAAGAAGCCATTTGTATTAGTTAATTACCAAACCATTTCAGAACCTAGTGTCTTGATAGTAATCATTTACTGTTTGTCAGAAGTGGCGTGGGTGCGGGTGGGGGGGTTCTGTTGATTGAGACCTAGGCTCAGCAGGGCTTACTGGTGAGTCTGTGGTCTGGTGTGGGTCATCTAGGTGGTTTGGGGATCTTCTCTGGAACTTTTCACATGTCTGAACCATGGCTGTACTGAGCCAGTTCAGCTCTGTCTTACATATTCTCCAGCCTGCTGGCACAGGTATGTTCTCACAGGAAGGGCAGAGAACCATGAGTTAGAGTAGAAATGAACAAATGCTTTTCCAAGCTGCTTCTTGCCTGTGCTTGTTAATGTCCAAAAGCAAGTCACATGACCAAGCCTGAGGTCAGTGTGGGAAGGCATTACCAAAGTAGTGGGTATAGAAGAGAGTAAGAAAAGCATCTGTGAACCTCTGTGGAGAAACTCAGACAACATGGAAGAATTCTAATAGAGAGCAAGGTGGAGAAATACCCCAACAAGGAGTTTTACTTAGTTATTCCCTTAAAACAGAAGCCTCCTATTTGGTTTCTCTCTCATTCATTCAGTCTCAATTTAAATGTTCTTTTATGAAGAGGTCTTGACTCGCCATTTTATCTAACTAGACACTCTTCCAACCTTAGGGTTTTCTGTGACAGCACCCCTTCATTCTTAACCAATAGATACCAGTAATGAAATAATAGTAATATTTACTTTCCCACTTTACATCCTACCATTGACTTCCCCTGTCTCCCTCATTACATTGTCAATTCCAGTGATACTGGGCTGGCTTTACCAGCATGTAAGAATCAACTGTTACATTCCCAGGAATTTCGTGAGCCAGTTGACATCATGGTGGTAACTTGAAATCAACCATGGCAGGAATATTTGCTCCATATAAATTGGCATAAATTACAAAGCAGATCTTTGATTTAGGGAGAGGAGCATAAGAACTAGTCATGCTTTCCATGAAAGCACTAGCTTGTCTGTCTTTTTCCTCATTTCTTCAGCATATAACACATAACCTTTCTGTATTAGCACTCAATAAATATTTGTTGAATAAGAGAATGAATTGATACATCAACAAATAAGTGGATAAACAAATGAATGTCACATAGCCAATTGGTAGAAAATGGATCTAGATGATGGGCCTTCTGGTTCTTGATCTTCTGAGGGCTTTGATAATCCTGCAACACTGAGAATCTCCACCTACCTAAACTAAAGCGGGGTTCCACTTTCCCCAGTGCAGCTCTCCCTGTCTGTAATTATCACTTTCTTTTCCCCAGAACTTGACCTTATAGACCTAGGTGATGCAATTTGTATTCACTCAACTACCTGCAAATACCCTCCCACCCCATCCTGTGCTATGATTATGATATGTGATGATCTGTTCACCCTGCCACTCTAGTCTGGGTAACTTCGGAATCTTTTTCATTTGCTCTCATTCTGGAACTATTTAAGTTCCTATTTCCATAGGAGACACAAGACCTAACAATCTCCTAAATATACCTTGAATTTTTCCATGCTTTCAATCTCCCTCACCACAGTGCCAGTTCCAGCCACTGCTATCTCTTGCCAGGACTGCTGTAGTATCCTCCCACCAGATCTCATTCCTTATGGTTACCTTCCATCCATTCAGTACTTGGAGCCACAGTGATCATGTCACACTCCTAACTGCTACCCTAACACCCACTCACCCCCACCCCACGTATATTTCTCAGACTTCCTCTTGCTCTTAGGATAAAGTCAGCTCCCTCCAAGATGGCCAGCAACACATACATCCCTTGACCCCTGCCTAGCTAGTCTGTAGCTCTTGAACTGGGTTCCTTTTGTTCCAGTCTCTGGAGCCTTCTTCTAGGCTCCTATCTTGCCATTCTCCTTCCCCCTACAGGCTTTTTGCACATGCTCTTCTCTCCTTATCTAATCCTCTTCCTCTTTGGCCCAGATTTCCCTTCTGTGATCTGGATCCTTTCATTCACCTGCTTCCTGGACACCTACTTTTGGGATCCAAAAAATCACCAGATGTCTTCCTGTTCCTCTAGTCCTAGCTGTGGTTAATCAAGTACTGCTCTCTCTGGTTACCATTTCCACCTCCTCCTTGGTTAATGGAACTGTGACTCTCTCTGTCTCCTGGGCCAGAAATCTGGCAGTCACTGCAGAGCTCTCCCTCTCCATCTCTTCTCAAGGCTAATCAGTTATTAAGACTGGCCAATTTTAATTCTTTAAAAGCTCTTTAATAGAGCTCTTCCACCACCATGTTATTGTCTTAGTTCTGGTTCTTACCATCTCTCACCTTGACTGCTGCGATATGCTCCTAACAAGACCTCCTTCTCCCCGAACTTAAATTTCATCTAGTCCATGCCCTACTAAGCAAGGAAAGTGATCTTCATTTGTAAATGTGGTTGCCTTATTCCCCTCTTTACATTCTTTTAATGATGTTTTGTTGTTGCAGTCATTTTAAAAACTCTGTTTTATTTTGTCAGTTATAAGGAGGCAAACTTTTCACTTTGGGTAGTTTCTGAAAAAAGTGGTTACCATTTTTTAAATATTTGGGAGACAATGCTTATAAACCTGGCTAGACATGGATGGTTTAGAAGACGTCTTTGACAATCAGTTCAATTTCTCTAATTCTTACTGGTTCATTTAGTTTCTGTCTACATTGATTATATTTGCAGTTACTCCCCTAAGAATTTATTCATTCCATCTAGGTATTCAAATTAATAGACATAGAGTACTTCACAATACTCTTTATTTTAAATTTCCATTGCATGTATAGTCCTTCTCCTTTATGTTATGGATTTATTTGCAAATAACAAATAATAACCCCCCCAAGTCAGTCTTACCTGAAATCTATCTTTCTTATGAAGCTCTGCCATTTGCTACTATTTCTATTGCTTACAATTTCATAGGTTTCTGCCATTATTTTAATATTTCCTTTGTCTTGGTTTATTGGATTTGCTCTTCTGCTATTTTTCATATTATTTATTTGCATGTTTAGCTTCCTTTTTTTTAACCTCTTTTGTTTCTTGACATATGTATTAAAGCCAGATATTTCCTTCCAGATACTGATTTTTCATCCCTTAGAATTGGACATGTGGTATAAAAGAGAAAACTCTCTTTCTCTCTCACCACCACACTTCCAACACCAAATATGCGGGGTTTTGTTTTGTTTTTTTTTTTCTCACACCAACCAATTCTCCAGTACTACCTGAGTATTCCATGATTCAATTCATTCTGATACTGTCTACCTAGAAAAAGCATCAGATCCCCCAAGTTAAGAGCTCAGTCCCACAGAAGTGTCCTCCCCCTTACACCCCCTGTTAGACACCAGTCACAAGTCTAGACCTCCGATACTTCTGATGGGCTATCAATTCAGCTTGCCTACAGCACCCTTCGTATGTTTGATTATTTGCTAGAACAGCTTACAAAAGTCAAAACTTCACTTGCTATTACCCATTTGTTATAAAAGAATACAACTCAGGAAGAGCCTCATGGAAGGCATGCATAGGGGAAGGCATGGAGAAAGGAGTGTAGAGCATCCGTGGGGAGGGGCTCCATTCTCAGCACTTCCACATGTTTACCAATGTGGAAGGTCTCCAAATCCCTTCCTTTAGGGTTTTTATGGAGGCTTCATCACATAGGCATGATTGATTAGATTACTGGTCAATGGTGATTAAGTCACCTCCAGTCCCTAGGGGCTGAAAGTTCCAATCTTCTAATCTTATGGCTGATTCCTTTGGCAACCAGTCCCCATCCTGAGGTTATCCTGGAGCCCCCAGCCACTGGTAATGTTATTAGGTACTTTTGACTTTGGAGATTCCAAGTGTTTTAAGGAAACAGAGTCAGAGATCAAATACATAGGGGTTTTTATTTATTTATTTATTTTCAGCATAACAGTATTCATTATTTTTGCACCACACCCAGTGCTCCATGCAATCCGTGCCCTCTATAATACCCACCACCTGGTACCCCGACCTCCCATCCCTCACCCCTTCAAAACCCTCAGATTATTTTTCAGAATCCATAGTCTCTCATGGTTCACCTCCCCTTCCAATTTCCCCCAACTCCCTTCTCCTCTCTTAACTCCCCTTGTTCTCCATGCTATTTGTTATGCTCCACAAATAAGTGAAACCATATGATAATTGACTCTCTCTGCTTGACTTATTTCACTCAGCATAATCTCTTCCAGTCCCATCCATGTTGCTACAAAAGTTGAGTATTCGTCCTTTCTGATGGAGGCATAATACTCCATAGTGTATATGGACCACATCTTCCTTATCCAGATTCCTCAAGAAATTAAAAATAGGGGGCACCTGGGTGGCTCAGTGGGTTGAGCCGCTGCCTTCAGCTCGGGTCATGATCTCAGAGTCCTGGGATCGAGTCCCACATCGGGCTCTCTGCTCAGCAGGGTGCCTGCTTCCTCCTCTCTCTTTGCCTGCCTCTCTGCCTACTTGTGATCTCTCTCTGTCAAATAAATAAATAAAATCTTAAAAAAAAAAAAAAAGAAATTAAAAATAGAACTTCCCTATGACCCTGCAATTGCACTACTGGGTATTTTCCCCAAAGATACAGATGTAGTGAAAAGAAGAGCCATCTGTACCCCAATGTTTATAGCAGCAATGGCCACGGTGGCCAAACTGTGGAAAGAACCAAGATGCCCTTCAATGGACAAATACATAGTTTTTGTTATGTCACAGGTGTTTCATTACCAATTGTTTCTAAACATTTTTAAAATTCAGATATATTACAGAGTAGGGAGGTGAGGGCATATGACCTAACCTCTTAAATCCCTGAATATTGTCAGAGAAGAAATTTCTCTTGAGGCAAATTGCATGAGAACAAAGCAAAAAGATCATAAAAAATAAGAAAATCTAAAATGCCAACTTCTTTCATGTGTTTAAATGTAAATCATGACTATTCTCTATCCTCATCCCTAGAAAAGAGAAGAAAAGAACCTTTGAATGAAGGAAAGATGACATTTCAGTGATTCTAATTCATTTAAACATTAACTAGACTGCTTTCTGGGAATATCACCTTGTTCTGGGTACAAATCAGAGATGAAATGTTATTTGTTGTTGTTAAATAAGAGAATTAAAACTTACTTTATCAAATAATATCATTAGCTATTTATCTTGATTACAGTAACCTTATCTGGTTTCATCTTATAAATGTCACATTGTTTTTCTTGCAATTAAAAAAATTAAATTATGTGCTCATTGTCAGGTCAATTTGTTTTCAGCAGTCTAGCTATTCTTTTAAATTAAATACATAGAGATAGTTTGATCATGATACCTAATGAGATCTTATAACTTCTTTCTAATTTTTAATACCTGAGTTTTGTCTCATTATTCTCAAAAACAGAACACCAGAATATAACACACACATGTGTGCACACGTGCATCCACACAGACAAACATGAGTTTCAAAGAAATATCAAATAATTTATAGCTTAGCTATGTTCAATCGTTACAAATTAAGAAATGAAAAGCAGGCTACTGATTTATTATCTTGTTTTTATAATTTACCATAAAATTAGTAAGTTTATATCATGTTTTCAATAATATGCCTTACCAGATGCATCTTGTAAGATGGCTATTTCGATATGCATCATAACATATCTTTTTGTATGAAAAAATAATGTCTCACTTTTTTTTCTGACAGTAAGATGGGTTTGGCTGACGAATTTAAATGTGAGTCTTGGTTTTGTCAATGAGATAACTCAGGGGACTTTCCGATTTGATCTGTAGCTCTGAGATTTTGATAAAAAAGGAAAACGTATTTAAAGCATATAATACCTTAAGACATTTTATAAAAATATTTTATTCAAAAAGGTATCTAGAAATAGGCAATATTTTGATTTCCCAAGATTTTTCAGAATATATCTCTAGTAGAAAAAGTAATAAGCCTTGTTAATAGTTTTTTATTATTCTCGGTAAGCCTTTTTGTTATTCCTCCCAGAAATTGAGATACTGAACAACTGTAATGATTAGAAATCCTTTTGCAAAAGGATTTTAATCATGAACTTTCAGCAAAATTGAAGGAGGGGTTTGTCAAATTCACAGCTGATAGTTGATCATTAAAAGATTTTTTTATGATAGATCACATTGTGATTTTGCCTATATTTACAAAGTTTAAGTAACTGAACATTATTACCATAACAAAACTCTAAAGATTTGGAAGGAGTTTATGAGAACAAGTTTCATAGTATTTATATTCACAAAAAAGAAGTAAAGAAGTAGAATCCATGATCAGATGCATGTCCTTGGAGCAATAAAAAAATATTTGCATTCTTCATAAATATCCACAAATAAGCAAATTGAGAATAAGTCACATTTACCTCATTAAAGAGATGCACTTGCAAAAAAATTGTTTTTGTTTGTTTTACTTATCAAAGTTTATAATTTATAATTTATAATGTTTTTATTAATTGTGAATTACCAGTTATTGTAATGTTATTTGACCCATTTTTTATTGCATTTACCCATTATATTTGGAAACTGAAATGTTGGTAGCTCTTAATATTGACAGAAATCATCTTCCATAGTAAAATATGCTTTAAAGATTGAGCTAAAGAAAACCCCAGCATATTTTCATAACCAGTATGTACTTGATTCTAAGCTTTTATTTATTTATTTACTTATTATTAACATATAATGTATTATTTGTTTCAGGGGTACAGGTCTGTGAATCATCAGGCTTACAGATTTCACAGTACTCACCATAGCACATACCCTCCCAATGTCCATAACCCAGCCACCCTCTCCCCACACCCCCACTCCTCAGCAATCCTCAGTTTGTTTCATGAGATTAAGAGTCTCTCATGGTTTGTCTCCCTCTGTGTCTCCCTCTGTGTCCCATCTTGCTTCATTTTTTCTCTCCCTTCCCCCAATGACCTCCCGCCCTCCCTCTCAAATTCCTCATATCAGAGAGATCATATGATAATTGTCTTTCTCAGATTAACTTATTTCACTTAGCATAATACCCTCTAGTTCCATCCACGTCATTGCAAATGGCAAGATTTCGTTTTTGATGGCTGCAATATATATATATATAGATAGATAGATAGATAGATATTTTATATATATATATAAAGAAGATGTGATATATATATATATGGACATGTGATATATATATAAAGAAGATGTGAGATATATATATATATATATGGACATGTGATATATATATATATATAAAGAAGATGTGAGATATATATCTATATATATATATATCTCCCATATATATATGGCAGATATATAAATATATCTCACATCAGTATATATATATTGCAGCCATCAAAAATGAAATCTTGCCATTTGCAATGACGTGGATGGAACTAGAGGGTATTATGCTAAGTGAAATAAGTTGATCATATAGATATATATATCTGTCCATCTGTTGATCATATAGATATATATATCTGTCCTGGATATGATCCATCTGTCCATCCAAGATATATATATATATATCTTGTCCATCTGTTGATGGACATCTAGGTTCTTTCCATAGTTTAGCTATTGTGGACTTTGGTGCTATAAACATTCGGGTGCATGTGCCCCTTTGGATCACTACATTTGTATCTTTAGAGTAAATACCCAGCAGTGCAATTGCTGGGTTATAGGGTAGCTCTTTTTTCAACTTTCTGAGGAACCACCATACTATTTTCCAGAGTAGCTGCACCAGCTTGCATTCCCACCAACAGTGTAGGAGGGTTCCCCTTTCTCCGCATCCTCGCCAGCATCTCTCATTTCCTGACTTGTTAATTTTAGCCATTCTGACTGGTTGTTAGGTGGTATCTCACTGTGGTTTTGATATGTATTTCCCTGATGCTGAGTAATGTTGAGCACTTTTTCATGTGTCTGTTGGCCATTTGGATGTCTTCTTTGGAGAAATATCTGTTCATGTCTTCTGCCCATTTCTTGATTGGATTATTTGTTCTTTGGGTGTTGAGGTTGCTAAGTTCTTTATATTTTGGATAGTAGTCCTTTATCTGCTATAACATTTGCAAATATCTTTTTCTATTCTGTCAGTTGTCTTTTGGTTTTGTTGACTGTTTTCTTTGCTGTGCAAAAGCTTTTGATTTTGATGAAGTCCCAATAGTTCATTTTTGCCCTTGCTTCCCTTGCCTTTGGCTATGTTTCTAGGAAGAAGTTGCTGCAACTGAGGTCGAAGAGGTTGCTGTCTCTGTTCTCCTCAAGGATTTTGATGGATGCCTTTTTCACATTGGAGTCTTTCATCCATTTGGAGTTATTTTTGTGTGCGTTCTAAAGAAATGGTCCAGTTTCATTCTTCTGCATGTGGCTGTCCAATTTTCCCAACACCATTTGTTGAAGAGACTATCTTTTTTCCATTGGATATTGATGTGTTTCAAAGAATATAGAAAAATCAATAAAAAATTTCAAATATAAACAAACTACCTTTTGATAAAATCATGCCAGGAGACCATAATAAAAATTTGATTTCAAGTAGTAAGAGAAATAATGTGAATTTTCTACCGCCGGAGAATTTCTTCTTTTTAATTGATGTTGCCAAATTTCAATGCCATTGATATTTAGTTCCTTTTGTTGACTTAAAATATGATGTACTAGTAGTGTCATCTCATTGGACTCAACTTAAAATTTGAGAGAGGATCTGTAATTTTTACAATTAGTTTTGGGATATGGCAGCAAGACTTTGTGTTGAGATGTCACTTCTAGAGAAACAGATTCATGTGTGGGCAGCACTAGGGCCATCTCAGGGATGTTTTTGAAACTGGTCTGGGCCATGGTAAAAGTCCAGATAAATATCTCAGAATAAACCTTCATCAGAGCAGCAGCCAGCACAGCTAACCTCTCATCTCAGTTTTCAATGCTCTTCTAGTGAAAGTCCAAATTCCTGAAATTCACGGCTTCTGTTATCGAAGAAAATTATGCAAAACCTTGCCCTTTTTATATCATGGTATTCTTTAACAAGGCTGCCTGAGGGTCACCTGATATTCTAGAGAACTGCATCCAAATGAACATTCTGTGATAATACAAGTGTTCTGTATCTGAGTCATTCAATATAGTAGCCACTGGCCACGTGTGTCTATCGAACATTTGAAATATGTGCAACTAAGGAACCTGATCTTTAGCTTTATGTAAGGTTAAGTAATTTCATTTCACATTTAAATAGCCTCATGTGACTTGGCCACCATCTTGGACATAGCAACTCTAGCACAATGTAGCCTTGTTTGATTTACTATTTACCAATGATTAGGGCCCAGACTTTCCAAAGTTAAATGTTAATTTCTAAAAGAATGATAAGTGGCAAATGATTTCTGTCCTGTCCTGTAAAACAATTTTATTGCCCTGTAGCACATTAACCAGTTTTGTGTTGAATTAACAATATCGTTTCAACATTTCTGCTTTTACTGACAATATGTCCTTCAGCATTTTGAACTCTCCTTTGAACCAGCTTTACCATCCAGCGAATACTGCCATTAATGAATTTCTCCTCTTAATTGATATATATTCCCTATATACTTGTGAAAAAGTAGTGCTATTGAAGTTTTAGAAAATTATATTCTGATGTTGCTTCGCATCTGATTTCATTTACTCTTTTAGTTCATCAATCTTCAGATTTGGCCCCTGGATATGATCCAGAAGTACCTGCTAATTACTTAACTCTGTTTCCAAACCCAATTCTTACTTGTATTTGCTAAATGAAAGAATATGAGTTTCAAACAGAGTAGTGTAAGCCCCCCAGGCTTGCTACTTATACCCTGGTACAACCTGGATAAAACTATTGTGGTAAAAATAATAGGAATTACCTAATAAGGTTGCTGTGAGAAACCAAAGAAACATCATAGTAATAAGCTTAGCATAGTGCTGAGTAATAGTCAGTGTTCAATTTAAACCAGTAGTTTCATTTGTTTTGGTATTTATTGGCATTCAGTCCAGCAAGTTCCTCTACTCTGGAAATATTGGCTTGTTCATCTTTTGCTGTATGATGTTCATTGAAGTCACTGTTCACTTTAAGATCTTTAAAAAGGTAATTAAGTGTAAATGAGGCCATGAAGCTGGGCTCTAATTCAACATGGTGGTATCATAAGAAGAGGAGATTAGTGCATAGACATGTACAGAGAGCAAAGACCATGTGAAGACAGGGAGAAGATGGCCATCTACAACCCAAGGACAGAGGCCTCAGAAGAAACCAATTCTGTTGACACCATGGTCTTGGAATTATGGCTTTCAGAACTATGAGAAAGTAAATTTCTGTTGCTTAAGCCACCCAGTCTGTGATACTTTAGTACAGCTGCCCTAGCAGACAAATACAGCCATTTAAAAATCAAGCATCTATGATCTCAGTTAAAGTACAGAAGTCCCTTAAGAAGAAGATTACTTTAATCTTCAGTTAATCATTAACACTTTAGTATGAATGAAGGCCAAATATTGAAGTAAGAGATTGGGGACATCAGACTGGGGGCTTTGATATCTAAAGAGTTAATGGGGGAACTATCATTTGATTGGAGGAAGAGAAAAAGAAAGGGAGAAGAGATGTGAAAACCCGAGTACATACGTTTGTAATAAGTATGGGTTAGCCCAGCATATCAACTCAACAACTGATGGATTTTTATAAGAAGCTATTACATTAGTTAACTGTGGCTAAGTAACAATTATCCAAAATTTGGTAGCTTAAAACAACAGCCCTTTATTATTTCTAATGCATATACAGATTAGCTAGTTGGTTCTGATGGTCTGGGTTGGGTCTCTCCTGATGACCTGAACTGATTCACTGTTTGGTCAGTGTGAGGCTGATTGATCTAGAATGACTTTGACATAGAAAAATCAGCTCTCTTTCTTATGGTCTCTCATCTTTGGCAAGCTAGCTCAGGCTTGCTATCCTGGCGGTAGCCAGGATCTAAGAGTAAGAACAGAATAAAGCAAAGCCTCTTGAGGCCCATGCTCAGAACTGGTACATCAGTACCTTTGCCTTATTCGATTGGCCAAAATCAACCCCAAGGCCAGCCCAGGGTCATTAGGTGGGGAAATATCTTAGTGGGAAGAGTGGCAAAATCGCCTTAGAAAGGAAGTAGATTTAGGAAAAGACAGAATATGAACCATTTCTATACCATAGTTCCCCTTATCCACAGTTTCATTGTTCATGGTTTTAGTCACTCATGGTCAACCATGGGCCATAAGTAGATGATCCTCTGGTCAGTGGTCACAATGTCACAATGTCAGCATCATTCACCTTACCTCAGCTCATCATGTAAGCATTTTACCATTGAATATCATCACAAGAAGAAGGGTACAATAAGATATTTTGAGAGAGGTCACATTCATATAACTTTTGTTATAGTATATTGTAATAATTGTTCTATTTTATCAGTAATTGCTGTTAATCTCCTAGTTGGCCAAATTTATAAATGAAATTTTACCATGGGTATATATGTATGTGTAGAAGGAAACACAGAGTTCAGTACTATCTGTGTTTTCAGATATCCACCAGGGGTCTTAGATTGCATCCCCTCACCCCCAGGTAAGTGGGGACTGCTATAATGTGCTAAACTATAGGCTTAGTATAGATTCTGTTTTGATGTTTCTGGAACTTTTGCACTTTAGCTTTCGTATCAGTGCCTTCTCAGGCTATCTTTATCTATATCCTCAGAGCAAAATGTGCATCAAAGGATGCAGAATGTGGAAAATTAACCATTACGTGGGTTGAATTCTCCTTCTTTTTGGTGTTCACCTAATGCAACAGTTATTTTAAGTAGAAAATAATCACAAGAGACAGTTTCTGTTCTCAGGGCTCCTCAGATATTAACAAATGGGCCATCCAGATTTCCAAACACACAGTCCCTACACGCAAGCTATTGTGCATTGCCCCCTCCTACATGCTGCCCAGTGTACTATTCTCTCTCATCGCTGTCCCTCCTTCCTCTTCCCTCAGAGGTGTCCTCCCTTTTCCAGGACACTGGACTGTTCCCTTTGAACAGCATACTCACATATTCTCCGAAGCTTTGTACTGTTCGTTCCTTAACAATGATCAAAAAGGAACAAATATTCAAAATCAGAAATATTCAAAATTCATACAACAGTTTTCAAACGATATGACTTCATGCCTGCAACAAATAAGAAACTCCGCTAAAAACACTAATGGCCTTATTCAGAAAGCTCAATAAAATGGCTAGATACATGATAAACATATATAAAATGTATGTGTTGTATGTGTACTCATTCCACTCCTGATTGGATACTCCTCACCATCAAATTTTCATAGAACATTGGAAATAATTATTTATCAATTTAGTCAATACTATTTGGTATTCAATGGTTACATTTCATTATTTAATTTTGGCCTTTTAATGCATCCCAAACTATAAGAATTTAGTTAAGTATCTTGTTATATGTGAGGTCTTGTCAATATTTCTAATATTGTCATAAGACTGATAGTTCATATACATGTTTGTAATTATTATGATTTTAGTGTAAAATAGCATTGTCTCATTCTATTCTACTTTCCAGATATTAAAATTACAATGTTAGCTTTCATCAATATATATTTATTCACTTATTTGCACCCATTAACACAAGGATGCAATATTACCATTCTTAGTAAATATCTTAATTTTTAGGTTAAAGGGGAAAAATCACCTCCTCAATAGATAGTACATTTTGATAAAATATAATACCCATCCCCCCCACCCATGTCTCTTTCTCTCACTCTTCTCTCCCTTTCTCTCTCTCTCTCCCCCCCCCACACACACAATTAGCCAACTAGAAGAAGAAGAATCTGTCCAAATTTGATAGAGTACTTCCAGAAATATGTAATAATCATTACATGCTAGCTTTAAAATTTACTCAGTAGAATAAATTCTTGCAATCTTAGTTACCATTTATAAACGTATAATTTTATAAAGTTTTATTGAGCTTTCCAGTTATCTCAAAACATATGATAGAAGAATGACCCCTGATTCTAGTCCTAAAAGCAGTTCAAAAGTTTAAAAGGAAGGGACTCAAACCTGGACACCACTGGCTGCAATCCCTTAGGATTGATCTCATTATCCTTCCAATAAGGAAGCTGTTTTGGGAAACCCAGGGGACTTCCACTCTCATGTACGTGGAGGGGACAGACTTGTCAGGCCTGAAGACTTTGTAAAAATCCCTTTGCTAAGGCCAGAAAGGATTCACTTCTGCCCCTGGATTCCTGCCCTGCTAGCTTTGCCTAGTTCTCCCAACCTCTCCCCATATCTTTCACATCTCCATACTTCCTCCCAGGATCTCTAAATTAGCTGCTCCTCAGTGTTGTTGTTCTAACTGCCAAGACAGTTACTAAGGCAGAATGGGATTGGGCGTTTCTGGGCTGAAACAATGTCCCACTGAGAAATTCAGCATGTAACATGTGAGGGTAAAGTCCTACAGGGTTTCACCTACCTGATTATAGTTTAAAAACTTAAAAACAGGGAACAGCATGTGTGCTATGAGCTAGGGGAGCTTTGGTGGTAGGCAACTTCAAAATGATTTAATCCAACTAATGATGCAGTACAAGAGAGAGAAGAAGGGAGAAGAAGAGAGATCATGAGATTTCATGCTAGTATTATCAATAGGTAAAGACCATCCTCATAGAAGAAATGAAGCTTTGATACTTTAGAGGGAGAAAAATAGGATTTAGGTGAGAATGAGGGCAGAATGGACCATTCCTCAATAGACACCCTATTGAAAAAGCCCACAATTGAAATTGGGAAGGAAAGACATGAACCTATTAAAAACCCAAGATGAGGTCCATGAGACCAAGCCCAAGGAGCCATACAGGAAATCAGAGAATGACCTAGCATGGCCAGGCACCAACCCTCTTCATTGGAACATAGAGTTGCACTCGCTATGCATAAAACTCTAGAGTAGGAGTCTGCAAAATGCCTCTGTACAGACACAGATTGGGAATATTTTTGGCTTTGCAGGCCACATGGTCTCTGTTACAACTACTCAACTCTGTTCTTATTGCACGAAAGCAGTCATAGATAATAAATAAACAAATGTGCATAAGTGTATTTCAATAGAAGTTTATTTATTAAAAAAAAATTAAAAGGATGGTGGGCCAGATTTGACCCACTAGCTGTAGATTGCCAGCTACTAGAAACTGAGCTGAGAAGTCCTTGAGAGTTTATTCAGAACTATTAAAAGAAGCTTTGTGAATCTATGGAACTAAGAGACAAAAAATACAGAAGCAAATCCAGAACTGTGGCCTATTTCAGGGATGGAGAATGATTTTTTTTTTCAGCTTTTTTTTTTTTTTTTTTTTTTTTTTGCCCTGACACAATAGATTCTGAGATGCTACAAGTTCTGCATCCCCTGGAGACCGTGAGCCAGGTCTGATTTTGGTGAAGGACTGCATGTGTGAAGAATTAATAGTACTTACTGAGAAATTGTTCATTGACCATTTTCTTCAGGAGAGTATTCCTTTCCATAAAGAGCTGAGGATAACAAATGGTGGCAAAACTGATTTATGGGATTTTAAAAACACCTTAAGATTAAATAAATTGTCAAATATGAACAGAAAATTAAAGCAGCAAATGCTTTTGGGGGGGGAGGAGGTAAAAATCAGGATTTGAAATAAACATTTCTCTGAGGAAGGAAGCACATTAAGATTCTTACCAGAGTCTTTTTAAAATGTCTTAATAAGTGAAGTGTTGCTAGAAAGTGTACTTGTTTTGGGAAACTTAGTAGGTATAATACATAAAAGCAAACATAAAGAAAACAAGATCAAACAGAACGAGACATTGGAAATATACGACAAATATTTTCAAGGGATTTTCCAAAACTTTCAAGGGGTGGGGGATGCCTTAATGAAGCAAAATTCAGCAAAGAGAAGAGCAAGTCTGACTCCTGGCAGGTTCAAGAGAAAGAAAAAAATCTAGACCTAAGGAGAGCATGGAGTAGTTACTCCAGAAAGCAGAAAATCTGAATGAAACTTAGCTGAGCAAACCAATCAAATTAGTTTGCTACAAAATTCAGAAAGACCTTGAGAAAACAAAGAAAAGAAAAAGAATTTGAAGTTTTGAATAATTGCACTGGGCAGCTGAAATAATGGGTAAATCACCAGAGTGAGGAGATAAAATAAATCAGAGATGACAGATGATATATATCTCCTGGATATAATCTTTGTTAACAATAGCTGGAAAAGACTGAGGCCATTTCCTATCCAAACTGAGTGATGAGGTATCAACCAGGCATAGGCTGGAAGAACAAATAAAGAACATGAGATTTGTTCACTGACTTGAACAAAGTTCTACTGGACAATGAATGCAAAACCCTGCAACACAGTGTCATGATCCTGAAAAACACCTAAAGAGGACACTCTGTAAAGAAGTTGATTTACTAGGGTGGCTCAGTTGGTTGAGCATCTGCCTTCAACTCATGAGTTGATCCCAGGGTTCTGCGACCAAGCCCCACCTTGGGCTCGCTGTTTGGCAGAGAACCTGTTTCTCCCTCTCTCTCTGTCTACTTGTGTTCTGTCTTTATCTTTCAGTCAAATAAGTAAAATCTTCTTAAAAAGCTGATTTACAAAGAGAATAAACAGGGAAAGAAAGAGAAAAAGATCAGTTGCAGAAGAGATGAAAACCTACAGGCAGACAATTCAAGAAATGGAGGAAGAATTACAGATAATAGAAATATGCATATGGAACTCATGATAAGAAAGCTATCACTGTTTAAGATTGAAATTAGGGGGTGCCTGCCTGGCTCAGTTGGTAGAGTGTGTGACTCTTGATCTCAGGATCATGAGTTTGAGACCTGTGCTGGGTATGAATCCTATTTTTAAAAATTGAAATTAATACCACAATATAAAAAGAATCCCCGTTGAGCACAGAGCCAGAAGCAGGGATCCATCCCAGAACCCTGAGACCATGACCTGAGTCAAAATCAAGACGCTTGATCCACTGAGCCACCCAGGCGCCCCATAAATGTTTAACATTATAAAAGACTTTTTATAAAAGATAATTGTATCATTTAACACTCCAAATGGCTGTTATGAATGTTCCAGTAGCTCTATATCCTCACCAGCATGGGCCAGCTGTTATCATTTTAAACATACTAGTAGGCTTGAGCGGTAACATTTACTATTTTTGAAGAAGTTTTTCTTCACTGGATGCCAACCTGAAATTATCCATATTTGAGACAAGTTCTTTAATTCTGAGGTATGTATATAATGTTTTTAAAGTTTACTATAGGTGGAAATCATCTTTGGAGCTTCAGTCTCCTACAATATGATTGAACTATGTAAATTTGTTCAATCATGATTGAACTCATGTAAATTTAAATGAGTCACATTGTTATGAAAATTAATAAATACCTTTTAAATAAAAATTATTGAAATCCTCTGAAAAGTAAATATAGGCTGGAAGAAAAAATTGGAAGATGGAATGTGGATAGTCTTGCTTTAAGGTTAGAACTTAAGTAGGAAACCAAAGGAAAATTAATAAAAGAAGGTTATGATATTCTAGATCAGTATTTAATACCACTATTCTGTGAATAATTTGCATCTAGCACATAATTCAAGTATAGCTTCTTTTGCATCAAAACAAATGAAATAGTCTTAGGTAGTCTAATACTTAATTTGCTTCCATTCGATCTTGCAATATAATCTTTTGACTTTTTTTTATTATTGTGTTTTTGATTAAGTTTTTGGAGTGATGTAAACTTAAAGGCTTTTTTCCAGAGGTGTTTTGTATAAAATAATTGCCCAAAATGTTTGAGAAAAACTTGTGTGTATAAGTAAAGCGGTGATTCTCAAATTTAATGAATGTGAAAGCTTAGTAAAAATACAAAGCCCAAGGCCCTCTGCCCTCTTCGGGAAACTTAGTTGTGTGTGTTCTCAGGTGATTCTGAGACCCACCAAAGTTTAATAATCACTTACTCGACAGCAGGCCACGTTGAAATTTAAAAAAAAAAAAAGGGGGGGGGGGGGGCTTAATTTAATTTTGGTGTAGTTGTCAGTGGTGACCAGAAGGTGGCTCACAGGATCACAACACTGGTTAGGGAATGAGGTTCATTTGCATATCAAGGCATTTCCTGAGAAATCAGTAGTAAGTGGAAATAAATACTGCAGTTACATCTCTAGAATACTTCGAATGCCCTTCTTCTGTAATGTCTTTGAATATGTGATGCTTCCAGACAAATACGTAGAAACTTTCATTCTCAGATCTGAAAATAGTCTTCGTATTAAGCTGCATTTCTTCTCCAGAAAGATTCAGGTCTGCCAAGATAAAGTGATCAAAAAAGGCTCCATCCATAATGCTGCACTTGTCTTTACCGAAAAGGTCAGGAGATGATGCATCCTGCTCGGGGTTGGGCTTACTAGGGCAGATATTTTTAAAGGTTCACGTTGGGAATTACTTCAAAGATGAAAAGTCTGTCTTTTAGGGCTAGTTTTAATTACTGCTGATCAATTGCCTGCTGCAAAGCTGGCTTGCTTTGAGTCTACTGGGGGAAAAAAAAAATGCATGGAATCATACAGAGTGTTCTTTCTGGGTGACAGCTAATCAGGGATTACTACTTCGCTTAAATGCCCCAGTGAAGGTGACACATTCCAAAGTAGGCAGAGATTTCAGTGATTTCCCAGATCTGTGCTTATCAGCAGAGTTTAAATGCCTAATTCAACTTGGCATTGTTCTTTGTGTTCACAAATTTCAAGTAAAGGGATCCAAAAAAGCCCAAGGAATATAATCATTTATTCACTAATCATTGGTCAACATTTATTAAATGTTCACTCTGTGACAGATCATGAAGAAGGCCTGAGACTTAAGACATGAAAGATATTGTTTAGACTTGGAGGCAGGCAAATGGTTAAGTGTCTATAGTTGTATGATGCTCATGCACCTGTGACTGATGGGTGGTTGCCTGCTGTTTTCAACTGCTACACCCTTGTTGCCCAAGGCAATGACCAGCCCATGGCATTTACTAATGACCAGCCCACGGCATTTACTTAATAAATTTTTCCTCAGTGGTGTAGCTAATATGTTGATTGAAGTTATTATAGCTACTAAGAGAGCACAATGGATAGTTATCTACCTCAAATGCAGGAGAAAAACCTGTGGAGATCTTCCTCTGGGTGTGTTTCCTTTGACTGGGTATGTTTACCACAAATCCGTATATTTGGGATTGTTTAAGTGAAATTGGCGTTACCTTGCCTACCTCCCCTCAGAACTCACTTCTGTGCTACAGGCAGTTTCCCTGGAACACCGAAGACTCACCACCTGAGGGCTTTTCCCTTGAAACATATCCTGTTGCCGCCAGAAGTCGCCCCCAAGAACAGCCTTCAACCAGAGATTACCAGAAGTTGGTGAATAAACACCCCAACTGCTTGGCTTTACAGATGAGGTAACTGAAGGTTTGTTTGTTTTTCTAAGATTTGTTTATTTATTTCAGAGAGAGCAAGAGATAGAGGGCCATAGGTGAGGGGCAGAGGGAGAGGGAGGGAGAATCTCAAGCGGACTCCCGGCTGAGTGTGGAGACAGGAGGCTCCGTCTCATGACCCTGAGATCATGACCTGAGCTGAAATCAAGAGGCAGATGCTAAACTGAGTCCCCCCAGATCTGCCATGAATTTTTTTTACACTGTCAGAGCTCCTCAGTGGACTAGTCTCTAACTGCCCATAGCAGGAACTGGCTTGATAACGTATCTTTTATTAGATTCTTCCCATGCTCTCCCCTATTGCTGGTTCCTGGTATCAACTCCCCCCAAAACACACTCAAGTCCTTATCTTAGGGTTAGCTTCTGGGAGAACCCAACCCCAAGATAAACATGAGCCGTCCATGTGCACATGGGTGAGAGGTGGGGAGAAGCGTTGGTGACATGCGCCCAAACATGGAAGCATGAGGAGAACCGAGACTGAAGCGTTATATCTGATGGAACATAGGGTGTGAGCTGGAAGTGATGAAAACAGATCCTGTCTGCTAATCAAAAAAGTCTACCTTTTATTTGGAAAGCAGTGGGGATCCATGAAAGCATTCTTAAAGGAAGGGAAGAGAACGTGTTGTGGCCTAGCTGTGAGAGACCAGGGTACTTGCCAGCATGGATGAGGCTTCAGGAGTGAATGAAATAAGCCAGGACAAGGTGGCACCACTTTTAGAAGCTGAGAAAAATTACAAACTCCTCCACATAGAAACACACATCAACACATACATACAATTTGCTGAGGAATTTTCAAGTGTTCACTGACCCCCCCTTTGAAGCACAGCCATGGACCTCCTTCAGCTTTCCAAAAGAGTGGTTAGGAGCTCCAGGTGTTGAGTAAGAAATTAAAGAGGGTTAAGGAATTGAGGCCTTAAGAATAGTAACATTAAAAAAAGACAGGAGTAAAGAAGGTAGAAGAAGAAGCTCTCACTGGAATGGGAAATGACTCAAAGCAGAGCTGTATAGGGGGGGAAAAAAAAAGATGCTCTTGGTTGTGCTGCTTTTGAACAGCAGAAGATGACAAAGAGTTTCACCCTCTAGTTCTTCCTTTTGTTGTTGTTGTTCACTAAAACAGGTAGAAATGGTAATTGTCCATCTGGATATACTTCATGGCAGTAGATACAAATCAAAAGCTCCCAGGTGAAGTTCAGCTAATAAATGTAGGGTATGGTTCTGACAGTGTTAGTTCTTTGGGATTGTTTGGGGTTTTTTTCAGTTAGCCATCAACATTTAAAAATAAATAAATTTCTAGATTTTCTTAAAAAAAGTCAAAATATCTAGGCCAGCATATGTACATGTATGTATAGATAGATAGATAGATAGATATAGATATGGAAATCTTGATTGTCAGGTATACAGCACAGAAAGGATCCCAGAGCACTATCTTTAAATTATTGTGCTTTGATCACAAAATTCAGAGGTGTATTCTCTCCTCATAAGTCATTATTCATTCATGGGTTGCGTCAATTATACAAGGACTGATGCAATCATTCATATCTTTCAGGAGTAGAACACAGAAAAGCTTGAGCACTAAAGGAAAATAATAAGGGAATTGTGAGAGTATACTACAACAGAAGGCAAGCAGGGAGTTTTCCTGGATGGAAAAAAAGAAAGAAAGAAAAGAAAGGGGAATGTGGATGCTTTTAGATCGCCACTACCAGTCTGGTAGACTCATGGGTCAGGGTACCCATATATCCTAGCTTCTCTAACCATTGGTTGCTTATGGCTCACAGCTGCATAGAATTGCCCTTAGTCAGTGAGAGCTGCCTTCTACTGCAGGTTATAGACCTTTCTCCTAGGAGGAGAAGGACATCCTATAACCAACAACTTATAGACTCAGGGGTACTAAGACAAGAAGCAGAGATGCAACTCATGCTCTTAAACTCCCTATGGGATCAGACTGAGACCTGATTCCAACTAAGACCATGGTTTTGCTTAATTTTTTTCCCCACTGTCCTAATCTTTTCCTCCTAAGAAATCTTCCTCAATCACCTACATCTGAATCCACGTCTCTGTCTCAGAGTTCTAGGGACTTCTGACCAACATAAAACACAAAGACCAGCAAACATTTATTACAAATTGTCTCCTTAGCAGTGAATAGCAAAATATCAGCCCGGGAGGGTGCAGTCAGATTTTGTAAAACTAGGTCAGGGTACCATGATACAGAAATGGCATTGCATGATTTGTATATTACAATTAAACTCAGAATTCAATTTGTAGTTATTTTTAGAGACAACAGTATACTATCTGAGAAGCATGCACATTTCCACATTGGAGATCAGAAGTTATCAATTTTAATTCAATGATCAACATTGCCAGTCACCACAGGCTTTTGAGGGGCTTCCTGTGAATGAAGACAGGAAAGTGGGTTTCTGTTGATTTGTGCCAGGCAGATGAGGCAGATGGATTTCACTGCTAGAACAAAGCCAAAGACTGTAAACTTCTTATTTCTAGAAAATGCTTGACATACAAATCATCTGGATTCTCATTTATTCAGTAGATAAGAAAAATGAAATGGAGATGGAAAAATCTACAAGATCCTATCTCTAAACAGGAAGGACAGTCTTCCTGCCTTTTTGCAAAAACGTTAGCAGCTGTCTCATTACCTTTCCTTCTACTACTTTCGAATCCGCTTCTACTTCTCTTTCCGTCTCCACTACTTTTCAAACCACCTAACACAGAGACCGGTGTCATGCCTCACATGTAAAGAGGCATAAAATGAATTAGGGTTGGAAATTCAGGAATATCAATCTTTATCCAAGAAAGTATCAGGATTATCTGTTCCAGCTCCCATTTTTTATATATTTGCCATCTGGGGTAGGCCCCCATGTTCCCATGTATACTCATTATTCACTTACTCAGTTCTCTTCTCCAAGTTGTGTTTTGTTTTGTTTTGTTTTAATTAACATATGATGTATTATTTGTTCCAGGGGTACAGGTCTTTGATTCATCAGTCTTACACAATTCACAGCACTCGCCGTAGGATAGACCCTCCCCCCGTGTCCATCACCCAGCCACCCCATCCACCTCCCTCCCCTCTCCAAGTTGGTTTAATACGGTAAAATTTCATGTGAGGAAGGAAGGAGTTGGGCTCCTGATAGAATGACATCGCATTCACAGCGGAAGGAAAAGAAAAGAAAAAGCAAGCCCGTTATTGACCAATTGGTGTTGCTGGACAACAAATGCTCGGGCAAGTCCACAGAGAGCTTTTCAAGTTGTCCAGAATAATGTAGAATCTTTTCAGAAATGTGTCAATATTCTCCCATCCAAGGGCTAACCAGGCCCAACCCTGCTTAGCTTCCGAGATCAGACAAGAGCGGGTGCATTCGGGGTAGTATGGCCATAGACAGAAATGTATCAGTCTTCTGTCACGAGGATATATGTTCATTCTCAAACTGAAAATGTATGTGGACAGCCATATATGGAACACAAACATTCATTGATTTTCTCTCTTATCCACTTCAGGTAACTACCCCAATCCAGGCAACACTATCCCCTTTATCTATCTGGCTCATTATTTGTTTGTCTATTGTCTGCCCTCTCCCTATATCCTCCTCCATCCCCACGAGATTACAAACACCAAAAATCAGGGGTATTACCTAGTTTGTTCACCCTTCTGTCCCCAGCAACTAAACCGATTCCTAGCATATTGTAGATACTTAACAAATATTTGCCAAAGCATATTTACAGGATAATGGCAACTTCAAATGTATGAATTGCAAATGGGAAAAATGCAGAGAGCAAAAATACAAATAAATAAAATAAGGATCTTCACAAGCAGTTCCTATATTTAAGAAATACCTTTATGGCATTTTCTAATTGTCTAGGGGATGCCGTATATCTGCTGGATCTTCAAGGAACTCCTGAGAAGGATTATTTTAGCACAGAAAACACAGGGGGTTTTTTTTGTGTGTGTGTTTTTTTTTTTCCTTAATAAGGTGTTCACTCTTTTTTTTTTTTAAGATTTTTATTTATTTATTTGACAGAGAGTTTGAGAGAGGGAAGAGGAGCAGAGGAGATGGGGAAGGGAGAAGCAGGCACCCCACTGAGCTGGGAGCCGGATGCGGGGCTCGATCCCAAGACCCTGGGATCATGACCTGAGCCTAAGACAGACGCTTAATACGGATCCACCCAGGTGCCCCAAGGTGTTCACTCTTAAAAACAAATTAAGCAGAACATATAAAGTACCTATCATGCAGTTAGGCACAGAGGGTAGGAAGAAAATACGAAATGTCTGACACATAGTAAATATTTCATTGTTAACTGGTGCTGTTGTTCTTGTTACTGTCTTTGACCTACAAGAGTTTAACATTTTCTTGGGGAGCCAAGTCAAGCATGGAGAATGTGTAAATTATGGTGAAATCTAGTAGTGGATAATATCTCTAAATCAGTACGACTGATGAATATAATAGGGACAAGTAGGGACTGTAGAGTAGGGGAGGATTTTAGCTGTGCCCTATGAAGCCAGTGGGGTATAAAAGAAACAGAAATTAGGTGTCTTTTCTACGAAAGCCTTTTTAAGCTTGTTATTTAGTTTGCTGAGGACAATTCACTAACATGTTGCCATTGACAGGAGTCGTATCTTCATTTCAAGAAATCTAGCAGCCACTTTGTAGTGGGTAGGGGGAAAGCATTGTTTTGCTCCCTGAGTCCCTTTCTGCTCTTCAGAAGGAAGACAAAAGTCCATGAAGGGCCTTCACCCAAATGGAGAATTTATTTTCTTTCTTTCCTTCTTTCTTTCTTTTTTAAAGATTTTATTTATTTATTTATTTGAGACAGTGAGAGAGAGCAAGAGAGGAGAGAGGACAGCAAGAGAAGCAGACTCCCCACCAAGCAGGGAACCCGATGTGGGACTTGATCCCAGGACTCCAGGATCATGACTTGAGCCCAAGGCAGTCACTTAACCAACTGAGCCACCCAGGTACCTCCAAATGGAGAATTTCTTAATGGGAGGTAGTCATTGGAATAATTCCTATTATTAAGAACCCATAATAAACAGCTGTGAGATACCCTTACTCTTCTAGATGAATATCTAGAGCTAGACTGGGGTTACTCATGTGGTCCATGGACCAGCAGCATCAACTATACCAGATAGGTTGTTAGAAATGCATATTCTCAGGCTCTTCGCCAGATGTACTGAGTCAGAATCTGCATCTTATCAGGATCCCCTGGTGATTTGTACACTCTCAGTTTGAAAATTACTGATGTATAACATACTCTTGCTCACAAGAAGTTAATATTTGGAGAGAAGTAAAGCATAAACCCATTAAAATGAGCAAAACAGTGAACATACACATTTCAAATAATTCCAGAATAACAAAGGATTTGACATCAAATCTACCCGGATATCAAAACTGTGTGCCAACCCTGAGAGAATTTCATGAAGACAGCCATTGTTTGTTTGCCAAATATCTTTGACTTTTTGTGAGAAGTGTACCATCTCCTTCTGGCAATTTCTGGCACTTAATCCATCTATACTGGCCTCATGGTATAATCAAAGAAAGTCTTTTTATCTTACATAAGTCATCCCCTAGCCCTGTTCATTACACTCCAGGAGGAACCTGTCTTTTGGAGAACATTCACGGATTATCAAAAGAAGTGTCGGGTCCCTGTTGGTGGCTTCTGCTTCTTTTATTAACATTGGCCTTGATCCAAGTTGCCACACCCTTTCCTTGCTCCAGCATTTGAGGAAAAAACTGTTGAGTTGTCAAAGGAGACTCTTTGGGAGTCCTACCCAATACCGAAATGTATAATAAGTCAAAGGAAGCAGGAAGTCACCAGTCACTGGTGAAACATTCATTTCTTGGAGGATTCTGAAACACTGGATGCAGATCCCCAAAACATCATTTTTGTCCCTCATGTCACTGAATTTTGGTTTCATATTTAACAGAGAAGGTTCTTCTGAGCAATTTCTATGAGGATACCACTCACACAAAGAGATCGATCTCCATTTTAGAAAAGCTCATTTTATGGCTCAGGTAATGATCCCCGGGACCTGGGATTGAGTCTCACATCGGACTCCCCCTGCTCTGCCTCCCACTGTCCCTGCTTGTGCTCTCTATCTCTCTCCTGTGTCAAATAAGTAAGTAAAATCTTTTAAAAAAGTAAAGCCTATTTTATACTCCATCAATTACAGTCTACAGTACAACTTTCCATTCTTCAGTCATTCATGACCTACAAATCCACAAATTCCAGTTTTGTGAACAATAAGTAATCAAGACAGACCACGTATATCACATGGAAAAAAATTCTAGGTAAGAGCTCCCTGGTATTGTCCCACCAATAACCAACATTAGTATGTTTACCGGGAGGTCTTGTCTTCAAGCCTTTCCCATGTTTACATGGAGATCTAACTGAATTCATTACTTCTAGGTATCTCTGCTAAGAAGGGAATGAGTTACTGGCCTGCTGCTGTTTCCTGTCCATTAATAAAGCTGCTTGAACTCCTGCATATTCCATTTATCACAGTCAGATTTGTCAGTAATCTAACCCAGAAATCAGCAAGCTATCCTCAACTCATCCTCTCCTTCTTCATTGACATCCAATGAATACCTATGACCTGCATCCGTATCACTCTTAAATCTTTTTTTTTCACTGTCACTGTAGTTCAAGCTTTCATAATTTCTTAGCTAAATATTGTCTTTTTTTTTTTGGCTTGTCTGTCCATCTCTAGTCTCCTCCCCTTCAAATTTACTGGTTTCTCCAAGTGATCCTTCTAAAATATACAGCTGGTAAACTTTTCAAGAGCATCAATGATTCCTATATGGCTAGCTGTTCCTGCATAATAAACCACCAAAAATTAAGAGGCTAAACACAATGATAATTTGTTTTTATGGATCATGAGGTCAATGATGAACTGATCTCAGCTGGGCTTTCTCATGTGCATCAGTTGAAGGTGCTGCTGTAGGCTAGCTTGACTTAGCTTAGTTGGAGAATCTTCATTCCATTTGTCTCTCAATCTCCTCCTGGATCCATAGACTGACCTGAGTATCTCTTTATGGCAATGGTAGAAACACAAAAGCACAAGTTCCATTATGCAAATCCATTTCCACAACCCTGCTTATATTATGTATACTAATGTCTCAAGAGTTAAAGGATGTATCAGGTGACTACTCCCATGAAGTCATGTCAAACAGTGTATACATATATGAAAAGATATATATTGGGACCAACAATGTAATCCATCATATCTTCTAATTGCCAAAGGATAAAACCCAGACATGGTGGCTATGCCGTCACTGCACATAAAACTATATCTTTTCCAGATTTTCCTACCAGATGGTTAGCTACTCCTTTAGAGCTGCTTATCTCCCTCACTAGGAATATATGTCTAATTCTTAATACACACTTGTGTAGTATATTTGCATTGTGGTTTTCTCAACAAGACTAGGAAATTTTTGAGAACACTATTTTGTTTCATTTATCTTTACATCCCCACACTCTTGTACAGGGCTGGGCTCTGAAATTGCTTAATGAATATTTGTTGAGTTGAACTGAGTAGAAGTGAAAGTATATTCCTAGAGTCTGAACACAGTTCATGTTTTACATAATGTTTCTAGCAGTTCTGAGAAGTGCAGCCAGGTGCCCAAGTTGCTGATAAGATTCCTGAGGAGCAATCCTCAGACTCTGGGAGGTTGGCTTATGAGAGGAAGGCAGATTCTTAGAGAAACTTGGAAATTAGGCAGTTTGCAATAATAAGGAACAACATGAGATTCAATAGTGGGCAACTGGGGTTGGTAATTGGAAATCTGGTCCCAAGAAAATGTTTCAGAGGCCCAGCATCATTCAGAATTAGAGCAGGAAGTCTTCAATTCTAAGTGCCAGAGAGTTCTAAACTCTAAATCTCTCTTTCTGAGGTCAAAATTGGTTCTAAAGGACTGACAGTGGGGGTCAGATGATCTTATTTCTGAGAAGAAAAGGCAAGTGGGGAAGACAAATGGATCATTTTCTGGCAATTCTTAGAGCCATGGTATTTATTAACCTTGCCATCAACAATAACATATGGTCTAGTGCCAGGAAATATGATCAGAATCACAAAGTAATAAAGATGTTTGACTGGATGCTGAATGAATGTCTTGTTGGCCTAGGGGTGAAATATGATCTACATGACATATTGTGCCAATTCAGTGATAGAGAAAAGGAAAAACAGAACTTCCAACTAAAGAGTTTTTCTATAAACACACACACACACACACACACACACACACACACCCCTCAAAAGAATTTTGGTAAGATAACATATGACCAGTTGGGCTTCCTAAACAGTATGTGTAAAAGAAATCAAAGGGCTTATCAAACATACTTTAAAGAGTCTAACTTAATCAGTATCCTAAAAATATAAAAATAGAGAAAATAATTCTTAATAGGAGGAAAGTGCCAATGTTGATCATTTCTCATAATTAAATTTTTTAAAATTACAGCCTTATTTATAAAATATATGTTACAATATTTAATCGGTTCTGTCCTACTTTTTAATGTATTTCTAGTGACATTTTTACTTCCTTAGACATAATAAGGAATAAGAAACTAGCTGCTTTCTTAGACTAGATTAATATTTTTAGATTGTTACAAGATCATTAAATCCTCCCTGTGAGAAGGTAGTTTTATAATGGACAAGAGCAATAATTCACATGTATTTTATAATTATAATATTGTAAACATTGTTCTACATGCTTCACTAATTTTGTTTCCTCCGAAATAGTCTTACATTACTGAGAAAATATAAAATGATTTTTGAAATTCACTTTTACAAATAAAGTTACCTGTTTCAAAAAGTGTAGCTCCCCAGAAAAGGTGGCTCTAATATTTATTCTATATGCAAAAAAAACTATAAAATGTCCTCTATAAAACTGGGTTCTTCTTTGAGAGACCTTACAGTCTACAATCAACTATAATGTGGATATAGGAATTAACATAATCCATGGGGGAAAGCAAATTGTGGTACAGATTAAGATTTATGCAATTTCAGAAAAGTCAAATACTTTTTCTAGCATTGGTGTCAAGGTTGATTTCATGGGATGAAGAAAAATTATATTAGACATAAAGAATGGGTTAGATGTAGACATGATGCAAACACTTCATTCAAAGCTAAGGGAATATATGTGTAGTTCTGTCCACTGAAAGGATCTAGAGACAATGACAACATAGTAGCAATGAGCACACCCAGTGTCCAGATCTTGGTTTCTAAACACCATTCTTAAATAAAAGGAATCAGGGCTCTTTTAAAAGTGGTTGATTTCAGGAATAAGGCAGGGAAAACACAAGATTCCTGGGGAGCAAGCCCAAGTCCTTAGAATATCTTATAGTGTACAAAAGTAAGAAAATGCTTAGAAAAGGATGAATCATCCTAAAAGGGCACAGAAGGCACCTGGATGAGCAACCAATGGCCAAAGCCAAAACTAGCTGATATGATATTTCATGATAATTCATGAAATAAACACCTATGAGTGCAAAACTGAATAAATATTTAAATATGCAAATAAATGGAAGAGCACAGATAGCTCTTCCATATAATTATAATTAATACTATTATATTATTCAAATATTAATATATTATAAATTACTATTAATACATAACATTTATATATGATATCATTAAATATATTAACATGGTTTAATAATAATATTATTATTAATAAATGTAGAGGACATGAGGGAAATGCAAAGTTATCATTAGACAAACACCATAGTAATAATTGCTCAGGCATAACCCACCAAAGGTTATATATGATATCATTAAATATATTAACATGGTTTAATAATAATATTATTATTAATAAATGTAGAGGACATGAGGGAAATGCAAAGTTATCATTAGACAAACACCATAGTAATAATTGCTCAGGCATAACCCACCAAAGGATGCTAAAATTAATGGGTGAATGTTTGAGGAGAAACAGGATTTTTACATAGTCTCAAAGTATCTCTTGCAAGACAGTCTTTAATTAAAGAAGAGAAAATAGTAACTACATAGTAGAGAACAATTTGAACAGACACATCTTATACACAAGATTTACAGCAATATTGTTTAGTAATACAGAAATGTGGGGAAAAACACTCCAGCTGCCCAAAGGCAGAGAAGGCATAAATAGGGATAAGTCAATCTCCCAAGATATTATACAGAAATCCCATGGATGAATCTTAGGGACCCAGTAGTGAGTGAAAAAAGTAAGAAGTTTCAGAAGACTACACAGAACACAGTAATCTTCTGTAAAAATCTTAGAACAATTTTAAGTGAACCAATATGTTGTTTTAACATCCATTTTTGATAAATCCGTATAAGTGTTGAAAAGTTATATACGTTATCAACACAGAATTCAAGATGGGTGCTCCTTTTGGGGAGGAGAAGGATGGGAGAGGGAAGAAGCACATAGATAGACATAAATATTTGTTAATTTCTTGTTCTTGAATTGAGGGAAGGAGACAAGATTGTCCATTACATCATCTGAAAACAAGGGAATAGGGAATAGATAGATGAGTAAGTAAACGAGGACTGTGTATGGATTGGTGATAGCATGTCGAAAATTATGATTGGGGTGCCTGGGTGGCACAATCAGTTGGTCATCTCACGCTTGGTTTCAGTTTGGGTTGTGATCTCAGAGTCCTGAGTCCAGCCCAGCCCAGCACCAAGTTGGCCTGAGACTTTCTCTCCCTCTCCTTCTACCCCTCCTCCATGTGCTCACATGCTCTCTCTCTCTCTAAAATTGGTTTTTAGTTAATTAATTGGTTTTTAGTTAATTAATTGTTTTTTTAAAGAATTATGATTACATTAAATCCCATCCTGAGTGTCTGAGGTCAAATTAAAATAAAAAGGCAATGACTATACACAGTGGGAAAATATTCTCAAGTTTATCATTAATAACACCCATTACACACATTTCCTGAAATTCATCAGCAAATGTCTTTTTCCTCAATCTTTACTCAAACATTCCTGACAGACTAACCCTAAGCATTGAATTAGTAATAGAGAAGCTCTGAAACTTAGTGTGTGTGTGTATATATATTATATATTATATATTTATATTATATTATATATTATATTTATATTTATACCACATATATTTTTTTTTTTTTAGCTTTTAGATGATATTCTCACGGCCTTCTACTAAATTGCCACTGTAGGTAGGTAGATAGATAGATACATTAATCAATCTTATTCCATTTTGCTTAATAGGCTTTTTTCCCTCCTTTTATTCAGCTTCCTAATAAGTGGGTTTGGGCTCATCATTGTGTCTAATTCCTGCCTCTTCTCTATCTCCTAATGGTCATGGATTGTTGATATTTGAAATATTTTATTTTACTTTTTAAAAGATTTTATGTATTTATTTGAGAGAGTGAGAGAGCACACATGAACAAGGGGAGGGGCAGAGGGAGAAGCAGGCTCTCTGCTGAGCAGGGATCCAGACATAGTGTTCTATCCCAGGACCCTGAAATCATGACCTGAGTGGAAGGCAGATCCTTAACCGACTGAGTCACCTAGGCGCCCTGATATGTGAATTACTTTAAAGAGGAAAATAAATGGCTCCTCTATGAAAAGAAGAGCTATAACCACAGGGTTTTTGAATTGAAAGAAACCCTGGGATCCTCTAGTTCAACATTCTTATTTCACAGGTGAGAAGGAGACCCCCTCAGGGTCACATGATTTATCTGTGTGCACACAGCTGTTGGAGGTGAAGCCAAGATTAAATACACACTCCCAGAAATCTTTCCTAGGCCCCATTCTGAGAAAAATGCAGAACTCATTCCTGGATGAAATTGGACACCTTATCCAGAACATTCCCAGTGATGGACAGTGATGGACACTTCAGAGGAAGTGACTTTCCCAAGGCCCTGTGGTTAGCTAATAGAAGCACTGGGAACATGGTTCTCCGGGCTGGGCAGTTATAATTACCTTTAGCTTCTACTCTTCCTTAGGAATGTTTGAATGGCATTGAGACCCTTTCATTGGTGCATACCCTCTGTTTCCTTTGAGTCCCATTTGAATTTGCAGTGTAGTTTCTCAACCAATCACCATCCTGTATCCACTTAACTCAGCTTCTCCCTTTCCTTCTCCTCTTCCTTTTCAGTCAAAACCACTTTTATGGCCATGACCCCTGTGTTTTATGAAACCCAGAGTAAAGTAAAAAAGGAAAGAGGGGAGGGGAGGTGAAAAGGAAAGAAGAGGAAAGAAAGAATCAATGTCTTCGCCAAAAATGTGGCTTTTGGAGAAGGTAGACTAGAGGTAGGAAGATTGGCTTCGTAGGTATTGTTTTAATCTGTGCAAGAAGAGATGTCAGCCTAGCCTTCATGAGTGTCATAGGTGGAAACTACAGAGCTTAATACCTCATGGTTGGAAGGGATGAAGGAATATAGATGCTTAGGTGCTGGTTCTCAAACTGTAGCTCTTGGATCAGCATCCACAGGTCTTACCTGGTAGCTTCTCTTGGGTCCAGCCCAAACCTCCTAAATCTGAAACTGCATTTTCACAATACTAAGGTTAGAGAAGCACAGTGCTGGGATGACTCTCAAGGCTCTGATTTGGGTAACTTGATGGATGGTGCTGTCATCTGCAAGACAGGGGCAGGTTTGAGATAGAAGATTGGGTTGGAGGTCCAAGCATGGTCAGCATTGGAATAAGAGTATGACATGACAGGAAACGCTTCATGAGCTGAGGACGATAGGAATATGAAGCTTAGTGGAATTCCCCATCCCCATTTTTACCTGGAACGGTGATATAACGTGTGTACCCATCTTTATATTCATAGCAATCACCTGGTGAATGGTGTGATGCTCCCATCCTTCACCAGCAGTCTTTGTCAAGAGTTTCCAGAATAACAGCTCCCCCTGGTGGAGGGTGGCCTGAGTGAGAGGGAGGCCCAGGTGAGAATGGCAAAGCCCAACGTTAAGAAGTATTCAGGCAGGGGCGCCTGGGTGGCTCAGCGGGTTGAGCCGCTGCCTTGGGCTCAGGTCATGATCTTAAGGTCCTGGGATCCAGTCCTGCATTGGGCTCTCTGCCTGGTAGGGAGCCTGCTTCTCTCCTTCTTTCTCTCTCTCTGCCTGCCTCTCCATCTACTTGTGATCTCTCTCTGTCAAATAAATAAGTAAAATCTTAAAAAAAAAAAAAAGAAGAAGAAGAAGAAGTATTCAGGCATTAGCAGAGCTAAACCAAGGTGAAGGTTTGAGGACCCACTGGTTCTGAATGTCACAGCTGAGTTCTCAGGTTAGTAACTTGGTGCCCTGACTGCACTAGAGAAGCAAGGTTATTGTTTTGTTTTGTTTTTCTGAATACTTGAGATCCTATGATCCACACAACTATATTAATTTGAAACATGTTCTTTCCAAAAACCAGGTAAGACATGGGTGCCTCAGTAGCTCAGTCAGTTAAGTGTCTGACTCTTGACTTTGGCACAGGTCCTGATTTCAAGGTTGTGAGACCAAACCCCATGTCGAGCTGCCTGCTGGGTATGAAGCCTGCTTGAGATTCTCTCTCTCTCCCTCTCCAGGGAGGCCATAAAAGTGGTTTTGACTGAAAAGGAAGAGGAGAAGGAAAGGGAGAAGCTGAGTTAAGTGGATACAGGATGGTGATTGGTTGAGAAACTACACTGCAAATTCAAATGGGACTCAAAGGAAACAGAGGGTATGCACCATGGTCATTTGAATTTCTCCCTCTCACTCTGTCCTTCCTCTCTCTCTCTCTCTCTCTCTCTCAAAAACAAAAACAAAAACAAAAAACAAGTAAAACAATTCAGCACTAGCTAACTTTCTTATCTTTCTATTTTCTATTTTTATTTTTGTTTTTCTTTTTCTTTTTGGTCACCTTTTTGGGAGATTTTCTTTTTTTTTTTTTTTTAAGATTTTATATATTTATTTGACAGAGAGAGACCAGAAGCAGGCAGAGAGGCAGGCAGAGAGAGAGAGAAGAAAGCAGGCTCCTGGCTGAGCAGAGAGCCCGACCCAAGCCGAAGGCAGTGGCCTAACCCACCGAGCCACCCAGGCGCCCCTGGGAGATTTTCTAAACATCAAGTATGTTTTTATATTTTAGCATCCATAATTTTTAAAAATTCTCAAGATCTTCGTTTTTGCCCTGCTTTTTCTTTTTCATAGTATTTGTTTCCCCTGCCACAAATGTACATTTTCTTCTTCATCTGAGGGTGTAACAGTTTTCATCTTAAAGGTTTTTTGTTTATTTGCCTTGCTTTTTTTCTATTTCCATCACTCGATCTCTCTACTCTGGGTTCCTTTTCTCTATATATCTGTTCAACTCTTCTCCCCCCTCTTCTTTTCCCTTTCATCTAAGAGTGTTTCTTCAAGTATCATTTAGTTTTCGGGACGCCTGGGTGGCTCAGTGGGTTAAAGCCTCTGTCTTTGGCTCAGGTCATGATCCCAGGTTTCTGAGCCCTGCGTCGGGCTCTTTGCTCAGCAGGGAGCCTGCTCCCCCACCTGCTTCTCTGCCTGCTTCTGATCTCTGTCTGTCAAATAAATAAAATCTTAAAAAAAATTTTTTTTTAAGTATCATTTAGTTTTCATTGAAGAGAGGCCTTAAGAAGTAGTGGCATTACTTACCTGCAAATATCTCCTCTCCTAGTCTCTCTTAAGGATTTTGGTTTAAGAAAAGATACCTGTAGTTTATCTTATGAAGTTTCAGGAAATAGAGGAGAGAAATGCTTATGGTCTTATGAAAATCAGAAGTTCTGGACTTTAACATTTAAAAAAGCAAATGTAGAGAAGACATGGAAACAAATGAGACTTATGACCCAACGGAAGAATGAGAAGAGTGTGACCACTCTTACCTTGGGGCTAGTAAAACCCCACTTAGGATGTAATTATCTATGTCTGTCTGTTACAAGTCAGATTTCTATTTTAAACCTGTTTGCACATGTTTGTATAGTTTTTATTGTGAAATTCAAAGTCTCAGTTCTGACAGATATTTAAGGAATCCTGGCATTTTGGCACCACAGCTTCAAAAGAGGGACAGGAGAAGTGGGAATCCAAATTCAGGCATTACCAAGTTCCAGAGGGTTTCGGGCTACCATTTTCATCTGGAGGACTTGACATGGGTGGGTGGGACACTGCATTGTGAGACATTCAGCAAAGAACATTATCCATAGTCTGCAGACCCGGGATTAGGCCTCTCATCACCAGATTCTAAACCAAGCCCTTCAGGCTGGGACCAAAGGAGGAAGGCACCGACACAAATGGTAGACTGCGGTTTGGGGAAATTGGCTAGAAAAACCTAGTGCTGTAGGCTGGGATGCCATCGAATGGGTGTGGGCCGAATTGGGGTGGGGACATTGGAGTGGTTTGCTTGCTCCAGGGCTTCCTCAATTCCAGCCTCTCCCCAGAGTTCTTCTCCTACCAGGTGGTATCAGTTTTTTCACTTCCATCAAGGACAGGGGTTGGGGGACTAAGTATGACATGCTTTTAGCTCCTTTCCTGAATCTTTCAGGTACAAGACCTCAGTGCTTCCAGTTCTGGGGGTCCAAAGATAAGAAGACTTTTATAATTGAGTAGATGGGGTGCTAGAAATGAGCCCTCAAATGTGAGGACATGTAAAGAGATCATCCCAGCTCGATATTAAGGAAAATACAACTCTAACCACACAGCTAAATCTCTAGCTTATTCATCTTACTGTATGGCCAGCCAATCAAAAACATCTGACGCTTTCAAATGATTGCTGGGCTTGAGTCAGAGACTAATTACCTTGTGATGCAAAATCTGAAAGGAGTTTCTGGATCTCCAAAAAGCTAACATTTAGTCTTTCCAAAACATCCTAATGTCTTCCACGGCTTTCTACCTGATGCTTCTGCCACGTCGGGCATTTTAACTACTCACATCCCACACTTGATAGTTTAAATTGGCTTCCCGTCCAGGTTGTCCCCATACAAAATTTCACTCAGGGAATTTTATTCCAGTAAATTAGTGGGGCTTTTTTAATATTTAGATTTTTTTTTCAAGTTGTGCAAATAAGTCAGGAGTGAACCTGATGTAAAGCATGTGGCATCATGGTCATTTGCTTTAGAGAGAGAAAGAACACAAGAGCACGAACGGTAGGGGAAGGACAGAGGGACAGGGAGAGAGAGAATCTTAAGCAGGCTCCACGCTCAGTGCAGAGTTGGATGCAGGGCTGAATCTCACAACCTGGAGTCATGACCTGAGCCAAAATCAAGAGTCAGACCCTTAGCTGGCTGAGCCACCCTGGCACCCCAGCAGGATGGCCATTTAAACACCATACACTATAGAAGGCATGAGCCAATGCCTTCAAGAGTATCACATACTGCCCCAAGAGGAGACTTTGGTTCCTGGGGATGCAGGAAAGCAGGGGGGACAGGGCTTAATAAAGATCCTCTCTCCATTATACCATAGTTACTCCAGAACAGCAAGGCCTGCTTGTGAGTTTATATTAAAGGGGGGGGGGAAATCAATATAATCAAGGAAAGTGGTAACATATTATGCCCCTGGTAAAAAGCCAATTGCTTTGAATCTGGTCTCTACGCAAAGGACATCCTGCAAATCATGATTATTACCATGTATTGGCTGTGTGCTGAGAACTTTATATTTGCCATTTATAATCCTCAAATCACACCAGAGTGTATGGACCACACATTATTCCTTTTCTATCAATGAAAATAAAAATTTATTAAAAGCTAGGTAAACTGCCCAAGGGCATCCGCATAGTAAGCAGTAGAGTCAAAATTTGACCGCAGATTCTGTCTCCAACTCCAAGGGTTACTTTCTACCCAGGGGCCTCATTGCTTCCTTGAAGGATAACGTGATGGCAGTTAATTGTATGAGCAACAATCCACCATCACCTCTTCTCCCAAAGACGCCAAACCTTTGCTTTCCTTTTAACTTATTACTGCTCATTTATATCAATATTGAACCCTCCTATTCAAATCAAGGCAACTAAGAGGGCTGCCCAAAAGTATTAGGAGTCTTGCTATGACTTGTCTGAAATGGAAAAATGAAAGAAAGAAAGAGAGAGAGAGAGAAAATCCCATCTAAGTCAGTACTAACTTTGTTGCCTTCCAATCAAATTGAGTTAGAGTTTTCTCCCTATGAACACGTTTGGAGGAAGTGTAGTGTAGAAAATAGAATTGGACAGTTCTGACACCTAATCCTAGCCGGGCCGATTACTAGCTAACCTGGCCTTAGGCAACTCACTGAACTCCTCTGAGTTTTTATTTCTTTATCTGTAAAAATATTATAATAATACCATCAATCTCAAAGTGATGATGTCATGAGAACCGATGCGTTTACTAGATTAAAGGACTTAGAAGCGGAAATGGTACATGTTACATGCATAATTCATTGCTATTATTCAGTAAACTGAATTTTTTTAATTCTCCTTTTTACCAGGCAAAGGAAAAGTGATTTTTTACCATTAGTGGGCCTCAGTCTATGTATGTTGACATTTCCATTGAATTTTTGAAGGTCTTGAAAAATACCCTACATTTAAGCAAAGCTAAATTCAATGTTAGCAAATTGTAACTTTCCATGATTTGTGATATCCTGCAGTAACCCTGTAACAGAGGCCAAAATAATAACGTGTTGTCAGTATGACATATGCTCAAAGTACTGAAGACTGTATTGTGCTAAAACCTTTCAATTCTCTGTCTTCTACTTAAATCCAACGGCTTTCAATCTCATTGGTATTTGTTGCTTTCTTGCCACGTGAAAAGTCTCAGGCTACATATTTTGAAGAACACAATGGTGAACAAGCTCGGGGGAGGGGTGTCCCTATTATCAAGAAGCTGGAAATTTAGAGACGAATGCCAGGCTTGTATGATAAATTACAGACACGGTGTCCAAGGTAGTAGAGCGGTATATACACAGAAGCTCTAGGAGCACGGAAAGGACATAGACTTGCTCCAAAGGAAGATGATCATAAATTCTTTTATAGCTTAGGTTGTGTTGGGTCTGGGCTTTGAAACCTGGGTGAAGATTATGCAGGCCTGGTATTTAAGAAACAATGAGAATAGGGCTGATATTTGGTACAAGGTGGTAGGCTTATAGTCATGACCAATTTGGATTTATTTGCTTGGCTGTTATAGTTAGGTGATACCCCCTTCAAGTTTACACAGCTCAAATAGCACATCTGAGGTGCAGAAAACCCGTCTTTATTCATGGTTACCTCTCCAGTAGCTAGGCACACAGTAAATGCTTGGAAGGAATGCCTGTAGCTAGGAGTGTGCTTCAGCAATCTTGAGTGTCCTTGATAACCAGCATCTAAGGTGTCCATGTGAACTAGAGAGTGTTGAAACCCTGGCAAGATTAATTGGCACCAGATCACAGAGGTACTCCAATTCCATCCCAAAAAGTTTTTAGTATATTTCATAGCATAGGGTAATGTTGAAGTGGTCTTTGGAGGAAGGAATTACATGGCTCTTGCCTAAATGTTGAAGTAGTCTTTGACTTCAAGAAGTTTACTCTGGACGCTATGAGAGGGTAAATTGGAGGTACAGCATCATGATTTGGGGGAGCAGAGAACAGGTAGCCTATAGTAGGCCATTCCCACTTCCTAGAACAGGAACAATGAAAGGACAAATGGCACCATGGGAGTAGAAAGAAGGTGTGAGATGCAGTACAGAAATATTCCTTCAGGATTCAGTACCAGAATTAAGGGCCTGGAGCCATCAATGCCATTGATCTATCATTACGATCATTAATTGTTGTGGTTATTAGCAAGCAAATACCCTTCCAATTTGGTGACTATCCATCCCCAAATAAGTATAATGCAGAGTAATTTCCACCATGGAAGATAAAGGGGCAAGCACTCTCTTTTCTCACTCGCTGGCACCTAGGACATGATCATGTTACCTAATTTGGGACAATCCAGGATTTTGAAAACGCCAGACCTTTTGTCACGCCAGCAGCTGTGGGACTGAGCCAGATCAATGAGAGGTATCTAGTGGTCAACCGTAGTGCCCTAAAAAGAGCTGCATGATGCAGCCTTGACTGTGCTCCCACCACTTCACCCCCCTTGGTTACTGCTCATTTTCCAAAATTGGTTCTTCAGAACTCTCTTTGATTCCAAAAGCTAACAAATATATTTGCAAACCTTTTTATTTTTTTAAAATATTTTATTTATTTATTTGATAGAGATCTCAAGTAAGGGGGGAGGCAGGCAGACAGAGAGAGAGGAGGAAGCAGGCTCCCTGTTGAGCAGAGAGCCTGATGTAGGGGCTCGATCCCAAGACCCTGGGATCATGACCCTGGGCCAAGGGCAGAGGCTTTAACCCACTGAGCCACCCAGGCATCCTTATTTTATTAAAAAAATAATTTTTTAAACCTTTTTTTTTTTTTAAGTTAAGGTCGCCAAAATTGTTTCTGATGGTTTCTACCACAGTCTGTGGTCTGCCATCCCAGTAAGGCAGCCCACACTGTCCTGCCCTCAGTCAAACTGTCTGTGCTGCATCTGCAAGCTCGTGGGTAAGCCAGCTACTTCTCCAGAGCAGCCTATGTCAGCGAGGCAAGAAGAATCATCATCATATAATTAATGAAATGTCCATTTATATATTTACCTTAGTCAATTTTAATTTTCAAATCAGTTTACTCATTGTGAAAATTAATAAGGGAAACCTTATGTCGTCTGGAGGCCAGAAGGGGGAGCTCTCGTGCCGTACCACTTGAGATCAATCACAGGAAAAACTGTCAATCACAGACCCCACCAGAAGAATCCTCAACAGGAAAAAATCATCAACACAGGCCCCGACAGGGCACAATATACATTGTATCTCCTACAAGAAATCTACTACCTCAGTACCTCCGGCCAGTGAGAAACCATCATTACCCTGAACTCTCACTTTTTTTCCAATGGACTTTTGTTCAAAATAACCCTTCCCAATTTCCTTCTTCTTCTCCATAAAATAACATTTCTCTCCTTTGTTTGCTGGACTTTTCTGTGGTTTTGCAGTAGGTTGTATGTTCCGAATTGGAATTCTCTGGTATTTCAAATAAACCCATTTTTGCTGGTAAATTGTTTTGTTTTGTTTAAGATTCACATAAAGGAATTTCCCAAAGGAGGATTACATAAATTGTTCATTCAACATTTATTGAGTTCTCAGTATGGACTAAATTGCTTGGGTCCTGTGGATAAAAAAGACAAATAAGATATCACTTCCTGGGACGCCAGGGTGGCTCAGTTGGTTGGACGACTGCCTTCGGCTCAGGTCATGATCCTGGAGTTCCGGGATCGAGTCCCACATCAGGCTCCCAGCTCCATGGAGAGTCTGCTTCGCTCTCTGACCTTCTCCTCGCTCAGACTCTCTCTCACTGTCTCTCTCTTAAATAAATACATAAATAAAATCTTAAAAAAAAAAAAAAGATATCACTTCCTTTCAGGAGCTCAGAACCTCCATAAGGACCTTAGATGTGAATAGATAACAGTGGGACCCTCTCCAGGTACCAGGATGGTGATACCCTCAGAGAACTGAGAATGTCACAAGACAGCTAACCTTTTCACAGGGTCTAGAAGGATGAGTCAAACATTTTCAGATGTTAGTACACTTATTATGATGAACACTGAGTAATGTATTGAATTATTAAATCACTATATAATGTACCTGAAAATTATATAATACTCTATGTTAACTGATTTATATATCTCAAAAAATTAAATAATTTTTTGAGATATATAAGAAGTAAAGTAAATATTCATAAATTTAAGGAAGTACTTTAGAAGAGATAACCTTTGAGTCATACATGGCCAACCACTCACTGTTTGCTCATTGATTTTAAATTTCAGTTTCCTGACTTCTAAATTGGTGATTCCTGGAGGAATTCTTCATGTACTGAGGATTCAATGAGAAAGCAAAGAGGAGGTACCCAAGATGATGGAGACATTCACCAAGTATTAGTTCCTTTCTTTTGTTATTGATATGTTTATTTTAAGAACATTTTTCACCAGGTTAGTTCTGCCAGATTCATGAAACCCACTGATGTTAAAGAAAATATTTTTCCCATTAAGTCAGTTTAATTAATTACCTTAAAATATTAAAAAATGATTGTTTATATAGGAGAACACACAGTGGCACTAGTAACTGACAAATTATTGAAGTTGCTTAGTTTAAGAGGAGGACAAGAAAATGCTGGAAAGATCCTTCTCACAGTGACCAAAGGCAGAAACGGCATATCATCTACACTCTGGGGTTTAGTTCTTATACATTTCAACCATCTGGTTCTTTCTCTTAATTGATATTTTCTGTTTGACCCAACATTGTCATTGTACCTTCCTTTGCTCTTTAATCACAGTTTCCATTCCTTCTTTGAGCATATTTACAATGACTATTTTGAAGTCTTTGTTAAATTCAACATCTGGTTGCTTCCCAAAGTACTTTCAGTTTCTTATTCTTTTTCCAGTGCGTGGGTCATACGCTCCTGTTTCTTTGCATGTCTTGTGACATTTTGCTGGAAAATGGTTGGTTTTGATAATATGTTGTAGTCATTCTGGGTACTTCTTCCCACCTCCATCCTCCTACTCCTCTACCTCCAACCTTAACTTCCAGGGCTTATTATTATTTGTTTGTGTATTTGTTTAGTGACTGGATGGAGTGTTTTAGTAGAGTCTATTTCTCCCACAGTGTGAAGTCTCTGCTGATGCTCCCGTTGGTGGGGTCCTGTGCAGAGGGTGCTGTCTTGGATAAGCCAGTAGTCACCCTGAGAGCATAGTGATACTCTCTTTGGCTGTCTCTTTCCCTGACCACAACCAGCAGTTAAGAGCCACTGATTGGCCAACTGCTGCATTTTTTGCAACACTGTCCTAGGCTGTACAAACTAATACCATCCAATTTAGGCTCCTTTGAAAAGACAGTTACTAACGTCAATGTTTTAGATTAGTTCCGACCGCCAGAAGGATTCTAGTTCTCTCTGGCAAACTACCTCTCCTACAATGGAATCTGTATTTCCAATGACTCTACCGATCTCCTTCCTTCTGATTACCTTTCAGCACAACCTCCAATTGTTTTTGAGAGCACCCTAAGGTTTGCATTGTCTCTACACCCTACTGCACATGAAGTTCATACCTTTGTGAAGAGATTAGGAGATCTCTGTTTTAAAGCCTGCTTTATTCCCAGGCAACATCCCGGACTCTGGAGCTTGGGGGTAGGAAGAGTGATGCCTCTGCTTTAGGAACTGAACCAAGGAAGAAGGAAGAGGCCTCTGTCTCAGGCTATCTCAGTCCACCTCAGCCTGAATCTCCTGGCATGGAACCTTGGCCCTGCAAGCCAAGGCAGGGGACCCCAGCATTCTCAGGTGTGCTGTGCCCAGGTAGAGCCTGCAGCCTCCCTCTCACCTGTGCGGACTAGCAAATGAGGAACCCCCACCTCTTGGGTAAACTCTCCCCAAACTCAGTCTTAGCAACAAAGAGCTGGAGGGTAGGGTGAGAAACACGGAAGGCCTTCCCCTCCAGTAAGATAGGCCTGGAATGGGAACAGACGTGTTGAGGGAACCCTGTGTTTTCTTTCTCTGCCCCGGTCTGGAGTGAAGCTTTGTCCTGCTGAACCAGAAGGCAAAGAGGAAATGGTCTTAGTCCAAATAGCACAGACTTGCACTATTCTTAATGAAATTTGATAGATTTTCTTAAACAGGCATCTCTTCATGTACTCTATACCCTTCTCATTTCTATCAATTCTGGAGACTTTAAATGTTACTATACTTTTTAATTTAAAAAATTATTCATTTAATTGATGATTATTATTCTGTGCCCCGTCCCGCCCACCCCCAGCGGGTCCACTGAGTTCTTCTCAGCTCCTTAGCTGTCACGATGGCAAACGAATGTTCTTTAATCTAATACTTTGTCTGTGAATTCAACTTGGCCTGACATTAAGACTGTGATCTCTGTTTCCCAATTTCATTTCGTACAACTTTCTTCCTCTTTTGCCCAATTTTTTTGTATTTCTGTTTTAGATCTGTCTTGTATATTCTGCAGATTGGTGAATTTTGTTTCTTGATTGTAATATATTATCTTTTATTTTTTAAATTTCTATTTTATATTGGGGCACCTGGGTGGCTCTCTGCTCCGCGGGGAGCCTGCTTCCCTTTCTCTCTGTCTGCCTGCCTGTCTGCCTACGTGTGATCCCTCTCTGTCAAATAAAGAAATAAAATCTTTAAAAAAAAATAAAGATGAAATCATCCCTCAGAGATGTTAAGTACCCATGTGCTCAAGGTCACACAGCTCGTAATAAATAGGCACGGTAGTTACTCAATCCCTGATAGTGTTGTCCCAAAGTCTGTGCTCTTAATAAATTCAAATATTAGCTCTCTCCTCCACTCCCACTGAGATATGAAATTAGTTAAGCACAGCAGAGATGTTTTGACTCAATGGAGATACTTTATACATTTACTTGTAATTTTTTAAAAATACCCCACAACATAATATTAGAGCATACCTAAAATGGATTAGGTAAAATATTCAGATAAAAATAAAACACAAACTCTGTTTGGACTAATTAAATGTTTGTGTCATCCATATGGGACATTCTGTGAAAAATATGCTTAGATTCTTACTTTAGTCTTGGTAAACAAATTAACATCTGTTATCCCAACCAGGCAGTTGAGCCAGTGATGATGCTTCCAGGAAATAAGTTCTGGAAGGTTTTTAAAAACATATTTATTTTGGAGGCTTCAGAGAAGTAGAATGAGCAGCTGGCAGCACCTTGCAAGGTTTCTCCCTTTTCCGTTTCCACTCCCATCAAATAATGCTCTTTCAAAGAATCATAAAGATGATATGAAAAGCAATGTTAAAATAAGGGAACGTCAAAGGAGACCAAGGGTTATAGCTCTACAAGTAGTAAAATCACGTGCATATGATTTGGTTGTCCTAGAATTAACTCGGACAATTCCATTATTTATTTTAACCAGTACTAGACCAGGTCATTGGGAGATACATCCCAAATCCTTCATAGAAGTCATTGGACCAAGAAGATAAAGCAATTATTTCTTGAGACACTGAAGAGGCCACTATGTCTCTCATGAAGTTCTTCTTCAGTTGAGTTAGATGTCAGTGTTATCGTGGTCAATAAGCACTAGAAACTAAATTGCATGAGGATGGGGGTATGCTTTGGGGAAGGAACACAAGGATATGTAAGGGGTATCAGGAAACTTTTGGAGATGGTGGTAGGTAAACTATCTTTGAAAGAGGACTTCAACAACTTCCATTTTGACCTACGTCTGTACTCTCTAACTGATTAAGTTCTTCTTCCCAGTTTGTCTCTTAACTCAGGCAAGAAAAAGACACAGTGGGCAAAGCATCCCATAATGGTAACCAAATCTATCTGCTTAAGCAATAAGGACTGCTCTGATGTCAGCAAGATCTATCCCAAGACAATGATCTTTCTGTCCGCCTGCACGGGCCACCAACATGTTTTCCACATTTTCCTCATATGAATTTAGAAGTATTTTCTGCACTTGGGAGACAATCTTTGAGACATTAGTCCACTGTCTTCCAGGGGTTGACCTCACTGAAATAAATTCCTTTCTTGTTTCACCTCCACTCTTCTCTCGGCCTTTGGATTTTGTTGGTTGTGAGTTGATGAATCTGGTCTCTGTGGGGACCCTTGTGGCCTGGGAGCAACTGGGCTTTTCGCCCTGGTTACAGCTTGTGTATAGAGATTGTTTCCTGGTGTATACACATATCAAAATTTGCCAAATTATATCCTTTAGATATGGGCCATTTGTGGAATGTCATTTATACCTCAATAAAGATGCTAAGTTTTTGTTTGTTTGTTTGTTTGTTTTTTCAATGAAGATGATCTCGGTGATTTCTAAGCAGGTTCTGGCGGGAATGATACAGGATTTTGGCGAATTCTGGGGCTTTTCCCAGGGGGCCTGGGAGGACTCTCTCCACGTGGGCCTCAGGAGAGAAAACAACCTTTCTACCACAGATATGTGATGAGCACTAGGTGTGGTGCCAGGCTTTGAAAATAAAATAGAAATTTATTTTGTTTTTTTTTTAATGAGTTTATTTTTTTGACAGACAGAGATCACAAGTAGGCAGAGTGGCAGGCAGAGAGAGAGAGAGGAGGAAGCAGGCTCCCTGCTAAGCAGAGAGCCCGATGTGGGGCTCAATCCCAGGACCCTGAGATCATGATCTAAGCCGAAGGCAGAGGCTTTAACCCACTGAGCCACCCAGGTGCCCCATCTTTATTTTATTTTTAAAGGTTTCTTTATTTATTTTAAGAGAAAGAGTGGGCAGGGGGCAGAGGGAAGGCCTCTCAAGCAGACTCCCTGCTGAGTGAGGAGCCCCACACAGGCCTTAGTCCCACGACTCTGAGATCATGCCCTGAGCTGAAACCGAGAGTCATAACCAACTGAGCCACCTATGTGTCCCAGGATGATTTCATCTTTAAAATGGAGATGATAATATCTACCTCACAGGATAATAGTGAAAATTCAGTGTGGCAATATACATATAACATTTGTAACAATGCCCGGACAATAGTAAGTTCTAGTTATGATTATTCTGTAGTGAAAATAATGCTATGTGAAATGAATGTTTTCCTTGATGTCATGATTCCCAAAGCAAGCCAAGTGGGTCATAGATTTGAATTTGAAATTTGGCCTTGAAAATATGGATGTTCAAATATGTTTTTATAGTTTACATTATTCTTGAATATTTTTTATCATGTTACATTTATTTATTTATTTATTTATTTGCCAGAGAGAGAGAGAGCAGAGGGAAGGGCAGAGGGAGAAGGGGAGGGAGAGAACCTCAAGCAGACTTCCCGCTGAGCCCAGAGCCCTAAGACTCAGTCCCACGACCCTGAGATTGTGACCTAAACTGAAATTAGGAGTCATATGCTTAACTGGCTGAACCACCCAGGTCCCCCCTACCCCACCTTTTTTTGTTTTGTTTTGTTTTTGTCATTTTAACACAAAATAATAGCTCCAAAAACATTAGGCAGCAAAGGTTGAAAATAGCTCAAGATTATTTAAGGGAAACTCTGTCCAGGACTGTTGAGTGAGAAAAACACACATTCATTGTTTCACCTCATTCTTCAGAACACTTGTTACTCAAGTAAACTCAGCTTTGTGGTCAGAAGCTTTTGTTGCAGGTGGATCTGGCTATTTTTCCTTTATCTCTTTTCCTAGTGCACACATGTAAAGGCATTCTGTAATCATCTGTTAACTGAAATGGAAAACTACTTCCCCTACCATGTTTCTATGCTCCTTGATTCCTAGTACCCTTGAACCCAATTTGGCCATGAGTGAGGAGGTGAGGGGCAATGATAAAGGATGTGGGGGACAGTCGTGAGCATGAACATGAGCTTTGTACTTCCTGTGATGATCATGCTCTGGAAATGGTCCCCTAGATCCTGAGGAGAAGAGCCTATAAAGTGAGTACCACAAGTACTCACTAACATTTGTGTTCTCTCCTTTTCTCTTTGTTCTCAGCTATATTATATCTCCTTAGCTCTCTTTGGGCTAGCAGCAGTCATGTGATGAGTTCTGGCCAATGTCATGTGAGTGGAGGCGTGAGTGCCACTTCTAGTCCTCAGCCACAAAGTAACTGGGTTTCCTGATACCCATCTTATTTTTCCCATCTACTGACTGAATGAGCAGATTTCCAGGACCCTGATGGGAGACACACATGGAAAGAATCTAGATCCCTTCAGTAACTAAATAGATATCTGATCTCTTTTAAATAATGTTGTGGCCATGTTGTGGCTATAAAGGACAAGTCCACTGCTAGATAGAATTACGAAGGCAAATATTTTTTTTCTCTGATTCTCTATTCCTCTTTCAATACCCTCATCCCTTTGATGATAATAATTAACATTTATGGAGTGCTTAACATATATCAGACATACTAATTTCTATACTAATTATAGGTACTGTCTCATTGAATCTCCCTATCAACCCTGTGCAGTGCAATCTGTTATTAATCTCATTTCACAGTTGAGGAAATATAGCACAGAGAGGTGAAAGCTACAGATCCCTAGGAGACAATGGAATTAACATTAAATGCTGGGGGAACTGGGTGGCTCAGTAGGTTAAGTATCTGTCTTCGGCTCAGGTCATGATCCCGGGGTCCTGGGATCGAGCCCCATTTCTGGCAACCTGCTCAGTAGGAAGCCTGCTTTCCCCTCTCCTCTTACTGCCCCCACTGCTTGTGCTCTCTCCCTGTGTCAAATAAATAAACAAAATCTTTAAAAAGAAAAAAAGATTTAACTCTGAACATTCACACCTAATCACTAAACTGTAAAATTTCCAACTACATTCTAGCTGTCCTGTCCAGTTTCCTCAGCTACACAGAACCCTTTACAGAAGTTTTCCCAGAAGATTTACCAAACACATACATTTTCTCCCTTTTTTGCCTTTCAAAACACCTAATTCTAAGTTCCATCTCTTCAGATATGCATTATGCCAAGGAAGAAATATACTGCTTAAAATTTTATTATTAAGTACTCACTATATTAAAGAATCAGTATTAACTGTAATGAGCATAGGAAAATGTAAAGGATTTGGTCCTTGATGTCAAAGGGATTTTGTTTCTTTATCAGCCGGCCACCCTTTATCAGCTGTACTGGAATCCAGAGTGTTAAAAATTGTGGGATTAGAAAGGTGGGGTTTGGAGTGTTTTTGGCTCATTTTTCTGATATGTAATATAAGTCATACCAAAGATAGTAGAGACATGTGTCTACCTGGACTGCAAAGGTGGAGGGTTAGTAGCAAAGTGTCAGGGACATTCATGATGAAGTAAATGAGAATTAGAAAGCAGGAGGTGAGGGAACAAGAACATGGGGGCAGAGATAGGTGGGCCTGTCATAACCGCAGAAATGAATCCCTAAACGTCTGTGCCTTTTTATCATCCCTTATATGATGGATCTGGGATCACTTCCAGGGGCTCCAACAGGTTGAAGCATGAGAAGATGTCACGTAATCATATAATTTGCGCACAGAGAACATCAATATATGGTGTGGGGGAGTTCAGATAATGCAGTGTGAGGGGTAACTGTTTGTGACCGGAAAACCCCTGGAAAGATTGTATGAAGGAGGTCACTGCAATGTTGGGTTTTCCTGAATGCACAGGCTTTGGAATGCAGATATTGGAGACAGGGCAAAGGAAGCACCTTAGGGGCAGTGGGAACCTGCATAAGCAAAGGCACGGGTATCCAAGTTCAAGATGTGCTAGAGAAACATCAAGCTGTTAAATTTTCAGAACAGCCTAAATTGCACAAGGGGTAGGGAGCATGGAGCGATAAAGGCGAGAGAGAAGCCACACAGAGGAAGAGCCCCTAGATACCTGAGACCTTGAGACTAGGTGATATGGAGTGATAGTGGAGACTATCCAAGCAGAATTCCCACCTGAGAGAATTTAGGAAAAGTAGGAAAAGGGCCAAGGACAGAAGAAAGCTTTGGAAGAAACTTCAACATACCAGAAAGAAGACCTAGAAAGGCTCTGAAGCAGCAGAACGAAGAAGACAGCAAAGGAGATTTTTAAAAGAAGTGGTGGGGTGGGAAGAAGATGAATTGCAAAGTTCTGACTGGCACACCCTCACTAAGCTGTCAGTCATCGCCTATCAGGGGACTGGAGCTGTGCCACCCCTGTGGGCTGGAGATAGAAGATTATAAACCAGACTTCTTACATGAAGCTTCTTTTAAAGCAAGAGGGATTAACAAATAAGTGAGGAGGAGGATGTGGAGGTTATAATTCTCCAGAGAAGCACTTAGATGCTGTGAGGAGTAACATGAGAGAGAGTGAGCAGTTGAGTTTTGAACCTAGGGACACTTGAGCAGGTTTCCAATAGGTAGAATAAAGGAATGATGAGAAAAAGCTTAATATGCAAGAGGAGGCTAGGAGAAAAACAATTAATGGAAGGAGAAGGGGGGGGTGGTAGGAGGAGAGAATGGTGTGTTAATCTAGAAATTCCTTTGATGGAGCATAAAAATGAGGGAAACCAAAATCAGATGGCTGGACTTAATAAATCTGGACATCAGGTTCTCTTCAAAGAAGGAGGGGGTGGGGATGGGGACCCAAGAGAGTGGAAAGTTTTGGCATGAGATCTATGAAGGATGTCTACAAAGACTGTACTAGATTTTAATCCATCAATCATAAAGTGCTTATAAGAGCATCTAGTCTATGCCCAGTGGTATATTAGATATTACATTTTCACTTTCCAAAGTGCTGTGGTTACTACCAACTTGACAAGATCAGCAGAAGTTAAAAAAATGTGTTCTCTATTCCATCATAGAAGTCACTAATAAAAATAAGAAGTAATTTTGGATTTAGGTCCTTAAGGCACTCCAATTGCTTTCTCTTTCCAGTTTGAGACCAAAGCATTGACAGCTCCATTTGAACATTTTTAAGTCAACATTATTTATAGCACTATTTCACTGTAACCTATATTTTGTTTGCCTGGCTATGTGTCTGTCCTAGCTTTTTATCACAGCTTTCTAAGAATCATGTGTGGCTTTGCACTTAATAAATTACCATCTCATAAAAAAGATAAAGTTACGAGTGTGGAGGGTCACAGAAAGTACCATTTTAACTTGAAGTTCAAAGAATTTGTGGATCAACGATTAACTCAAAATGTGGCAATGAAAGAAAACTGAGAAATGGGCCAGTAATTGACAAGAAAAAAAGCATCAAGACAGAGGAAATGCATGTAGAGAAAAGCACTTTGACACCTTAAAGGAAGGAATTCAAGGGCAGCAGACACTTGTCTGTACTCCTCTGGCTCCATTCAGCCTTCCCTCTGCCAATGCAAGCTGATGTTTTTTTGAGAAAGCCTGAGGTTTCCTCTGAATTCCAGGGCATTATTGACTTAAGCACAGGACCGGCCATAAGTGCCATATTAATGCTATAGGAGATCCTTCAACCAATAATGGGTGGACCTTGGCACTTAAATATTCTAGATTCCTCATCCCCCAGATGGGACAAATCAGGGGCACAGTCTACCCACCTCTTGGAGGGCCCCAGCAGGAGCCTCAGTTGTCCATAGCACTAACCTGTTCCTCAACACGTATTCCTTTCTTTCCCTTTCTTATTTCCTTCTTCCTTACTCAGTTTCCACATTTGCTTCCCCTAAATAATGCCTTGCACTCAAATCCTTGCTTCTGATAGAATTGAGCCTACACCAAGAAACCAAATTCCTCTGCAGAAGAAGGAAAAAAATAGAATCCCTCAACATAGCCTTTATCGTCCCTATAAACCTGGACCCCATCCAGTAAAACCACCAACTATCTACCCAATTCCCCAAAATAGAAACCTAAAAATTATCTTTGACAATTCCTCCTCCTCACATCTTGTATTCAAATCATCAAGTTCTGTAAGTTCACCTCATAAATCTCTCTCAAATCAACTTTTCTCCTTCTTGGTGTACATAGACCAAGGCCTGGATACCTCATTTCCCACTTTCACTTTTATACCAGCTTCCTAACTGGTCTACATCCTCCAATCTGTGGTCTTCCTCCAATCCGTTCTCCACTCACATCGAACTTCTCAAAGCCAAGTCTGATTTTCCACATCTTGCATACTGCTTATAACTCTTTCAATAGCTACAATAGCTACAATGTTTGTAACCACCAAGTTCATAAGTGAAATCCCAATGCCTGTGGTGCTAATATTTGGAGGTGGGGCCTTTGAGAGGTGATTAGGTCATGAGGATAGAATCCTCATGAATGGGATTAATGCCATTATAAAATAGACATTGGAGAGCTCCTTCACCCCTTCTACCATGTGAGTACACAGTGAGAAGACAGCTGTCTGTTTTTACTAGTAAGTGGCTTCTCACTAGACACCATGTATGCCAGTCCCTTGATCTTGGACTTCCTAATTTCTAGAACTATGAGAAATAAATTTCTGTTGTTTTTAAGCCTCCCAGTTTATGATATTGTATTATAGCAGCCCATGCTGACTAGGGCAATGGCTTTTCATCTCTTTTGCTTTATAGATTTACATGAAAGATTTTACATGATCTGGGGTCTCCCCCAACTCTCACGTCTCCAGTCTCACCTAAACCACATTCCTCTAGCTTTCAGCTTTCCACGCAGTGAGGCTTCCCTCTTTTCAAAAGTTTTTTTTTTTTAAAGATTTTATTTATTTACTTGAGAGAGAGACAGTGAGAGAGCATGAATGAGGAGAAGGTCAGAGAGAGAAGCAGACTCCCCATGGAGCTGGGAGCCCGATGCGGGACTCGATCCCGGGACTCCAGGATCATGACCTGAGCCGAAGGCAGTTGTCCAACCAACTGAGCCACCCAGGCGTCCCTTTTCAAAAGTTTTTATTTGAATTCCAGTTAGTGAACATACAGTGTTATATTAGTTTCAGGTGTACAATATAGTGATTCAATAGTTCTGTACATTACTCAGTGCTCATCCTGACAGGCGCATCCTTAATCCCCATCACCTATTTACCCGCTCCCACCATCCAACCTGTCTTTCATTCAATCCTCCAAATATCTTTCTTCCTGGCACTATGGAATGTTTGTCATTATGGCTTTTGCTTCCTAGAGGAATCCATTTTGGCAATCTTCTCCTCACCCAGCCCCTTGCCTAGTTAATGCCGAATCTTCCTCAGATCTCAAATCCATAGTTACTTACTCTAAAACATTCCCAACCATGCCTTATTATGTTCAAAATCTCTTTTATAAGCTGTTCTAGAACTATGTAACTCAATGTACCCTTTTCCCAATTTTAGTTTTTATATTTATACCACTGGTTGTTTGATGAGAGTTAATCTTGTCTACACAATATCCTCTATAATGCCAAGGATTGGGTCCTTTTCAGATCACTTTTCTATTTCTAGTTCTTAGCACAATAATGTGTACCTAATAACTGCTCAATTTGCAGAATGAATGAAAGAGGAGGTGAGTCAAGAGTGCATGTGTCATAACTTTGCATGTCTCATTATAGAAGTAGATAAGCTTTTTTGAGGGGAATAAGGAGCACAGCTTTTGAAGGAGCAGAAAAGGATACATAAGAAGGAATCTAGAGTTAAATTTCTATGTAGGAAAGAATTGTCTTTTGTCCTAATAACAGGAAAATTACAGAACAGAAACATCTAGTGAGTCAAATCTGCTTATGTCTCTGACTTTCCCTAGCAAAGTGATAGCAAGATAAAAATAAAGCAGATTATTTACTGCTGAGCATGGTGAATATAGCAAATTAGAAGCCTGAGGGGGTATGGGATGTTAAGAGATGATCATTCTTGTATGGATCACTAAAGCATCCTCAAGCCATCTTACTTTCTCTATCCACCCTCCAGAGAAGGCTCCTCAGCATAAAGTTGCCTTAAATGTATGTTTTTAGAATTGTTCTATATTAATAGGAGAATGTTTTGTTGAACTTGGAGGAATTTTTCTGGGAAGAACTAGAGAAATTAAAAGCATTTCCAGAGGCTTCAGAATATTGAATGACCTAGTAGAGATTCTTCATTTCTATAGGGTGGATGAGGGGAGAACCTATTGTGGAGAAGAGAGACCCTGGTTGGGGTGGGGGGTCCAGAGAGATGAAACTATGGAGGGAACCAGCAAAAAAGTATGAATGAGGTATACTACCTAATGCCCACCTCAATGGACCCTGGAGGGACTGATCAGTGACCTGATGAGAAAAACTGTTTTTCACCAAGTTTCAGCCTCTGTGGGTTTTGTTTTTGTTTTTGTTTTTGAGAACATATAATAGTGCCTTTGTTTTGAATGCCATTATTCCATGCCTCTCTGTCCTTGAAATCTGGGGACAAACCCAAGGAGCTCCATGAATCTTCACAATTTTGTCAAATAAAGAGTAAAACCAATATGGCCCTTGTACAGCATGGGAAGGGAGTTTGAAAACAAAGGTTAAGGGTCTTGGTGAAATGAATGGAGATCTGAAATGGACATAGCTTCTTGGGAGAAGGGGACTTATAGTAGATAAAGACGTTCCTTCTGTAAGACTTGGAGAGCACTAATTTGGAGACCTCAGGAAAACCACAGGAGGCTGAAACCTATTTGGTAAGTCTAGAATGCCAGGTGAAGACAGAAGTCAAGAAAATAGGAACAAAGTGACTAATATTAAAATGATGAAGACAAAAGCAGATGATAACAAGAGATCTAATGAAGGAAAAAAAAATATATTAACTGGGTCCTGAAGACCAATGTATTTCTAGATCCAGGGTCCATGCTGATGAAGATTTGGAAAAGGATATAATCACAAATAGGTGAAACCAATTTAATTTAACATACGATTTAATAACATATTAATATGTTATTAACACATATGAGTATATGAAGACTAACGTACAACTGAGAAAGTTTATTTGCTTTATTTGGCATAATTCACTTAAGCAAAATGATTATTGCCTCTCATGAACATACATTTATTTCCAAGTTGCCTACAAAGAAGGCTTTGTATTGTGTATTGTGTATTGTGTATTGTGTATATTGTGTATTATGTATATCGTGTATATGAATTGCTCCAGAACTTTTCAGATACCAAAATCATGCTGCCTAGTCTCCTTATTTTCCAAATTTAAAAAAGGAAAGCACGGAGAATATTTAAGAACCTTTCTCTTCTGGAGTGGAGAATGCACGACCATAACAAATCTGGAGCTAAACCATAAGAAAAAAAAATGATCTTCCGCGTCTCCCGAACACCACTGGTGGGTTATGAGAGAGACAGAAAACAGCTCGTTGTCACGTGGTAGAACTCCATCTGCTGTCCTTTAGCGAACGTCCAGATGGATTCCATTTCTGGTCTCCGGAAAGGCGAGGCCGATCAATATAAAAAAGCTGCCTTTGATTATCCATCACAAATCACCCAAGGAGAGTCACAATTTTTTGGTTTCTACCATCATTCTTGTCAAGAGGCTCATGGTGTTATTTTTACCCATGAGATCTGCTTCTGAATTTATGAACGATAGCAATGCCAACCGTCTGTTTTCCCTGGGGTTTCTTTCTTACAGTGACCAGGAAGTCTGGCTTGAAAATGTCTCTCGTCTTCCTGGTCACTGTCTTTCACTCAGTTTTCTGAGGGACTATGTATGCTTTCAGGAAGAATGGGGCTTTAAAAGGCTTATCATATTACTACAGCTTAAAGAGTACTCCACATTCGGAAGTCAAATAAATGGCTTGAATTGGAATACCACTCTGATGAGAAATGAGACCTATTGAAGCAGATTCATGTTTGAGAATTTCCCCCATATACTCATTGTACTTGTGTTGTCACCTTCTCACACAGGTTAAGTTGGATGACCATCTCCATAACGTTGCTGGCATCAAAAAGAAAGGACTTCGTGTAGGATCCCAACACACATGCACACACACACACACACACACACACACACACACATGCACACACATGCACACACACTCACACTCCTTGGAATAGGTCCATGCTATTTGCATACTACATTTTGATTGAACATATATATTTTTTAAGTTGATAAGATTTTTGACCTAAGAATGAATTCAGGAGTCTAAGGAAAACACCGGTGTCCTCTTAAGTCTAAATAATCACTGGGTTAAGCTAAAACTTTCTGCTAGAAGTTACTTTTGTTTTAAATTTTTAAAAATCCACATTTCCTATTTTTGAATTCATGAGGGGGAGAGTGAGAGTTGTCCTGAAAATCTCTTTCCCCACTTCTTCAGTAGTAAAGTTTCCATTTCAGTCAGGCATGTGGACACTTGGAATAAAGATCCTTTTACCAGCCTCCCTTGCAACTAGATCTGGTCATATGGCCAAGTTCTTGGCAATGGCATATAAGCAGAGGTAGGATGTACAACTTCTGGGAAGTACACTGCATCTCTTCTATAAACCTTCTGCCTTTCTTTAGGCAGCAGCGAGACACTGGAGGGGCTGGAGTGCCAGTTGCCAGGGTAGACAGTAAGATAACCTTGGGAATAGAAGCCATGGCCAGCAGGGCAGGAAGATAACAACAGCTCAAGTCTTGGGCATCACTTTAACCCTGCGTTGGCTGACTTCTTGAATCAGACATCTTGAATGTGAGCAACATAAATTGCTATTCTTTTTTTTTTTTTAAAAAGATTTTTTTTTTAAAGATTTTATTTATTTATTTGACAGAGAGAAATCACAAGTAGATGGAGAGGCAGGCAGAGAGAGAGAGAGGGAAGCAGGATCTCCACTGAGCAGAGAGCCCGATGTGGGACTCGATCCCAGGACTCTGAGATCATGACCTGAGCTGAAGGCAGCGGCTTAACCTACTGAGCCACCCAGGCGCCCTTAAAGATTTTTTTTTAAAGATTTTATTTGTTTATTTGACAGAGAGAAATCACAAGTAGATGGAGAGGCAGGCAGAGAGAGAGAGAGAGGGAAGCAGGCTCCCTGCTGAGGAGAGAGCCCGATGCGGGACTCGATCCCAGGATCCTGAGATCATGACCTGAGCCGAAGGCAGTGGCTTAACCAACTGAGCCACCCAGGCGCCCCATAAATTGCTATTCTTATATCATTATTTTGGACTCTATTATAGCCTAGTATCTATATACATATTTTAGAAAAATTGGATAGTGTCCTACTAATCAGAGCTTCTAGTAGATGTCATTTCCAGGATCTAAGTATTGATATGTATATCGCAAAGGACATTTTTAAGAAAAAGCACTATGTCATCGAGATTTTCTTTCATGAAGATAAGACCAAAAGACAATGAAATTTTGTGCAGTTATTTTATCCTGTATGATTCATTTTCTTTTTCAAGTTCCTCTTTGGTATTCCACCTAGTGAAATCGAACTTACATAACTCAGCACCAACAAATCTTACTTCCAGCTCTCAGCACCTGTGATTTCTTGCAGAGTGCTTGATCTGGCAACAGAAACTGCTCTTCATGAGGAAGGATAAGCTGAGTGTGTTGGGGGAGTTAACACACAGACCCCCAACTCAGGAGAGCCCTGAACCAATACCAAAAGGAGACCACTTAGAAATACCCCAGTTGCTGTGCCCTACCAGGTGGATTAACTCAAAGGCATTTGTTCTACACTGGTTCCTAGAGTTCCCCACCAAGATTTAGATCCAGTTATCCAGAGTGGTAAACTAGCTTGATAGCATATGTTTTACTGGCTACCTGCTTTTCTTTGCCTCACCCCTCCACTCTTCTACTAATGTTTTCTGGATTCACATCCTAAATACACGATTGCACATACATCCTCATTTCAGGGTCTGCTTTTCGGGCATCGGAACCAAGACAGAATATTTGTATATTGTGTAAGTGGCAGTAAAAACATTTATGGGCAGGGAATGATATAAACAGGGACATGATATGATTGCCAAGTAGGCCTAGAGTATCTTTCCTCTTTCTTTATATTTCAGTCCTCATGATAGAACAGAGCACGACTTAATACACCCTTAAAAAAAAAAAAAACTGGTTAGCAAAATATGTGCTTGGAAAATATAATCCTGAAATACTGGGAAGAGTATATTCCCACATCCTTTAAATAATTCAGATGAATTGGCTCAGGGTGAAAGCAAGCTACACTAATTTCTTTTAAGAAGCGTGTAAACAGGAATCATTCAGCTTATTATCCCCCCCCACAATATCTACAAAATACCCAAATACATAGCACTGAATTAATAAATATTTGTTGAGTAAAAATATGGTAAAGAAGGAATTGGAGGAAAGTTAGCAGATCAGTTGATCAAACACACCATTAGGGATAGAAAGGCAAACCTCAGAGTTGGAGAAGATACATATTAACAATCCATAGCCAATAACGGACTCCAACCCAGACTATGCAAAAAATTATAAATCAAATATAAAAGCGCAACCCCATGGGAAAAAAATGGCAAAAAGTTTCTTCACATTGTATCTAATTGGCTAATAAACTTGTGACAATGTGCCCAACTTGATTAGTTATCAGAATAATGCAAATTATAACCATTATGCAATACCATGTCTTCGGAGTAGATTGGTTTAAAATGAAAAGAGAGACAATGGCAATATTGGGGAAGATGTGGAGCAGTTGGGATTCTAATACACTACTGCCAGAAGGATAAATTGGTTCAGCTGTGTTTATAACTAACTGAAGTGTATATACATGTTCACCCAAAGACACTAAAGGAAATACACATAGCAACGTACTGATAATAACCCCAAACTTGGAACAGCCCAGATTCCTGAAGACATGAATTGTGGTATAATCAATGGATTATTCCACAGCAATGAAAATGAGTGAGCTATAATTGCATAAACTACATGTATGACTCCCATAAATATAATATTTGAATGAAAAAAGCCAAATATAAAAGAATATGAACTATGATTTCAAATACATATAGTTCAAATCCAAGCAAAATTACTTTATGCTGTTAGAGGTCAGGATGGTAGTTATTCTTGGGGGATATGCTAATTTTATGGGACCAAAGGGGGACTTCTTCAGAGGTGCTAGTTGTTTCAGTGGTCCCATGACTATCCATTACTTTGGAGATTTGATGGAAGGACTAATATGACTCAACATGAAGTAACAGTTCATGGTTTAAGATTTATTCTGGCAAAGGATACAGTGCAGGAATAACAGAAAAAATATATACATAGGTCAAGTGCAGACATTCTTGTATATCCTTTGCAGGGAATGCTTGGGTGCATCTTCTTCAGTTGTGAAGTACAAAGGCATTAATGAGGCTCTCATGTCTAGGACAGTTGGCTTGCATCTTGGGGTCCACAGTTCTTAAATAGAGTTGGTCACATCCCTGCCAAATGACTAGCTATGGTGTAAACCCCAAACCAGCCCCTGGGTGTACATCATGAAACTTGATATTTATTTTAAACATGCTGGTAATCTGGTTCATCTAGACCCAATGAGTTACCTTTGTAACCCAATGTTACCTTTCTTGCTCTGGGGACTGATCAAACGGATCAAATGGATATGTTTAGCTTATGCTTATGCTTATGTACAGATATTGTACTTTAAGCATTAAAAAATAATTAGTCAAGTGCAATCCCAAACCATAAATTAGAACTCATTTGAGAAAATACTTTTTTCCCCAAGTTCTTGTAAGATTATTGAAACCCTGGGAGGTTATCAAAATAACATTAGAAAACCACTGGGGAATACCAAATATAAGAGTGATTCTAAATCTAAGAATTATGGAAGTAGATGTCAAGAGAATGAGGAAGAGAGTCAAATTCATAAGGTTGAGTTTCAGAATATGCGTAAATAGGCATGTAGCAACAACTTTGGAAAAAAAATTGTATTTGGATGTTTTATCTATTCCTTAATGTGTTTAAAGTGTTCAAAATAACTAAACTACAAACAAATTTGTGTTTGAGGTATTCAGTATAAGCAACTTAAATGATTGTATAATCTGTTAAAAGTTACCAAAAATGGGTTTTCAAATGCTTACTTCATATGTTTTTAATTTTAAAATTGAGTATTGAAATATATGCACAATAAAAAGTCACTGGATCTGAGTTATGGTTCTATTTTACTGTTTAATAATTATATGACTCTAGGCAAACCCTCTGATGTCTAAGAAAATATCAGAACACTTCTATAAGAAAACCCAGTTTTCTTATCTGTGCAATAAAAGGGAGCAAGAGCTCCATTGATACAGTCCATGGGATCCTTCTAGCAGTACAAGTTAGTAAGTTATGGTTTCAGTACCGTTGACTAATCCAACAAATGCTTTGTGTATCTACTATGACCAAGGCAGTGGACTAACTGATGTGGGGAAATGAAATGCTGGAAAACAAAGGACTGCTGTTTTCAAGGGGCTCAGTTTGGTGAGCAACACATACACATAACACAATTCCTAGCAAGAGAGTAAGGCAAGAATGAGAGGAGACTGGGGAATCGGGAAGACCTATGGATCAGGTGGCACACCTGGAAAGGCACCTTTATGAACCAACAGGTTTCCAATTCAAAAGGGAAGAGTAAACTCATGTCCAGGGAACACTTAAACAAAGGATTCCATTGTGAGATGCTCAGCTTAACAGAAACCGGTCCATTCCTGCTGGCCTGAGGATTAAGAAATGCATATGGAGAAGGGGGCAGTAAGGAAAGATTGGAACTAAATCCTGAAGGTCTTAAACTTCCATGAAATGAAATTTGTAGGCAATGAGGTCTAAGAAGGCTTTTAGGATGAGGAAGATATAATCAGCTCTGGTTTTCCATCCAAGATACCCTAGTGTCACAGGTTGGTTTCCCCAGGAAGGAGACTCTGAGGCAGAGTTTAATGTCTGAGATGTGTATTAAGGAGAGAATACCTAAGGGCAGAAGGGAAGGAGGAAGAGTGAGCAGAAAAACAAGGTGTGAATAATGCAGACCCTGGCCAACAGCCCTGGCCAACCCCAAAGGGAGCTCTGGAGCTAGAGTGACCCCATAGAGGTCACTCTACCAGGTCTTGGTATTTCCACACTGATTTGTCATTACTTGTGGGTGAACTGGGAAGGGCTGTGACCTCTTTGCAGCTGAGCCTGAATTGCCTTGTATTGAAAATCATCTGCCAACCATCCTTCCAGGGGCTAGGCAACAAGATAAGATCTTCCTTGAAAGGGGAGGTAGATGGCACATCACACACCCACCCCATCAATTCTATGCTTTAGAGTCACTTAGGGGCCTTCAGAAACCCAGGCTTCCCTCTGAATTGGTAGACATGGAAGAAAGCCAGACACTTTTATTCCAAATAAACTTCTCAGATGGTTTTGGTGCATAGAAGTTTGATCATTCATTATTCTTTTAGAAATTCATTCAAAACCCTCGAGTAAGGACTCTGGGACAGGCCCATGTCCTTTGCTTAAAGGACATCTCTCCTGCCTCAAAGTATCTTCCTTGTATTTTGCAGGTAAGGAAACTAGTTTAGAAAGTTTAAGTGACATGCTCAAGGTCAAACAGCTGCTAAATATTACTGAGGCTCAAACTCTAACATTCTGCTCCAAGCTCCCTCTGTCTTACCCCTCTCCATCTCCCTCTTCTCCTTTTCTTGCTCTCCCATATCTCATACATTTAACATTTACTTGTGTATAAGTCATGTTGTTTGTGAAATGAAATGAAGGCCCTCATTATCCTTAGAAACTTTTCTAATGTTGTATTAGTGGCCCTTCTTATAAAAATATAAGCTTGTCCCTGTCATGGTAATAACAGATAGCCCTACAGTTTATCTGGCATAGATGGTCCCGTGGTGCCGACTGTGATCTTGGTAATAGCTTTTCCTTTAACTCACAATACCAGATACTGAAAAGAAACCAATGCTCTCTCATCTGTTTGCTCTGAATAAATCCTGCCTAGATCTTTACAAGACCAAGTGGGTTTTTCCAGAAAACAGAGAGCCTATTAAATTCCCCTCTAAGAGTCAACCTAGGCTTTAGGTAGCAGCAGCAAGGATGTGTTTTATTTATTTTTTATTATTTTTTTAAGATTTTATTTATTTATTTGACAGACAGAGATCACAAGTAGGCAGAGAGGCAGGCAGAGAGAGAGGAGGAAGCAGGCTCCCTGCTGAGCAGAAAGCCTGCTGCGAGGCTGGATCCCAGGACCCAGGGATCCTGACCTGAGCTGAAGGCAGAGGCTTTAACTCACTGAGCCACCCAGGCACCCCAAGGATGTGTTTTAAATTAAAAAAAAAAAAAGTTAAAATGAAGATGCGGTAGGTTTAATGGGTCACAAACCTGTTTTTGTTTTGTTTTGTTTTGTTTTTGGTGGGTCTTTTTGGGTTTTGGGGGTTTTCTTTTTGGCGCAAGCACATGGTACCTCCTTCAAATCTCTGATCAACTCTCTGATCCTGTCTAAACCACTAGGTCTGCGCAAAGCAAAGAAAGGCGGCCAATAATCCCTCTGAGAGAGAATCCACGCTGCTCTCCGGGCTGACAACTTTGCTAAATGACAAGAGTCACAATCTTTCATCACATCGGCATGGCCTAGGGACCATGACTAAGGTGCTGTGGATAAGCTGTGGTAGATGAGGTTGTACTTTATTTTCCACTTTTCCACTCTTCAACCTCAAAACTAAACAATGGTTTATACAGGCATTAAGGGATAGCCTCTACCTGGTGGTGTTGATGATGATGTTCCTCTTACAGAAAGAAACCCCAGTGTTGATATTCGTGGGCATGCTGGGATTTTAGCAAGATAAAAGCAATTATGCACACTTAGGTAGGAGCAATTTACACAAGCAAAGGCCCTAATTGCTTGGCTAGCAAGCCTTGTACTTTCTGAACAGTATATATATTAGCAGTGAATATTTTAATTTTTCAAAATCTGGCTTCTCATTTGGAATCTGTAAGTTTGCTCTGGAGTGAAGTTCAACCTAAATCATTCAAAGGGATTTCATACAAATTTCACTGAAAGCCATAACCTTAAAGGTACACAGGTTTCCTTTTCAGAAAGAGGGTAGCGCTCACCAAATTGAATAAAGCAATTCACTGTTGCTTAAGGCCATTGGCGCTTAAAGCTCAATCCCACAGAAATTCAGCTGTACTTTTTCACCAATAAAATTCCTTCTTTTCTCCACTGACTTACAAGGCCACCATTATTACAAATGAAATTCCCATATAGAGTTGGGTTTATTTTTGGACTCTTCTGTGGATGTCTGTTTATTTCATGACCTGATCGCAAAATGTTTTCATTTCTTTTTCCTTCAGGCCAGAAAAAAAGAAAAGTCCTCTATGAGTTTTCGTCAACATAGACTCCTCTGTCCTCCCAGAATCATGCTCCATGTGTCTTCTCCAGCCCTGCTCCTGCTTTTCCTCACACATCTCTCCAGCCACTTTTTTCTTTTGTAGCCACTTTGTCCATCAACTGCTCCCATGCTGGTGTTTGCCCAAGTTCCATTTTTGACCGTTCTCACTCAATAAAAGTCTTTTCAGCTGTGTCTGTGTTTTGAGCAGACACCAAAACAGGTGTGTCATTTGCCTTCCTCCCGGAGCCTCCGATTTTATTCCTCTCACTGACTACTTGACATCACTGAGTCCTGGGATGTTCTCAGTCCCTTTGATCTCAGCACATTTGAAAAAATGAGCCACATGCCTTCTGCTCCAAAGCCATTCTTTGTTTCTCATTAGCCATCTCAGTCAGTGGTCCCACCATCCAGGAAGTTAACCCAGTCAATTGCCTGGGAACCATCTCAATTACTTGTTACCCCTTATCACCTACATCCCTTTGAGTACAACATCCTTCTGCTTCTGCTTTTCTTTTTCTTTTTCTTTTCTTTTCTTTTTTTTTTTTTAAGATTTTATTTATTTATTTGACAGGGAGAGAGAGAGCACAAGTAGGAAGAGAGGCAGGCAGAGGGAAAGGGTGAAACAGGCTCCTTGCTGAGCAGAGAGCCCAATATGCGGGACTCGATCCCAGGACCCCGTGACCCAAGCCAAAGGCAGTCACTTAACCAACTGAGCCACCCAGGCGCCCTGCTTCTGCTTTTTTAATATTTATTGAATCTCTTTCCTTTTTCCCACTCCTTTCCACTGCCATATTTGAGCCTTTGATTATTCCTCTCAGAAGCTACATCAACAGCTCCCCGCAGAGTCTTGCTCTATTCCAAGGCATTGCTGGGAGAATGGTATTTTAAAGATGCAAACATAATTAGGTCATCTGTTTTGTTTTATTTTGTTTTTATTGTGGTAAAATACATGCAACCTAAAATTTACCATTTTAATCATTTTTAAGTGTTGCAGTTCAGTGGTATTAAGTATGCTTATCTTCTTTCGTAACCATAACCACTATCCACATCTGGAACTTTGTTCCTACCCCCAAACTGGAACTCTGTATCCACTAAACAATAACTATCCTCCTCCCACTCCCCCGCCCGCCTGGTCCTTCCCTCAGCTCTAGTAAACACTATTTCCTGTTTCTATGAATTTATCTATTCCATGTACCTCATATAAGTAGAACCACACACTATTTGTCCTTTTGTGTTTGTCTCACTTGCATAATGTCTTCAGAGTTCATCCATGTTGTAGCACATCTCCATATTCCATTCCTTTTTAAGGATTGATACTGTAAGTATATACCATATTCTGTTTTTCCATTCATCTGTCAGTGGACGTGAAAGACCCGCAGATCCCCTTACCCAAGAATCCAACACTGCCACTGGATGCAATCAGCAAGAGGTTCTTTATTGTTACGCAGGCGCCTGCGGGTGGTCAGCAGCTCCTGCTAGCTGAGCACACCCGGCTGGGGTGGTGCCGGGTTTTTATAGACAGGTACAAACAAGTTTTGGGTGGGGCGCAACTGATTGGTTGACAGTTAGAACTTTTGAAAAAGGCATACGTGGAGTTTGCTGATTGGCTTTGGGGACCCGCGCGCGCGCGCGAAGAGAGAGGCGCGGGAAGGGGGAACAAGCTGATTGGTTCTGAGGGCCCGCGCGCGGGAGGAGAGAGGCAGGGAGGGGGAACAAGAAGGGGGAAGATAGGAATGCCATCATGGCGTCTTCTATTATTTCTATAAGCCAAGCAGTTACAGAAGGGCAAAAGAGCAATTAATAAGCAATTAATAACCTAATTTACGCCTAAAAGCCAGCGGTTCACAGAAAAGCAAACAAGCGGTTAGTTATCCTATCTATCTTCTAGGGGAGGGGTCTTTCAGACGTTTAGTTTGTTTTCACCTCTTTTTTTTTTTTTTTTTATGGATAAAAGACTATGTTGTTATTTGTGGATTGATTTCAGCACAAACTTCCTTAAAACACTTTTTTAAAAAATTTTATGCACTTTTAAAAAAAATCTCTCTTCAGCATAACAGAATTCTTTGTTCACCTCTTTTTTTTTTTCAAGATTTTTAAAAAAAATTTTTTTATTTACTTATTTGGGAGAGAGAGAATGTGAGAGAGAGAACATGAAGGGGAGAAATCAGAGGGAGAAGCACACTTCCCGCTGAGCAGGGAGCCGGACTCAGGACTCGATCCCAGGCCTCCGGGATCATAATCTGAGCCAAAGGCAGTTGCCCAACCATCTGAGCCACCCAGGTGCCCCTTGTTTTCACCTCTTGACTATTGTAAACAATGTTGTGATTACTGGTGTAAAAACTCCTGTTCAAGTCCCTGTTTTCAATTCTTTGGATGTATACTCAGAAGTGGAATTGCTGAGTCCTAGGGTGATTCTATGTTTAATTTTTTGAGGAACTGCCATACTGACTTCCACCGTGGCTGCATCACTTTACATTTCCATCATTAGTACGCAAGGGTTCCAATCTCTCCACATCCTTGCCAGCAGTTGTTTTCTGCATTTTTACACACACATAAACACACACGCACTTATTTGTTTGTTTATTGCCATCCTAATGCGTATGAGTTAGTATTTCACTCTGGTTTTGATTTGAATTTCCCTGTGATTTTCAGCATCGTTTCATGTACTTATTGGCCAGCCATATATCTTCTTTGGGCAAATCTGTTCAAGTTCTTTGTCCATTTTTAAATTGGGTTGATTGGTTTTTATTGTTGAGTTTTAGGAGTTCTTATATATTATGCATATTAACCTTTAACATATATATGCAAATATTTTCTCCTGTTCTATGGGTTACCTTTTATTCTGTTGATTGTGTCCTTTGCACAGATGATTTTAACCTTGATGGAGTGTAGTTTATGTAACTTTTCTTTTGTTGCCTGTGTTTTTGGTGTCATATCTAAGAAATCAGTGCCATATTGAAACTCATGATAATTTTGCTCTTTGTTTTCCTATAAAAGTTTTATAGTTTTTGGCTCTTATATTTAGATTTTTGCCCCTTTCAAGTTAATTGGTATATATGGTGTAAGTTTAGCATCCAACTTAATTCTTTTGTAAGTGGATATCCATTCAGTTTCCCCAATACCATTTAAAAAGTCGGTTCTTTCCCCATTGTATGGTCTTAGCACCTATGTCAAAAATCATTTGACCATATACTTGGGGGTTTCTGGGCTCTTTATTCTATTCCATTAGACTTTATATCTGTATGCCAGTACCACACTGTTTCAATTACTTCAGCTTTGTAGTAAGTTTTGAAATTAGGAACTGTGAGTCCTCCAGCTTTTTTCTTCTTTTCCAAGATGGCTTTGTCTGTTTCGGTCCTCTGAGATTCCAATTTAGGATAAATTTTAGTTTAGTTTTCATACCAGGATAATACTGGCCTCATAAAATAAGTTAAGAATTACTTTTTCCTCTTCTATTTTCTAGATGAGATTGTGTGAGAGAGGTGTTAATTCTTCTTCCTGTGTTTGGTAGATTTCTCCAATGAAACCATCTGGGCCCAGAGATTTCTTTCAGGAGAACTTTTTAATTATGAGTTCAACTTTTATTAGTGATTATATTAATATACTAATATTTTGAGGACTATTCTGATTATATATTTCATCTTAGTTGTGTTTTTAGTAGTGTGTGGTTTTGAGACATTGTCCATTTCTTGTGATTTTTCTTGTTGAGTTTGTAAGCATAAAGATGTTCAAAGTATTTGTTTATTATCCTTTTAATGGCTGTAAAATCTATAGTTATTGTAGAGGCTGCTTTTAGGCAAACAAGCTTGAGTGATGGAATCTAGAAAGAGCCATTAGGTGACCCACCTGAAAATATCCATAGGCCCTAACTAACCAATGGGCTAGTTACAACCAGGCACAGTTAACCAAAAAGGGAAAATTCTGTATGTTGCCACACCTTCTCATCTTCCTCCTTTAAAAATAGCCCTCAACCACTGCCTCCTTCTAGCCAGCACCTCTTCTGTTGTAATGCCCACCATTTCCTTGTAATGTATCCTATAAACTTCTATCTTCTTTGTTCTGCCTCAGGTGAATCATTTCACTGCCCAAACCCCAGTCCTCCACAGGATTGTTGCCCCACATTTGGGTTCCTCATCTCATGGGGAGAGATACTCCATTTAGACACCACAGTTATTACTCCTACTTCATTCCCCATACTGGTGATTTATGTTTTCCTTTTGTTTTTGTCTAAATTAGTGAATTTAATCCAGGCTCACTCTGATAATCTATTTTCACTCAATCTGTATATTTGTGATGTTGTAGTATGCCACAGAAAGGGATGATATTTTTAATTTTTTTGAAAAGAATAATAATTTGTTTTTAAAATATATACATTCATTATTAAAAATTTCAAACCATTCCAAAAAATATAGAGAAGAAAGTAAATAATCAACCAAAATCTTCCCATCAGAAATATCCCTTGGAAAAAATATACAGTGGAAAAAAGACAGTCTCTTTATATGTAAAAGAATGAAACTCGACCATTCTCTTACACCGTACACAAAGATAAACTCAAAATGGATAAAAGACCTCAACATGAGACAAGAATCCATCAGAATCCTGGAGGAGAACATAAGCAGTAACCTCTTCGATATCAGTCACAGCAACATTTTTCAAGATATGTCTCCAAAGGCAAAGGAAACAAAAGCAAAAATGAACTTTTGGGACTTCATCAAGATCAAAAGCTTCTGCACAGCAAAGGAAACAGTCAAGAAAACAAAGAGGCAACCCATGGAATAGGAGAAGATATTTGCAAATGACAGTACAGACAAAAGGTTGATATCCAGGATCTATAAAGAACTCCTCAAACTCAACACACACAAAACAGATAATCATATCAAAAAATGGGCAGAAGATATGAACAGACACTTCTCCAATGAAGACATACAAATGGCTATCAGACACATGAAAAAATGTTCATCATCACTAGCCATTAGGGAGATTTAAATTAAAACCACATTGAGATACCACCTTACACCAGTTAGAATGGCCAAGATTAGCAAGACAGGAAACAATGTGTGCTGGAGAGGATGTGGAGAAAGGGGAACTCTCTTACACTGTTGGTGGGAATGCAAGTTGGTGCAGCCACTTTGGAGAACAGTGTGGAAATTCCTCAAGAAATTAAAAATAGAGCTTCCCTATGACCCTGCCATTGCACTACTGGGTATTTATCCCAAAGATACAGATGTAGTGAAAAGAAGGGCCATCTGTACCCCAATGTTTATAGCAGCAATGGCCACGGTCGTCAAACTGTGGAAAGAACCAAGATGCCCTTCAATGAATGAATGGATAAGGAAGATGTGGTTCGTATACACTATGGAGTATTATGCCTCCATCAGAAAGGATGAATATCCAACTGTTGTAGCAACATGGACGGGACTGGAAGAGATTATGCTGAATGAAATAAGTCAAGCAGAGAGAGTCAATTATCATATGGTTTCACTTATTTGTGGAGCATAACAAATAGCATGGAGGACATGGGGAGATGGAGAGGAGAAGGGAGTTGAGGGAAATTGGAGGGGGAGGTGAACCATGAGAGACTGTGGACTCTGAGAAACAATCTGAGGATTTTGAAGGGGCAGGGGGATGGGAGGTTGGGGGAGCCAGGTGGTGAGTATTGAGGAGGGCACGTATTGCATGGAGCACTGGGTGTGGTGAAAAAACAATGAATTCTGTTATGCTGAAAAGAAATAAAAAAAAAAAAAGAAAGAAATAGCCCTTGGTTTATAATATTCTATAAATCTTCCTCTAGAGAGAGAAATAAAAGTGTAAGGTTATAAAAAAATAAACTGAAAGGTATTCTTTTTCATATATGGGTGGTACCACTTATGTTATTTTAAAACTAAATTATATTTAATCTTAACTAAAATTAAATTTAAAAATAAAAGGAAAAGAAATGAAAATGTTCCTACAGCATTTTCTAAACTTCAGAAAAAATGTTACTTTCACAGAAAAAAGTTATTTTCATAAGAAAAGTTTCTAAACTAGTCCTTTAAAGATAAGAAAAATGGGGCACCTGGGTGGCTCAGTGGGTTAAAGCCTCTGCCTTCAGCTCAAGTCATGATCCCAGGGTCCTAGAATCAAGCCCGGCTTTGGGCTCTCTGCTTAGCAGGGAGCCTGCTTCCCCCTCTCTCTCTGCCTGCCTCTCTGCCTACTTGGGATCTTTGTCTGTCAAATAAATAAATAAAATCTTCAAAAAAAGAAATAAAGATAAGAAAAAAGACTGAAAGAGCTCAGTGAGATTGGAAATAGGATTTCATAAGATGTCTATATATATATCAGGTTTATATGAAGCATATGTAAGTATGTGCTTCAACATTAATAATATCCATTGACCTCTTGCTGAGGAAAATGAGGAAACCATAGTCCTTAAATCTCCTCAGAACTCCTCTCTCTCTATCTGCAGAACTTAGTAAATTACACAAAAACATTTATATGGTCAAGGTTGTAATATTTGTTCTGTTTTAAAGCTCCCAAACACATAGTTTTTAGTCTCAGATTTATTTAAAAACAGATATAATTCTCCTCATCACATTTGACCATGGTTTCATCATTCTTAGGATTTGTTTATTAAATTTATTCTTGGGTGAGTCAATGTCATGGTCAAGTAGGATTTGTTTTTCAAGGTTTAAGTGTGCTATATATCCTGATTTGTTGTTTGAGAATAATTAACTGCTATCTTGAAAAGCTGAAGAACAGACTGGCTAGGCGAAATAGACATCCTTGGGTCACTGTTTTTTTCACTCAGAACATTCCCCCAGGCATTGTATGATGCTGTGAAGCAATCAAAATGCAGCCTGATTTTCTTTTTCTTGTATGTCAATTGCCTTTTCTGCCTGGATGCACCAAAGATTATTTGTCTTTGAAATTCTATATCTTCACCAGAGTATATTTCAACTATGTCCTTTTGTTCAGAAAATTTAAGACTCTATTTCAAGAAATTAACTTCTATAATATCTTTGATTAATTTTTCGATTCCATTTTATTCTGCTTTGTTGTTGTTTTGTTGCTTTTAACAACACAGGTTGTAAAAAGTGGCTGGTATGCTGGTAAATGAAAACAACTAAAAATTTCTGATATGTACTGTTTGTCAATTTGTATGCTGTAAAGTCTCACACAATGGTTGATTTCAAGCTATCAGTGTTGTTACCAAATATGGAATTAGGAGCTCTTGCAGACTGGTGCAATCCTTTATGTGTACATATGTTGGATCTCCTTTGTTTGACTTCCATATAATTTTCCTACAGGGTTTTATACTTTTTTTTGTTTTTGTTTTTCTTGGTAGCTAAGTTCTGTCTATCACTGGATTTCAGTTGTGTTTATTTTCATTTCCTATTCTTTTACCTTTTGAGTTGTTTAATGGCTTTTCCCTCTCCCCACACCCACCCCTGCCAAAACTCTGCCAGGGTCCCTTTCATTTCTGGTCAGATTTTTTCTTCTTTAAATCCTTGTATTTCTTTAAGAAAAAAAATTTTTTTTTGTCAGATCATATAATCTTTGCCTTTTTAGAACTTTGGAGAGATTTTTATCTGATCTTTTGTTCTGTTTCCTGGGGGTAATTCTCCTTCAGGTGAAATTTTCTCTTATGATTTTTGTTTCTGCTCCTTGAAACATTAATTTCCAACCCCCTGTCATGCCTCTCCCCTCTTATCTGAGCAAGTGTCCTGTTTCTTTCTGGAGTCCATGTTGGTTCCTTTGTAATTGTGATGAATCTTGAGGGATTCTAGCTATTTGCTGCTGAATAGCATGACTGAGAGGGAATGTAAGCTGGGGTTAGTCTGAATCTTGGCTCCTCAATGTGGTCTTAAACAATCTACCAAAGTTCTCTACCGCTCATATATATCTTTTCACTGTGTTAATAAGGCTGGTTGGGATTAGTTTCCCATGAAATATTCACTGGCAGATAACTTTATTGTATTGAAAAATGCACATTTCTAATTACTATTTAACTGCTATTTCCCCCCTCAGAAATTACAAAGCACAAATGCAGATTTTGACAGTGGATAAAATCATGTCTTAAATGTTAAGAAATGAATACGTGTCAGTTCAGGAGGTCATAATTAATCATTTTACACATAAAAGATGTATGGAGCCAGATAACTAAATAGAAAATGTATTTCTAGGTGCCTGGTGGCTCAGTCAATTAAGCAACAGATCTTGATTTCAAGATCTCATGGGTCTTGTGATTGAGTCCTGAGTTGGACTCTGTGCTCAGGGAGGAGTCTACGTGAGATTCTCCCCCTCTCCCTCAGTTCCCTCCCCCATCCGCTCACATGTGCTCTCCCCCATCCCACCCCCAAATAAATAAATAAGTCTCTAAAAATATATAGAGAGAGAAATAAATGTACTCTTGTTGGTTTGTAAACTCAGGAGCTTCCTGGTGAAATCTGAAACTGGTCTCCACACATAGAGGGCAAGGAGAGAACAAAGAAAGAGGCCACTCCAGATTGGTAGGCAGCAGTTTTAATAAGCAAGAGAATTTACATGTGAGGCTTGCCTTAACTGGTGCAAGATGAGCAGATCTCCACACATACCCGCCAGAATCTTAGAAGTTTACAGAGGCCTTAACTGGGTTAAGTCACATATTCAGCAGGTGGACCCAACAATACATTACTCTCTAAGGTTGTGTCCTTGAAACTGGCTCCTACTGTGGGAATGGTGGGCTGAATGTACATTCAGGGGTAAGGAGTCTCTGATTGCCCAGGTCCAGATGGTGATTTAATTAAAAGTCATGTCCTTTCAGTGACTGCCTCCAACAACTTCTAATCGCTGATTATAGGTTATTTTCCAAATGTTAAATTTCTGAGCCATGGAAAAAGTCTATTACTTATTTAAAAATACAGTTCTTAAATCCCTCTGACAAATCGATGCAGTCCTACTTTGTGTATTCAAAAGTGCTGTATTTGGTCGTTCTTAGTGTGGTGGACAAAGTAATGTTCTACCCAAATCCCTCTTAGGTGAAGGACCTGTTACCTCCGTTGCAGGGATTACTGATGGCCGATGGCCTTCAGGTGTTCTCTACTTTAGGGACTGCCTTAGCTTCAGAGAGCTGCTTCATTTTCAAGTTCATGCCCATTCCAATACAGGCAATTGATTAATGTTTGTATATAAAGGACCGGACAACTCAAACCAATTCTCGACTACTCTGAAGGGTCATCCTAGCTCCAGAGCTCCCTGGATGGCTGACCAAGACTCATCGGCCTGCATCATAACTTGAATTCTACCTCTGTCCATTCCCGTTTCCTGCACTTCCCAACCATACCTCTTGGTCCTTAAGCAACAAACTCTCAAGAAATGATACTATATAAAAAGAAACTCCCTAGGTCTTAATGCAATGCAGTATGTCCAGAAATAGTATTATTATTAATTTATAAAGTTTACCTTGCATAACTCCTAAATGAATCTAAAGACAACTATGAATAATCATAGTATGTAATCAGTTAAACAACCACACAAATGCAAGCTTTGTTTAACAGGTAAGATTTTTTTCCTGTGATTAAAATCCAATATTTCAAAGCAAAATTCTAACTGATAGCAATCACAAAGAAGACCTCTATGAAAATATTTTCTAGTTCTTGCATCTGTGCAAGCACATACAAGGTCAAAAATAGAAAATATTTATGCAAATAATGGTGGGAGTAGGAGCGGTGGGTATATGGTTAGGCCTATGTGTGTGGCTTAGAAAATAAAGAGGTAGACTTAGAGATTCTTATTCCTTTGAACAGAAAAACAAGGCTGATATACCAGGACATATTTAGCCTTTGTACATAGGAGTATTGAGGGAGAAAAGTAATTACCCACTTATCCTATGGTTCCTGCTTTGATACTACAGCTACTGTATTGAGGGTACTGAATGAATGGAAAACAAGAGAGAAATGATAAATACTGTACCATCAACTATAAAACTGTTTAGAGTTATTGAGTATAATAGGGTACAGATGGTTACAAACCCTTCTTTTTAATTTGCTGTGCAGTTATGGAATCAGATACCATATCAGTAACTCATGACAATATTGTTGGGGCAGCTAAGGACAGACAAGGGTAGAACTTCTTCATTTCCAAGGTTGGAAACTCATGACTGGTTTTGAGAATGTCTCTCTCTCACTATGCCAAGGACAGTGAATATTCTTGACATTGCATGAGCCTTCAGAAGCTGCAAAGAGAGTGGACAAATAGGGGATTTAATATGAACCACAAGATACCATTGCAAGCTTCAGCCCAAACATCACTCATCAGAAAGCCCTGTAATCTCTTGGTATATAAACGTCCTTCTTTTGTCACAATCTGTCAGTCTTCTTAATTGGGCAAGCCCAGCCTTATCATGGCTTGTGTAATAAATTCGGCACTTGGATGCCCAGACTGAATTTTTGTCCTAGCTCAAGAAAGGCAGGGGGACAGCCAAGGGAGACTGGTTCAGACTTCAGGAGAGCAGCTCAAGTTTGCTAGCCAACTAGCAAAATGAGCATGGAGAGGTCCGGGAACCCATTGTTCCCCTAAGCCTCAACTTCTAAGTCAGAAAGTAGCTAGTTGGTACTGGGTGCCCAGAGCCAGCCCTAGTGTGATTTCTATCAGGGCTGCACAGCAACCCGGTTGTGTGTGTGTGTGTGTGTGCGTGTGTGTGTGTGTGTGAGCGCGCGCGCGCGCGCGTTACAGGACCTTTACTTACTAGCCAAGGCACCCTCTCTAGGCAGAAGGAGCCTCTGTGGATGCCACAGACCATTTCCGGGCTGGCTTATTGAAGGATGGCCAAAGGTCATAGGGGGTGTTCTCTAGAGTCCTGCTGCTCAGTGTGGTCAGAGGACCATGGGCAACAGCATCACCTGACTGATGGCTTGTTTAGCTTGTAGAACCTGAGGCACCTGGACAAACCCAGTGACTCTGAATTTGCATTTTAATCCTGTGGCACGTTTAAGTTTGAGAAGCACAGGTCCAGGTGGTAGCAAGGGGGTTAGCGGAGGGATCTGCCTCTCAGCCCCGCCTCCTCCCCCCTCTTTGCTCTCCTCTTTAGCAAAGCTCGGCCCCGCATTGGTCTTGCACAAAATTTCTGCGAACCCCGAGTGTATGCGGAGGGGGAGTGCAGGAGCTGCCCCGGCGCCGGGGTAGGGCAGCTGGGTAACTGGCTTGGCAAGGGGCTGCTTTCTCCCAGCTCCCGACTCCGCAGAGTGGAGACACTCCCCCCGACTCCCCCCACCCCCCACCGCAGCTGCTACGGCTTGCCTCCCGCCGGCTGCCGCGAAAACCCGGAACAGCTGCGTGCGCTCGTGGAAAGTCCTCCTAGGGGCGAAGCCGGGCAGCTGGGCATGCTCAGTAGCTGGGGGAGGCTTGGGTGGAGAGTAGAAAGCCGCGGCTCTGCCTCCCACCCCCTCCCTCTGGCCCCCGCCCCCCTTGCCCCTACCCAGCCCGTAGTAGTTGCCCGGCGTGCGCCCGCGGAGACCGGGAACATGGCGCTCCGAGCGATGTAACAGCCGCGGAGGAGAAGCGGAGGAGGCGCCGCCGCTGCGCTGACAGCCAGCCGCCAGGTAGGCAGGCGCGCCAGGATGGGCTGCCTGGGTGGGTAGCCGCGCGGGGAGGGGCGCTTGCGGGGATGCGCCCGGCTGGGACCCCGGGCATCTCGCTTCGCCCGCGGAGGATGCGAAGCGGGCATCTGACAGCGCGCGATTGTGCATCGCCTAGGAGATGCCAGAGGCTGGGGACCGGCGGGCTGCAGGGCAGGGATCCGGGGACCGCCCCCACCCCCCATGCACTGCCATCCAGCCTGGGCTCTCTGCGGGTCAAATAAAGGATAGTTCCTTTCTGCCGGGCGAGAGGGCGCGGGGGAGACCCCCGGATACCAGTTTTGGGAGTGCGCTGGTCCCCCGGACCGCTAGCGAGCCCCGCACCGGTTCTTTGTGTATACAGCCGCGCACGCCCAGGGGGGAGCCAGGGTGTTTCTCCCCAGGCGTGTTGCACATATTGCTAGGGCAGGATTTCCGTATGGTTTTTGTCTCTTGGCAGGTGTGGACTGGAAGATGTAATAGCTGAACCTTTATGGGGCTGTGTTTTCCTTTGTTACTTGCCTTGGTGTGTGTGTGTGTGTGTGTGTGTATGTGTGTGCGCGCGCGTGGTGGGTTGTAATGGAGAGAGAGAACTTCTGCTCGTGGGCACGGGTGTGGGCAGAGCGTGGAAGAGGATCTCGGTTCCAAACTCTTGTCAAAATCGCGTGTGGTGTCGGCCTCCTGGAGGGTAAACTTGAAAAGTCTAAAGATCATCTGTGCCCGGGTTTGGAGAAGCGTGTTTGCCCTTCTCGAACCCATGTGTGTGTAGCTGGAGGTTTAAACATGGGACTCGAGTTAATTCAATATTAGGTATCAGTTAAGGGAATTTGAACCAGTGGGGCTGCTTGTGGTGGCCTTTTTTTTTTTTTTTTTTTTTTTTTTTGTCAAATTAATAGAGAAGTTGGCAGGAAGCCAGGAGAAAGTGTTATCTTTAATAGCTGGTGACAGTTTGGGAGGTTAAATACGCTTTTGGGGAAATTGGGAAGCCTGGCTTTGTACGGGGTTCTACCAAGAAATAACCATGGGGTCTTAGATAACTCACAAAATCTCTCAGCATGTCCCTTTTCTCTTCTGGGGTTTGGTGGTCTGTAGATAAAATGTCTCTCACCTGATTCCAGATGGACAAGACACTCTTGAAAAGCCCTTCCTACACTAGAAGTCTATGAAACTGGCACCCCAGAATAACAGCTCTGCCGCCTTGTATTTCTATATCTGTTATATTCAGCACAACTCCCTGAGTTAAGGAGAGAAGGTAAATTTAGAGCATGCTTTTATTTTTTACTTTATCATTTAAGGGATGGACATCTGTGACTATGATGTTTAGAGACCCTTTCCTCCGTACTTATTTATTCTTTTGGTCTCCTTAGGTGGCAAGAATGAGTCAGTATCATCAAAATGAAATGGGGAGTGCTTGAGGAAAATGCGTCTAAGTAAATTAAAGCCGTAAATGTCCAATCTGATGGTAATACCTTGAGTTGCAATACGTAATGTGCAAAGCAGAAATGCTGCTGATAGAAGCAATCGAGTTGATGGCAAGTTTATTGATAGTATTGGTCTTAGAATAAGATTTTTGTGTTCCTCTGGGAAGGGGTGAAGATTGGTTATACTAGATGCCTGCAACTTGGAATTTTGTTAATAAATGTGAGTTTTAATTGCAGGCGTTGAAAACAGTTTGGCAGCTCCTCTCCTTTGCTTCAACGCTGCAGGTGTGAGAGGCAGGTGTTCCTGGGCGTGGTACCATCTTGTTGATGAGACAGCTGAGTTTGGGCTCTGACTCCTCTGTTTTTAACTCTCTGATCTTGGGCAAGCTGTTTTACTTTGTGGCACCTTGGCTTCCTCCCCAATCCTGGGGACAGAGATTTACCTAAATGGGTGGGTGTGTGGATGACTCCTAAACCACCAGAAAAATGGTGGTGACCCCCAGAAGAGGAAGGAAATGGATATTTATTTAACATGTGTGTGCCCTGTGTTAATGCTAGTCAGCCCCAAACAAGTGATCTAATTCTCCAACTGTTTGCTTCCTAGGGCTGCCATAACAAATTGCCAAAAACCAGGGAGCTCAAAACAAAATTTATTCTCTCACTGTTTTGGAGGCTGGAGCTCCATAATCAGGATGCAGACAAGGCCATGTTCCCACTGAAGCCTCTTGGGGAGGACCCTCTTTTGCCCTTTTCCTTCCTATGGTGGCCCCAGGTGTACCTTGGCTTGTGGCAACATAGCTCCCAATTCCTATGTCCATCTTCACATGGCAAAGTCCCCCCCTCCTTTTTTTTTTTTTTTTTTTAATTAGGCAGACAAAGATCACAAGTAGGCAGAAAGACAGGTAGAGAGAGAGAGAGAGAGAGAGGAGGAAGCAGGCTCCTTGCGGAGCAGAGAGCCCGATGTGGGGCTTGATCCCAGGACCCTGAGATCATGACCTGAGCTGAAAGCAGAGGCTTGAGCCACCCAAGTTTCCCCTTCTTATAAGGACACCATTCATACTGAATTTAGGGTCCATTGCAATTCGGTATGACCTCCTCTTGATTATACCAGCAAAGATCCTGTTTCCAAATAAGGTCACATTTATAGGTTCTGGTTAGGCATGAATAATATTTGGAGGATGCTATGTGTCAGCATGCCTGTGATCTGTGTTTAATGACCTGATTATTTCAGCATAGGACTAAAAGGTAGAGTATTATGGCTTTGGAAAAGATTTTCAAGGTTATTTAATCCAGCTAACATATTTGATGTTTCCCAACCATGGTAAGGAAGAGCAGTATTTAGAGGTACTAGACAAATACCACTTATCTGAAAACCCTGCTGCTCTCAGTCTCCTACAGGTGACCTACCTGACACACCCTGTCCCAATGGCATTCGTTAATATTGCCTCTTCTCTTTTTGCTACCCCACTGACTACAATGCAAATAAGCAGCAGAAAACCAAATTGAATGAGAAAAATGACAAAAGCAACAGATACACCCCAATCTTAACACCTTTCTAATCTTTCTTATCTTGGTGAATAACACCACCATCCATGGTGTTTCTTTAGCCAGACTTGAGAATTGTCTTTGACACCTTCATCCCGTGCCCTCCAAATCCCAAATCATCACAAAGTTACATAAATTTTATCTTCTACATATATCTCTAGATAGATTCTTCTTTCCATCCCCACCACCACACCATCAAACCTCAAGTCATCATCTCTCTCCTGGATCACTAGCATAACTTTCCAGGAAGACCCCTGGCTCCTTGCTTGGCCCCTCCAATCATTCTTCAAGGACAGATAGGATCGTGTCATTTCCTTGCATAAAATGCATTGGGATGGGGTCCAGAGATGGTCTGAGCCTTGGATTTACTTAGCCAGCCTTATCTTGGGCATCCCCTCTTGCTATTAACATTGATCTCATGTCTGTTGGCTATCCCAAGCGCTTCCCTTATACCTTGCCAGGGCAAACTGTACTCATCCTTTAGGCTTCCTTGGTCTCTCTTTCCCAGCAGCCCCATTCTCCTTATCACCCTTCTAATTTTCTTCCATAGCCATGAGGCTCTTACCTTAATTTGTAATTTCCTATTTATTTCTTTGGATATTTAATTTCTGTAAACTCTAATGGCCATTTGTTTTGTGTCTTGCATGTAAAAGATGCTTGGTATTGGCAAATGAGTGAAAGAATAAATATTCTTACAGCATTTTCCTGTGCCAACTTAAAGATCTGATTTTTTAGAAGCTTTTTTTTTTTTTTTTACTAACGTATAAAAAGAGCAATTGAGAAACTCATTCTGATTTCAAAAGAGGAGTATTCTTGGCTTTAACAAATGCATCTTCTAAGAATTGGTTTTAAGCAAGCGGTTTAGAATTGAGTCAAAATATTTTCTAACAACAGATGTTTTTGTAAAACACGTCAGTCAACAAACACTTCACAGATACCTATTGGACATTTATATTTGCCATGTTAGGTCTTAGGGGGACAATGGAGCACTAGACTTTTAGCTTTCTAGAGATAAATAGCAAATAATAATGTGTAGTAATAACATTTATTCAGCTTCTGTCATATGCTAGCTTCTCCTCAGTCCCTATCCCTATCATTACTAGAGATAGGCTTTCTGTCTTTCCCATAACACAGAACCCAAATCACATGCACGATAAATACCCCATGAATTAATAATTAGTAGATACTATTATCCTGATATTTGAAAATAAGAAACTTGGGTTTACCTGTGGAAAAAGGAACCTGCTCATACACAGAAGAACATGCATTTGTTTTTTGAATATATCCAGGTGAGCCCTGTTCTACTTTAAAAATCATCCTGCCTATGTCTCTTATTTAACCCTGTCTCTGGGGTTAAATAAGAGACTGCTGTTCATACACGAGCAAGTTCCTGGTATGTTTCTTGGTCTTCTACAGTAATCACAATTCTTAATCGGCAGCTAAATTTTTTCATTTGTCTATTTAAATCAAGTGAGAAGTGACTGAATGACTCATTCAGCACACTTCTGGGTAGTTTTGAGAAAAGCAAAACTGAGTACCCTGTGGAAAAGAATGTGGTTCAATGCAGGACTACAAGGCTACATTTTGGGTTTCTAGGATGGCCGCAATTTCATGTAATCTTATTTCATGAAAAGTGATTTTTTTTAAAGTAAACATTTAATGCATATGTTTAAGGAAAACTTTTCACCTAAGTAGCAAAAAAAAAAAACAAAACAAAACAAAACAAAACAAAAAAAAACCCAGACATTGTGTCTTGATTATGTGTATAAGTGAAAGATACACAATTGAGTCAACTAAAACCTGAAGAAACTAATAAGAGCTATTTTGGTGAGATGGTTAGTTATAAAATTCATGTTTAAGAATCAGTGGTGGGGCACCTGGATGGTCCAGTGGGCTAAGCCTCTGCCTTTGGCTCAGGTCATGATCTCAAGGTCCTGGGATCGAGCCCCACTTTGGGCTCTCTGCTCAGTGGAGAGCCTGCTTCCCCCCTCTATCTCTGCCTGCTGCTCTGCCTACTTGTGATTTCACTCTCTGTGTCAAATAAATAAATAAAATCTTTAGAAGAAAATTAAAAAAAAAATGGCTACCCCGAAATACTAGTCTTCACTGACTACAAAATACAATAGAGAAGAATTTTGTTCATAAATCCGTAAAAATGTAAATTTAAGAAACATAGGAAATGTATGGAAAATATTTGGGAGTAATAAGAAGCATCTAAAGACTTGTTTAGAAAGCTGTAAGATTTTACTCAAACACATAAAATAAGAAATGAACAAATGAAAACATGCTATTCTTAAGGTAGAAAGATTTTATGAAATAGTTACTTTTCTACAATCAATCATACAATTTTATTGCTTGGGGATTTGGGGAAACTTGACGAAATGATTCTAACATCAAGCCACAAGAATTACTACAGGACTAGAGTCAAGAAGATTTTGCTAAAGAATGTATCTGGCGGTGGTTTGCCCTTACAGAAATAAAAATCTGGTCATTGAGCATCACTGTAGACGTGTAGTTCTGGTAGAGGAATCAATAGATAGCTCACTGGAATAGAGTAGCCTGGAAACAGACTCAGGTCGTTTTAGAATACAAGTGTGATAGATAAAGCTTTCTGAAACGGG